>NC_080163.1:46395194-46706530 GCF_950295315.1 Erinaceus europaeus
ACTAGATCCCATGCTATCAAGGACAAATTTAAGAGATGTTATCTACTGAGAAGACTGGTAGTCAAATGCTATTCTTCAGTGATGACCATTTCAAAAACAGTAACTGTAACAAGTTTGAGACAGTACTAGTGTAAGTAAGGTCAGTGCATGTCTTCCCAAGAAAGATAACTTGATGTCACATTTATTAGCACATAGAAGTTTGGTTAGGTGAAATAAACAAAGACAACTTGATAAAGAAAGGAAGGAAGCAAGAAAGGAAAGGAGGGAAGGAAGTAAGGAAGAAAAAAAAGGAAGGGCAGGGATAGATAGCTAATTGTTATGCAAAGAGATTCTCATTCCTGGGGAGCTTGTTTGAAGGTTCTATCCAGTGAGCATCCCTAACTCCTATACCCTCTACCAAAGACCAGTCCATCACTATTCCTGAAGGCCCTCCTCTTCTACCAAGCAGGCAGCTTCCAGAGGGCCTCACATGGAGTGGTGAAGGAGGAGGGGGACACCAGCCAGACAGATAAGCCAATTCAACCCTGGCAATCAATGGGATGACAGATGTCACAGCAAGATCACCTTCACATCGGACAATCTCATTGTAGAGGCTCAAAAGACACAAGTTCAAGTTTCCGCACCATAATAAGCCAGAGCTGGGCAGTACTCTGGTAAGAAAGACAGATAGAAAGATAACAAAAAAGGAATGAAAGAAGGAAAAGATGGACGGAAGGAGGAGAGGAAAGAGGAGAGGAGAGGAGAGGAGAGGAGAGGAGAGGAGAGGAGAGGAGAGGAGAGGAGAGGAGAGGAGAGGAGAGGAGAGGAGAGGAGAGGAGAGGAGAGGAGAGGAGAGGAGAGGAGAGGAGAGGAGAGGAGAGGAGAGGAGAGGAGAGGAGAGGAGAGGAGAGGAGAGGAAAGAAAAGGAATAAAGGAAGGACTACAGCCCTTGGAAGCAAATAACAAACTTCCAATTGTTTGGGAGGGTGCAGTAAACGGTTAGACCTCTGAGCGTCGCTGTTGACCACTCCAGGAGAAAAATGCAGCCAGAAAACTAGTCCACCATTTCATTCTGGCAGCAAGCAAACCAGACTCAGAAGATCCCAGCTGCTGCGAATCTCATCCTTCCTGAGAAAATAAGATTGTAGCCTGCCGTGGGACACTAGAACCGAATACAGAGACCAGGAAATGACGGATTCCGAGAGATTCCAAAACAGAGGGGCGCTGGCCCTGTTGTGCGCGCTCCTGGGGACGTTGTGCAAGATGGGATCCCGGCAGGTCCGCTACTCTGTGCCTGAGGAGCTGGACAAAGGCTCCTTCGTGGGCAACATAGCTGAGAACTTAAGGCTGGAACCGCAGCAGCTGGCGGGGCACGGAGTCCGCATCATCTCCCAAGGTAGGACGCAGCTCTTTGCTTTGCACCCGCGCAGCGGCAGCTTGGTCACCGCAGGCAGGATCGACCGCGAGGAGCTCTGCGCTCAGAGCGCGCAGTGTCTGGTCAAATTTAACATCCTGGTGGAAGACAAGTTGAAAATCTTTGAAGTAGAAGTAGAAGTCACAGATATTAACGATAATGCTCCTGACTTCCTGACAAAGGATATGGAAATAAAAATTGGGGAACACACGTCTCCTGGCACGCGCTTTCCGCTTAAGACTGCCTTTGATCCAGACGTGGGCATCAACTCCCTGCAGAGCTACCAGCTAAGTCATAGCGACTTCTTCTCCCTGGCGATGAAGAGCGTCTCTGATGGAACCAAGTACCCACAGTTGGTGCTGGAGCGAGCTCTGGACCGCGAGGACAAAGAACTTCACCAGGTTGTTCTGGTGGCTTCTGATGCAGGTGAACCTGTTCATTCTGGCAACCTGTACATCCAAGTGGTAGTTCTGGATGCAAATGACAACCCGCCTGTGTTTACTCAGCCAGAGTATCGAGTAAGTGTTCAGGAGAAGTTGCCAGTGGGCACCAGGCTGCTCACTGTCAATGCCACTGACCCTGATGAGGGCTTCAATGCTCAGGTATCCTATGTACTAGACAAGATGCCTGGGAAAATTGCTCAGATGTTTTCTCTCAATTCGGTAACTGGAGATATATCATTACTAAGAAATCTGGACTATGAGGATGCTATGTTCCATGAAATTAAAATTGAAGCAGTAGATGGACCAGGACTCCTTTCAGAAGCTAAGATTCTAGTCACAGTTCTGGATGTGAATGACAATGCCCCAGAAGTTACAATCACTTCTCTCACAGGGTCAGTCCCAGAAGAAACTACTCCTGGAAGAGAAGTTGCCCTTATACATGTGCATGACCGAGACTCCGGACAAAATGGACAAGTCACAGTTTCTGTCCTGGGAAACATGCCTTTTAATTTAGAAAAATCAATAGGCCAGTATTACCGCTTGGTGACAGCCAGATCCCTGGACCGAGAACAAGTTCCCAAATATAACATCACACTGAGAGCCACAGATGGAGGAATTCCACCACAGACCACAGACACTCACATCTCCCTGCAGGTGACAGACACCAATGACAACCCACCTGCCTTCACACATGCCTCCTACTCTGCCTTCATTCAGGAAAACAACCCCAGGGGGGCTTCCATCTTCTGTGTGACTGCCCAGGACCCTGACAGCACTGAGAATGCCCAAGTCACCTATGCTCTGACTGAGGAGACTGTCCAAGGGTCACCTCTCTCCACTTATGTCTCCATCAACTCTGACACCGGAGTCTTGTATGCACTGCACTCCTTTGATTATGAACAGGTTAGAGACCTGCAGCTACAGGTGACAGCCTGTGACAATGGGAAGCCTCCACTCAGCAGCAATGTGTCCCTGAGGCTTTTCATTCTGGACCAGAATGACAATGTTCCTGAGATCTTGTACCCCACCCTCCCCACTGATGGTTCCACAGGAGTGGAGCTGGCACCCCGCTCTGCAGAGCCTGGATACCTGGTGACCAAGGTGGTGGCAGTGGACAGAGACTCAGGCCAGAATGCCTGGCTGTCCTACCGCCTGCTCAAGGCCAGTGAGCCAGGGCTCTTCTCAGTGGGGCTGCACACAGGTGAGGTGCACACTGCCAGGGCCCTGCTGGACAGAGATGCTCTCAAGCAGAGCCTGGTGGTGGCAGTGCAGGACCATGGCCAGCCCCCTCTCTCAGCCACTGTCACACTCACTGTGGCCATAGCTGACAGCATCCCAGATGTGCTGGCTGACCTGGGCAGCCTGGAGTCTCCTGCCAGTCCTGGAGATTCTGACCTCACACTCTACCTGGTGGTGGCAGTGGCCGTGGTCTCCTGTGTCTTCCTTGCCTTTGTCATCGTGCTGCTGGCTGTCAGGCTGAGGCGCTGGCACACATCCCGCCTGCTCCAGGCTTCAGCAGGTGAACTGGCTGGCCTTCCTGCCTCTCACTTTGTGGGTGTGGATGGGGTGCAGGCTTTCCTGCAGACCTATTCCCATGAGGTGTCCCTCACTGCAGACTCCAGGAAGAGTCACCTGATCTTCCCCCAGCCCAACTATGCTGACACCCTCATCAGCCAGGACAGTTGTAAGAAAAGGGAATTTCTGTCAAACCCTCAATCTCTACTTGAAGATAAAGGAGCAGAACCATTTTCTCAGGTAAATTCTCATCACAGTATACTTATGAGATAATTTCTAAACAAAATAAAATTACCTATTAATTGTATATGCTTTTTACATTTTCCCATTTTTACTTGTGGGAATGAATTCAGCATTTAAAAATGTTTTCTGGTGATACATTTCTTTATACTGTAATATCAATAAATATGTTCAGCTATGGTTGGAGGGTATAAACCACTGTAATGAACAACATCAGTAATTAGATTGTTTAAGATTTGTTTATGTGACAAAAAGAGCACTGTACCAGAAACTGGAGTATCTTACTTCTCAAGTATTGTTTTCATATCTGGAAAAATCTTCTCATCTATTTTCCTGGGTCAGCAATTCTTTCTCTCTGAAAAATATAAAGGTTGAATTTTATTTATTCAAATTACTTAGTTTTAAATTAAAGTTTATACTTCATTTTCATATTGTTTATAGTTAATAATTACTAAATCTTAATAATTTCCTTCATTTTGTTAGTGAGGTGCTTAGTTTTATTCTATTTGCAGAGTTTCCTTTTTAAGATTCAAGTTTAGAAAAATATTTACATTATTATACTGTACAAAGTTCTGTAATGGAATCTCTGCTTAGTGAGAAAATTTTATTAATTTGTAATTTTGTGTTCCTGGACTGATAAAGTTAACACTGCTCTTTAATAAATAGGTAGTGTAATAGTATAGTTCACTTTTCTTGTTTTTGTTATATCTGGATCCTATCTTGCTATTTATCTTTACTTCTTTTTTTTGTGATGAAATTTTTTTTTTAAAGAAAGGATAAATTAACAAAACCATAGGGTAGGAGGGGTACAACTCCACACAATTCCCACCACCCAATCTCCATATCCCACCCCCTCCCCGATAGCTTTCCCATTCTCTATCCCTCTGGGAGCATGGACACAGGGTTGTTGTGGGTTGTAGAAGGTGGAAGGTCTGGCTTCTGTAATTGCTTCCCCGCTGAACATGGACGTTGACTGGTCGGTCCATACTCCCAGTCTGCCTTTCTCTTTCCCTAGTAGGGTGGGTCTCTGGAGAAGCGGAGCTCCAGGAAATATTGGTGGGGTCTTCAGTCCAGGGAAGCCTGTCCGGCATCCTGATGACATCTGGAACCTGGTGACTGAAAAGAGAGTTAACATCTGAAGCCAAACAAATTGTTGAGCAATCATGGATCCCAAGCTTGGAATAGTGGAGAGGAAGTGTTAGGAGGATACTCACTGCAAACTCTAGTGTACTTCTGCTTTCAGGTATATATTTTGCAGTAGTTTATGGATACATGTGAACTTATCTTTATTTCTAGTATATATCCTTGAGGTCTTCAGAAACTGTATCATATATTGGCTGATAAAACTGTCAAGATCCATTTTTGCATAGAAAAAACATATGACATTACTAAAAATGTAATAATTACCCCTAAAGATATTTCCTATAAGTATTTCTTCTCAGAGTTTCCTACTTACAAAAACTGTTAAAAATGTTCAATGACAGGGGGTTGGGTGGTAGTGCAGCATATTAAGCACACATGGCACAAAACGCAAGGACGGCTTAAGGATCCAGGTTTGAGATCCCGGTTGGAGACCCTGGCTCCCCACCTTCAGGGGAGCTGCTTCAAAGGTAGTTTAGCAGGTCTGTAGATATCCTTCTCTCCCCTCCTTCTCTCTTCCCCTCTTCTCTCCATTTCTCTCTGTCCTGTCTAACAATGATGACATCAGTAACAACAACAATAGAACAAAAAGGGCAACAAAAGGGGGCTGGTTGATAACACATGTTACCATTTGCAAAAAAACATATTTCAAGATAAATAAATAAATAAATAAAAATGTTCAAGGACAGGAAGATGTCCCAGAGGTAGAGCACAGTGTCTGGCATGATTGAGGTCCCTGGTACAGTCTATGGGGCAATGTGCCACAACTGAATGGTGTTCAGAGTGGTCTTCTCATAAATATAAATACATGACATATTCTCTAACTCTTTAGTCATACCTACAACCACAACTTCCCCCCATTAATCCTATATTCATTTTAGTATGTAAGATATTATAATACTGAAGAAACAAAATAGTACTTTTCAATGTAATAGAATCCTTTTGGAGGATTTGGATGTAATCATGCAATGAAACATGGTTTTAATTATAACATATTTGCTCAAGGTGTTATGATTCTTTCTTACAGTTAAGAGCCTTTGGGGGAAATATTCTATGAGACTGTGTTCCATTGAGCTTACTATTATGTCACAAGATTCTCTGTAAGAGAATAGAACTTGCTGTGGAATGATACATAATTATATATATATATATTTGTAAATAAATAATTAAGTATGAAATGTATAAAAACATAGGCCTTTTGATGTGTACAGTTAATCTTTAGAAGAATAAATGTCACATGTGCCCTTCCTGGAATGACAAATATGAAGTCAAGGTTGAGCTGAGCCTGGTTGATAACACATGTTACCATTTGCAAAAATTGTGGTTCAAGCAGAGTTCCCACCTGCAGTGAGGAAGCTTTGCAAACTGTGAAACAGGTCTGCAGGTCGCTTTCTCTCTCTCTCTCTCTCTCTCTCTCTGTATCTCTCCCTCCTCCCCTCCCTCCCCCTCTGCCCCTCCCCTTCAATTTTTCTCTGTCCTATCAAGGAAAAGGGGAAGGGGGAGAGGAATGTCCATGGGGAGCAGTGGATTCCTTGTGCAGACACAGAACACCAGCACTAACAGTGGCAACAACAGAAAAAATAAATGACAAATACAATGTGTTTTTATTTATGTACCAGGAAGAGAAAATAAAGGACAAATATTTCAAACAGAAAACAAACATTTACAATACTACATTTCAGTTCTAATGTAAAAAAAAAAAAAAAAAAGTTTCCCTCACAGTCCAGACTTAGGAGGAGTCAATTACTTTAAATACCCTGGAATTCAGAGATTTCTCTCACACCCCAGGCCTTTTCCCTGACTCTGAAATTATGTTTCCTGGAGCTGCCTTTGCTCACCTCTAGGGCCAGGTTGAAAGCCCTCCCATCACCTGTAGCTTTGCTCAATATGCCATTTATTCCAATGCACTACAATGTCTTGCTTGCTTTTATAGCTTTACTACTCTGAGTGAAGCCAGAGTGTCCATATCATGCAATTGAAATTCCCACATGTTCTCTGATGTCTAACTACATACTTGTTTACAAAATGGGTTGAACTGGGAAATACCCAAAGTAAAACGTCAGGCTATCAGGGACCAACGGCAAGAGATATAACCTTTTAAGAAGACTGCGATTCACATGTTATTCTTACTATGAATACTTCAAAACAGTGACTCTAGCAAGATGAAACAGTACTTGTGGCATTAAGAGCAGTGCATGACTTCCTAAGTATGGTAACTTGATGTCACATCCTTTAGGTCAAGTAGTAATGTTATGTGATATAACATAAGGATTTTAGGTGTCAGGAAGCATGTAGAAAAGCTAACTTAGGTGGTCCTGGAGGTGGTGCAGTGGATAAAGCACTGGACTCTCAAGCATGAGGGTCCTGAGTTCAATCCCCGGCAGCAAGTATATCACAGTAATGTCTGGCTCTTTCTCTCTTTCCTATATTTCTCATTAATAAATAAATAAAACCTAAAAAAGAAAAGGTGCAGTGGACAACACAGCTATGGAAAGAGTACTTTAAAAAAAAAAAAGAAAAAGGAAAAGAAATAAGAAAAGCTAACTTGGGATTCTTTGGGAGGTTGCAGTAAACGGTTAGACCTCTGAGCGTCGCTGTTGACCACTCCAGGAGAAATATGCAGCCAGGAAACTAGTCCACCATTTCATTCTGGCAGCAAGCAAACCAGACTCAGAAGATCCGAGCTGCTGCGAATCTCATCCTACCTGTCAGCCAGCTCTGTGACCTATGAACGAGACCCAGGAAAAGCACAAGTGCTTGAGAAAATAAGATTGTAGCCTGCCGTGGGACACTGGAACCGAATTCAGAGACCAGGAAATGACGGATTCCGCGAGATTCCAAAACAGAGGGGCGCTGGTCCTGCTGTGCGCGCTCCTGGGGACATTGTGCAAGATGGGATCCGGGCAGGTCCGCTACTCTGTGCCTGAGGAGCTGGACAAAGGCTCCTTCGTGGGCAACATCGCCGAGGACTTAAGGCTGGAACCGCAGCAGCTGGCGGGGCACGGAGTCCGCATCATCTCCCGAGGTAGGACGCAGCTCTTCGTTTTGCACCCGCGCAGCGGCAGCTTGGTCACCGCAGACAGGATCGACCGCGAGGAGCTCTGCGCTCAGAGCGCGCAGTGTCTGGTCAAATTTAACATCCTGGTGGAAGACAAGTTGAAAATCTTTGAAGTAGAAGTAGAAGTCACAGATATTAACGATAATGCTCCTGACTTCCTGACACAGGATATGGAAATAAAAATTGGGGAACTAACAACTCCTGGCACGCGCTTTCCGCTTAAGACTGCCTTTGACCCAGACGTGGGCATCAACTCCCTGCAGAGCTACCAGCTAAGTCATAGCGACTTCTTCTCCCTGGCGATGAAGAGCGTCTCTGATGGAACCAAGTACCCACAGTTGGTGCTGGAGCGAGCTCTGGACCGCGAGGACAAAGAACTTCACCAGGTTGTTCTGGTGGCTTCTGATGCAGGTGAACCTGTTCATTCTGGCAACCTGTACATCCAAGTGGTAGTTCTGGATGCAAATGACAACCCGCCTGTGTTTACTCAGCCAGAGTATCGAGTAAGTGTTCAGGAGAAGTTGCCAGTGGGCACCAGGCTGCTCACTGTCAATGCCACTGACCCTGATGAGGGCTTCAATGCTCAGGTATCCTATGTACTAGACAAGATGCCTGGGAAAATTGCTCAGATGTTTTCTCTCAATTCGGTAACTGGAGATATATCATTACTAAGAAATCTGGACTATGAGGATGCTATGTTCCATGAAATTAAAATTGAAGCAGTAGATGGACCAGGACTCCTTTCAGAAGCTAAGATTCTAGTCACAGTTCTGGATGTGAATGACAATGCCCCAGAAGTTACAATCACTTCTCTCACAGGGTCAGTCCCAGAAGAAACTACTCCTGGAAGAGAAGTTGCCCTTATACATGTGCATGACCGAGACTCCGGACAAAATGGACAAGTCACAGTTTCTGTCCTGGGAAACATGCCTTTTAATTTAGAAAAATCAATAGGCCAGTATTACCGCTTGGTGACAGCCAGATCCCTGGACCGAGAACAAGTTCCCAAATATAACATCACACTGAGAGCCACAGATGGAGGAATTCCACCACAGACCACAGACACTCACATCTCCCTGCAGGTGACAGACACCAATGACAACCCACCTGCCTTCACACATGCCTCCTACTCTGCCTTCATTCAGGAAAACAACCCCAGGGGGGCTTCCATCTTCTGTGTGACTGCCCAGGACCCTGACAGCACTGAGAATGCCCAAGTCACCTATGCTCTGACTGAGGAGACTGTCCAAGGGTCACCTCTCTCCACTTATGTCTCCATCAACTCTGACACCGGAGTCTTGTATGCACTGCACTCCTTTGATTATGAACAGGTTAGAGACCTGCAGCTACAGGTGACAGCCTGTGACAATGGGAAGCCTCCACTCAGCAGCAATGTGTCCCTGAGGCTTTTCATTCTGGACCAGAATGACAATGTTCCTGAGATCTTGTACCCCACCCTCCCCACTGATGGTTCCACAGGAGTGGAGCTGGCACCCCGCTCTGCAGAGCCTGGATACCTGGTGACCAAGGTGGTGGCAGTGGACAGAGACTCAGGCCAGAATGCCTGGCTGTCCTACCGCCTGCTCAAGGCCAGTGAGCCAGGGCTCTTCTCAGTGGGGCTGCACACAGGTGAGGTGCACACTGCCAGGGCCCTGCTGGACAGAGATGCTCTCAAGCAGAGCCTGGTGGTGGCAGTGCAGGACCATGGCCAGCCCCCTCTCTCAGCCACTGTCACACTCACTGTGGCCATAGCTGACAGCATCCCAGATGTGCTGGCTGACCTGGGCAGCCTGGAGTCTCCTGCCAGTCCTGGAGATTCTGACCTCACACTCTACCTGGTGGTGGCAGTGGCCGTGGTCTCCTGTGTCTTCCTTGCCTTTGTCATCGTGCTGCTGGCTGTCAGGCTGAGGCGCTGGCACACATCCCGCCTGCTCCAGGCTTCAGCAGGTGAACTGGCTGGCCTTCCTGCCTCTCACTTTGTGGGTGTGGATGGGGTGCAGGCTTTCCTGCAGACCTATTCCCATGAGGTGTCCCTCACTGCAGACTCCAGGAAGAGTCACCTGATCTTCCCCCAGCCCAACTATGCTGACACCCTCATCAGCCAGGACAGTTGTAAGAAAAGGGAATTTCTGTCAAACCCTCAATCTCTACTTGAAGATAAAGGAGCAGAACCATTTTCTCAGGTAAATTCTCATCACAGTATACTTATGAGATAATTTCTAAACAAAATAAAATTACCTATTAATTGTATATGCTTTTTACATTTTCCCATTTTTACTTGTGGGAATGAATTCAGCATTTAAAAATGTTTTCTGGTGATACATTTCTTTATACTGTAATATCAATAAATATGTTCAGCTATGGTTGGAGGGTATAAACCACTGTAATGAACAACATCAGTAATTAGATTGTTTAAGATTTGTTTATGTGACAAAAAGAGCACTGTACCAGAAACTGGAGTATCTTACTTCTCAAGTATTGTTTTCATATCTGGAAAAATCTTCTCATCTATTTTCCTGGGTCAGCAATTCTTTCTCTCTGAAAAATATAAAGGTTGAATTTTATTTATTCAAATTACTTAGTTTTAAATTAAAGTTTATACTTCATTTTCATATTGTTTATAGTTAATAATTACTAAATCTTAATAATTTCCTTCATTTTGTTAGTGAGGTGCTTAGTTTTATTCTATTTGCAGAGTTTCCTTTTTAAGATTCAAGTTTAGAAAAATATTTACATTATTATACTGTACAAAGTTCTGTAATGGAATCTCTGCTTAGTGAGAAAATTTTATTAATTTGTAATTTTGTGTTCCTGGACTGATAAAGTTAACACTGCTCTTTAATAAATAGGTAGTGTAATAGTATAGTTCACTTTTCTTGTTTTTGTTATATCTGGATCCTATCTTGCTATTTATCTTTACTTCTTTTTTTTGTGATGAAATTTTTTTTTTAAAGAAAGGATAAATTAACAAAACCATAGGGTAGGAGGGGTACAACTCCACACAATTCCCACCACCCAATCTCCATATCCCACCCCCTCCCCGATAGCTTTCCCATTCTCTATCCCTCTGGGAGCATGGACACAGGGTTGTTGTGGGTTGTAGAAGGTGGAAGGTCTGGCTTCTGTAATTGCTTCCCCGCTGAACATGGACGTTGACTGGTCGGTCCATACTCCCAGTCTGCCTTTCTCTTTCCCTAGTAGGGTGGGTCTCTGGAGAAGCGGAGCTCCAGGAAATATTGGTGGGGTCTTCAGTCCAGGGAAGCCTGTCCGGCATCCTGATGACATCTGGAACCTGGTGACTGAAAAGAGAGTTAACATCTGAAGCCAAACAAATTGTTGAGCAATCATGGATCCCAAGCTTGGAATAGTGGAGAGGAAGTGTTAGGAGGATACTCACTGCAAACTCTAGTGTACTTCTGCTTTCAGGTATATATTTTGCAGTAGTTTATGGATACATGTGAACTTATCTTTATTTCTAGTATATATCCTTGAGGTCTTCAGAAACTGTATCATATATTGGCTGATAAAACTGTCAAGATCCATTTTTGCATAGAAAAAACATATGACATTACTAAAAATGTAATAATTACCCCTAAAGATATTTCCTATAAGTATTTCTTCTCAGAGTTTCCTACTTACAAAAACTGTTAAAAATGTTCAATGACAGGGGGTTGGGTGGTAGTGCAGCATATTAAGCACACATGGCACAAAACGCAAGGACGGCTTAAGGATCCAGGTTTGAGATCCCGGTTGGAGACCCTGGCTCCCCACCTTCAGGGGAGCTGCTTCAAAGGTAGTTTAGCAGGTCTGTAGATATCCTTCTCTCCCCTCCTTCTCTCTTCCCCTCTTCTCTCCATTTCTCTCTGTCCTGTCTAACAATGATGACATCAGTAACAACAACAATAGAACAAAAAGGGCAACAAAAGGGGGCTGGTTGATAACACATGTTACCATTTGCAAAAAAACATATTTCAAGATAAATAAATAAATAAATAAAAATGTTCAAGGACAGGAAGATGTCCCAGAGGTAGAGCACAGTGTCTGGCATGATTGAGGTCCCTGGTACAGTCTATGGGGCAATGTGCCACAACTGAATGGTGTTCAGAGTGGTCTTCTCATAAATATAAATACATGACATATTCTCTAACTCTTTAGTCATACCTACAACCACAACTTCCCCCCATTAATCCTATATTCATTTTAGTATGTAAGATATTATAATACTGAAGAAACAAAATAGTACTTTTCAATGTAATAGAATCCTTTTGGAGGATTTGGATGTAATCATGCAATGAAACATGGTTTTAATTATAACATATTTGCTCAAGGTGTTATGATTCTTTCTTACAGTTAAGAGCCTTTGGGGGAAATATTCTATGAGACTGTGTTCCATTGAGCTTACTATTATGTCACAAGATTCTCTGTAAGAGAATAGAACTTGCTGTGGAATGATACATAATTATATATATATATATTTGTAAATAAATAATTAAGTATGAAATGTATAAAAACATAGGCCTTTTGATGTGTACAGTTAATCTTTAGAAGAATAAATGTCACATGTGCCCTTCCTGGAATGACAAATATGAAGTCAAGGTTGAGCTGAGCCTGGTTGATAACACATGTTACCATTTGCAAAAATTGTGGTTCAAGCAGAGTTCCCACCTGCAGTGAGGAAGCTTTGCAAACTGTGAAACAGGTCTGCAGGTCGCTTTCTCTCTCTCTCTCTCTCTCTCTCTCTGTATCTCTCCCTCCTCCCCTCCCTCCCCCTCTGCCCCTCCCCTTCAATTTTTCTCTGTCCTATCAAGGAAAAGGGGAAGGGGGAGAGGAATGTCCATGGGGAGCAGTGGATTCCTTGTGCAGACACAGAACACCAGCACTAACAGTGGCAACAACAGAAAAAATAAATGACAAATACAATGTGTTTTTATTTATGTACCAGGAAGAGAAAATAAAGGACAAATATTTCAAACAGAAAACAAACATTTACAATACTACATTTCAGTTCTAATGTAAAAAAAAAAAAAAAAAAGTTTCCCTCACAGTCCAGACTTAGGAGGAGTCAATTACTTTAAATACCCTGGAATTCAGAGATTTCTCTCACACCCCAGGCCTTTTCCCTGACTCTGAAATTATGTTTCCTGGAGCTGCCTTTGCTCACCTCTAGGGCCAGGTTGAAAGCCCTCCCATCACCTGTAGCTTTGCTCAATATGCCATTTATTCCAATGCACTACAATGTCTTGCTTGCTTTTATAGCTTTACTACTCTGAGTGAAGCCAGAGTGTCCATATCATGCAATTGAAATTCCCACATGTTCTCTGATGTCTAACTACATACTTGTTTACAAAATGGGTTGAACTGGGAAATACCCAAAGTAAAACGTCAGGCTATCAGGGACCAACGGCAAGAGATATAACCTTTTAAGAAGACTGCGATTCACATGTTATTCTTACTATGAATACTTCAAAACAGTGACTCTAGCAAGATGAAACAGTACTTGTGGCATTAAGAGCAGTGCATGACTTCCTAAGTATGGTAACTTGATGTCACATCCTTTAGGTCAAGTAGTAATGTTATGTGATATAACATAAGGATTTTAGGTGTCAGGAAGCATGTAGAAAAGCTAACTTAGGTGGTCCTGGAGGTGGTGCAGTGGATAAAGCACTGGACTCTCAAGCATGAGGGTCCTGAGTTCAATCCCCGGCAGCAAGTATATCACAGTAATGTCTGGCTCTTTCTCTCTTTCCTATATTTCTCATTAATAAATAAATAAAACCTAAAAAAGAAAAGGTGCAGTGGACAACACAGCTATGGAAAGAGTACTTTAAAAAAAAAAAAGAAAAAGGAAAAGAAATAAGAAAAGCTAACTTGGGATTCTTTGGGAGGTTGCAGTAAACGGTTAGACCTCTGAGCGTCGCTGTTGACCACTCCAGGAGAAATATGCAGCCAGGAAACTAGTCCACCATTTCATTCTGGCAGCAAGCAAACCAGACTCAGAAGATCCGAGCTGCTGCGAATCTCATCCTACCTGTCAGCCAGCTCTGTGACCTATGAACGAGACCCAGGAAAAGCACAAGTGCTTGAGAAAATAAGATTGTAGCCTGCCGTGGGACACTGGAACCGAATTCAGAGACCAGGAAATGACGGATTCCGCGAGATTCCAAAACAGAGGGGCGCTGGTCCTGCTGTGCGCGCTCCTGGGGACATTGTGCAAGATGGGATCCGGGCAGGTCCGCTACTCTGTGCCTGAGGAGCTGGACAAAGGCTCCTTCGTGGGCAACATCGCCGAGGACTTAAGGCTGGAACCGCAGCAGCTGGCGGGGCACGGAGTCCGCATCATCTCCCGAGGTAGGACGCAGCTCTTCGTTTTGCACCCGCGCAGCGGCAGCTTGGTCACCGCAGACAGGATCGACCGCGAGGAGCTCTGCGCTCAGAGCGCGCAGTGTCTGGTCAAATTTAACATCCTGGTGGAAGACAAGTTGAAAATCTTTGAAGTAGAAGTAGAAGTCACAGATATTAACGATAATGCTCCTGACTTCCTGACACAGGATATGGAAATAAAAATTGGGGAACTAACAACTCCTGGCACGCGCTTTCCGCTTAAGACTGCCTTTGACCCAGACGTGGGCATCAACTCCCTGCAGAGCTACCAGCTAAGTCATAGCGACTTCTTCTCCCTGGCGATGAAGAGCGTCTCTGATGGAACCAAGTACCCACAGTTGGTGCTGGAGCGAGCTCTGGACCGCGAGGACAAAGAACTTCACCAGGTTGTTCTGGTGGCTTCTGATGCAGGTGAACCTGTTCATTCTGGCAACCTGTACATCCAAGTGGTAGTTCTGGATGCAAATGACAACCCGCCTGTGTTTACTCAGCCAGAGTATCGAGTAAGTGTTCAGGAGAAGTTGCCAGTGGGCACCAGGCTGCTCACTGTCAATGCCACTGACCCTGATGAGGGCTTCAATGCTCAGGTATCCTATGTACTAGACAAGATGCCTGGGAAAATTGCTCAGATGTTTTCTCTCAATTCGGTAACTGGAGATATATCATTACTAAGAAATCTGGACTATGAGGATGCTATGTTCCATGAAATTAAAATTGAAGCAGTAGATGGACCAGGACTCCTTTCAGAAGCTAAGATTCTAGTCACAGTTCTGGATGTGAATGACAATGCCCCAGAAGTTACAATCACTTCTCTCACAGGGTCAGTCCCAGAAGAAACTACTCCTGGAAGAGAAGTTGCCCTTATACATGTGCATGACCGAGACTCCGGACAAAATGGACAAGTCACAGTTTCTGTCCTGGGAAACATGCCTTTTAATTTAGAAAAATCAATAGGCCAGTATTACCGCTTGGTGACAGCCAGATCCCTGGACCGAGAACAAGTTCCCAAATATAACATCACACTGAGAGCCACAGATGGAGGAATTCCACCACAGACCACAGACACTCACATCTCCCTGCAGGTGACAGACACCAATGACAACCCACCTGCCTTCACACATGCCTCCTACTCTGCCTTCATTCAGGAAAACAACCCCAGGGGGGCTTCCATCTTCTGTGTGACTGCCCAGGACCCTGACAGCACTGAGAATGCCCAAGTCACCTATGCTCTGACTGAGGAGACTGTCCAAGGGTCACCTCTCTCCACTTATGTCTCCATCAACTCTGACACCGGAGTCTTGTATGCACTGCACTCCTTTGATTATGAACAGGTTAGAGACCTGCAGCTACAGGTGACAGCCTGTGACAATGGGAAGCCTCCACTCAGCAGCAATGTGTCCCTGAGGCTTTTCATTCTGGACCAGAATGACAATGTTCCTGAGATCTTGTACCCCACCCTCCCCACTGATGGTTCCACAGGAGTGGAGCTGGCACCCCGCTCTGCAGAGCCTGGATACCTGGTGACCAAGGTGGTGGCAGTGGACAGAGACTCAGGCCAGAATGCCTGGCTGTCCTACCGCCTGCTCAAGGCCAGTGAGCCAGGGCTCTTCTCAGTGGGGCTGCACACAGGTGAGGTGCACACTGCCAGGGCCCTGCTGGACAGAGATGCTCTCAAGCAGAGCCTGGTGGTGGCAGTGCAGGACCATGGCCAGCCCCCTCTCTCAGCCACTGTCACACTCACTGTGGCCATAGCTGACAGCATCCCAGATGTGCTGGCTGACCTGGGCAGCCTGGAGTCTCCTGCCAGTCCTGGAGATTCTGACCTCACACTCTACCTGGTGGTGGCAGTGGCCGTGGTCTCCTGTGTCTTCCTTGCCTTTGTC
Organism: Erinaceus europaeus; assembly: GCF_950295315.1. Classification (NCBI taxonomy): domain Eukaryota; kingdom Metazoa; phylum Chordata; class Mammalia; order Eulipotyphla; family Erinaceidae; genus Erinaceus; species Erinaceus europaeus. The sequence goes on from NC_080163.1 coordinate 46,411,248, forward strand.
ATCGTGCTGCTGGCTGTCAGGCTGAGGCGCTGGCACACATCCCGCCTGCTCCAGGCTTCAGCAGGTGAACTGGCTGGCCTTCCTGCCTCTCACTTTGTGGGTGTGGATGGGGTGCAGGCTTTCCTGCAGACCTATTCCCATGAGGTGTCCCTCACTGCAGACTCCAGGAAGAGTCACCTGATCTTCCCCCAGCCCAACTATGCTGACACCCTCATCAGCCAGGAGAGCTGTGAGAAAAGGGAATTTCTATCAGCACCTCAGTCTTCCCTTGAGGACTCCAAGGAAACATTTTCCCAGGTAAACTTTTATTAGTAAACCTATCTAAATAAAAGTCATGCTTTATATACTGCATTGTATCTTTTGTTAATTTCCTGTTTTCCGTATGTCTGTTTAGATTTGTATTTACATATTGAAATTGCTACATTGGTATATATTTAGAATTGTCCATTCATTGAAAAGCTGTCTGTAATTAATCATAATGGAGTGGTATGGATGAATGTTCGTAGGTGAGGAATTGTCTCTGTGGGAAAGAGCACTGCATCAGGGGCATGGAGATCCGGCTTCAGGTTGCTCATATCCTCAGACCAAATAATTTAGTTTAACAATTTCGTATCATGGAAGGATAATGCTTAACTTGAATAGGTCCACTTGTTTTAATGTCACTTTATGTGAGTTTTCTAATGTATTTACATTGTTATAAATACTTCTCAATTTATAACTAAAATTAAAGTCATTGTTCTGTTAGGGTGCTGTTCTATCTAGGGACATTTGAAGAAGTAAAAGTTATATAGAATGATCCTGTTTCCAATTAAAACGAGTGTAGTGTAGACATAAATTCAGTTTCTTCCTTGCTTTCTTTTTTCTTTCTTCCTTCCTTTTTGTTGTTCTGCCAACTCATGAGTTATCACATGAGTTTGTGCTAGCACTATGAATCCACAAATTCCAATCACCATTTTCTCTTTTTTCTTTTGTATTTTGAATTCTATTTTTAATTGAGTAGGACATAGAAAAATTGAAAGAGGAGACTGAAATTGAGATGGAGAGAGAAAGAGAGACACCCGGTGACCTTCAATGCTTGAGAAGTGTTCCCACTGCAGGTAGGTTCAGTACCTTGAGCCCAGATCCTTGCACACGGTAGGTAACGTGTGCACCTAACCAGGTATGCCATCACCTGGGCCCCATAAATTCACTTTTCAAAAGATCTAATTACCTACTATCATTTCCATAATTATTTTACTAGTTTTTCTTTTTAAATTATTATTTATTAATGCAGAGACAGAAATTGAGAGAGAGGGAGAGACAACTGCAGCCTTGCTTCACCACTTGTTTCCCCTTGCAGGTGGGAACCAGGGGATTGTACCTGGTCCTGACTCACTGTAGTGTGTGTGCTTTAACCAACTGTGCCTCCACCTGGCTCCCTGTTTTATCAATTTTTCTACTGAAATAAACAGATGTAGAGTTATTTTCTAAAACTTAGTGTACATATTAAATAACTAATGTTTCTACTAAGTCCATATAACTTCTTGACTTTTTTTTAATGTTTTATTTATAAAAAGGAAACATTGACTAAACCATAGGATAAGAGGGTTACAACTCCACACAATTCCCACCACCACAACTCTGTATCCCATCCCCTCCCCTGATAGCTTTCCTATTCTTTAGCCCTCTGGGAGTATGGACCCATGGTCATTGTGGGATGCAGAAGGTGGAAGGTCTGGCTTCTGTAATTGCTTCCCCACTGAACATGGGCATTGACAGGTCGATCCATACTCCCAGCCTGTCTCTCTCTTTCCCTAGTGGGGAAGGGCTCTGGGGAAGCAGCTTCTTGACTTTTCATATGCATGCTACATGTCTTCTACCACAAAATCCAATTTTGATGCCATTTCCTTTGTGAAGCATTTCTTAACAACTGCAGCAGCACTAACTGCTTCTTCTATAGCTCTATATCATTCTACTCATAACTCAGCTGTATCACATGTCACTAGATTGCACTCATTTATTTACATGTCTGCCTGAGTAAGGGTAATTTTAACTGAGTTAACATGAAATAATGTAACTATACAAGTTACAGGTTGTCAATTGTTAACTATCTTAATCCTTTCAATAGTCTTCTATTTGAACTTATGCATGTTGAAAAATACATCAACTGTTCACCTGTTTAATTCATGAGATAAACTAATGAACAAGAGAAATTTCTTCCACTTGGGAAAATTTTGAATCATCATGGGTTGTATATTATGTCACTGAGGAAATTAGCAAAAGGAAGCATACATTTGATTTAATGTGTGTTAGCATATAATTGGGTATGTTTATTCCATAATATACTACTCTCTTCTTATAAATTAAAAATATACCAGAACATATTGTATAGAGAGGAAAGCAGAAGTATAGTAGGGTGCACATTAAAATATAAATATTCAGATGGGTCAAAGTTGGAAAAGAGAATGGTGAGCTAGGATAAAGCTGTAAAAGTTCTAGTATTAGACTTAGATGTGAGCACTAAGGTTCAGAAGACTGTCCCTGCAGTATAACAGGACATAAGTGCCTCAGGTTAACAAAGGACCTGACTGAACTATGTTTACTGTTTAAATCCCATATAAATTTTATGAGCTCCTTCAGCTTCCCCAGAGACCCACCCTACTAGGGAAAGAGAGAGGCAGACTGGGAGTATGGACCGACCAGTCAACGCCCATGTTCAGCGGGGAAGCAATTACAGAAGCCAGACCTTCTACCTTCTGCAACCCACAATGACCCTGGGTCCATGCTCCCAGAGGGATAGAGAATGGGAAAGCTATCGGGGGAGGGGGTGGGATATGGAGATTGGGCAGTGGGAATTGTGTGGAGTTGTACCCCTCCTACCCTATGGTTTTGTTAATTAATCCTTTCTTAAATAAAAAAAAAATAAAAAAAAATTTTATGAGCTCCTACCATGAAGTAGTAGAGCTTTGGGAGATTTAATAATGGGAGATTTTAGCTGAGTTCCATAATAAATAATAGATCCCACAGTTAGAAAATTGTTAAACACACAGAAAATTTGAAAAACAGAATCCAGTAACTTGACCTACATTGTGTATCTATACACAATGCATATATAACAGCTATTCTTTACCAGATATGGACAAGTTATCATAGTCATCACAAAAAAGACACAGCAAATTTCAAAACATCAGTAATATACATGCCTCATAATCTACCCTTAAGTCACAAACAGGATGAGTATAGGGAAGTTTGATAAAGTTATATAAGTTTCCTGTTCTAAAATAAATAAATAAGGCCTGAATGATGTATAGTGTGGCAGCTATAGTTGACAACAGTATTGTATAATGGAATTTACTGACAGCAGAACTCAAGTATTTTCTCTACACAAAAGTAAATTTGGGGACAAAGATGTAGCTTAGTGGTAGAGCACATGCATCACATTAATGAGATCCTGTGTTCCAGCCCAGCACCCGCCTCCAAAAATTTAACTTGGTCAGGGAATTCTTTCACAATATACATATATAAAATCCAGTTGTAATATTAAGTATCTTACACTTCCGTTTGTGAATTGTCCATCAACAACACTAGAAAAATCAGTGGCACAAAGTGCAAGGAATGGGTAAGAATCCTGGTTTGAGCCCCTGTCTCCCCACCTGCAGGGGAGTCGCTTCACAAGTGGTGAAGCAGGTCTGCAGGTGTCTCTCTTTCTCTCCCCCTCTCTGTCTTCCCACTCCTCTCTCCATTTCTCTCTGTCTTATCCAACAACAACTACAACAATAAAACAAGGGCAACAAAAGAGAATAAATAAATAAATAAATAAACAAATATTTAAAAAAAGAAAAATCACGAAGTGAGCATCTTAAAATAGTAAACAGAGGGTTGGGGTGTATGTGTACCAGGTAGCGTGCACATGCTACCATGCAAAGTACCTGGGCTTAAGCCCCAGGATCCCACCTGTATTAGTGAAGCTTTATGAGTAGTGGGGCAGTGCTATAGGTGCCTCTCTTTCTCCCTGTCTCTTCCTCCCTCTCTACATCTTAATCTCTCTCACACTTTATCAAACTAAAAAAGGGAAAATGTCCACCAGTAGTAGTGGAAAAGTAGTGCAGTCACTGAGTCCCAGCTATAACCATGGTGGTAATAAAGTAAAATAAGACAGTAAGTTAAAAATAATGAGTTTGTATATGTCATATACACCATAAACTACTCTTGGATTTCATAAATCATAATGGAAATGAAACTACTTAGAAATGAACAAAAATCTGAGCAATACTTATATAACATTGTAAAATGCAATGAAAAAATTGAGGGGGTAACTGTAGAGACAAATACAAGAGTTTTTAAAGTTCCAATGCTGTAAAATAAATGAAGTTATCTTGTAACTCAGTAAGTAATATACCACTCTGTACTTAGCTGAGATAGTTATGACTTTTTAACTCATGAGTGTTGGCAGTAATATGAATAAATTGTAATCTTTGAGCACTGCTGGTGGGGGTGTAAAATGATGCAGCTGCTGTGGAAAACAATGTGGTAATGCCTCAAAAAAATAAAGATGGAATTATTTATGATCCATTAAATTCACTTCTGAGTATAATGAAAGCATCATCTTTAACAGATCTATCTATACACCCATACATAGCTGCATTATTCACAGTAGTTAAAACATAGAAGTAAACCATGTGTAGATTGATGAACGGGTAAGCAAAATATGATATGCACATACAAAGGAACATTATTCAACTTAAGAGAATTCTACCTTTTGATTCAGCAATAGTACTTGGACATTTATCTAAAGGACACTCAAAACATTAATTCAAAGGGACATATGCACCCGTGTTCATAGCCACATTATTCACAGTGGTGGAAGATTGGAAACAGCCTAAATGTCCATCACAGATGACTGGATAAAGAAGATATGGGAAGGGGCCAGGTGGTGGTGCACCTGGTTAAGAGCACATAGTGCTAAGTGCAGGACCCCCCACAGGATCCAGGTTTGAGACCCAGATGCTCACCTGAGGGGGGATGCTTCACTAGCATGGAAGAAGATTTTCAGGTGTCTATCTCCCTCACTTTCTCCCCCTCTTCTTTCAAGTTCTTTCTGTCCTATTCAAATAAAACTGTGTGGGGCTTGGGGGGGAATTCCCGCCTCCAGGAGCAGAGGATTTTTAGTGCCGGCACTGAGCCCTAGTGATAACCTTGGAGGAAGAAGAATACAAAGGGGGTAGAAAAGAAGAAGAAAAAGTAGTAGTAGTAGTAGTAGTAAGAGGAGGAGTTATGGGATATCTATTCTATGGAATACTACTTTGCAATTACGAAAGGTGGGATTGTGTCTTCTGGGACAAACTGGATGGAACCAGAGATGAATATGCTTAGTGAAAAAATAAAAAGATGAAAAACAACTACTGGATGATTTCACTCATAGGTGGAATCTAGAGATGATGCACATGGACTTGAAAAAGCAGAGGCGGAAGTCGGCGGTGGCGCTGTAGGTTAAGCGCACGTGGTCCAAAGCACAAAGACCAGCATAAAAATCCCGGTTTGAGCCCCGGCTCCCCACCCGCAGGGGAGTCGCTTCACAGGTGGTGAAGCATGTCTGAAGGTGTCTTTCTCTCCCCCTCTCTGCCTTCCCTTCCTCTCTCTATTTCTCTCTGTCCTATCCAACAATGATGACATCAATAACCACAGCAATGTTAAAACAAGGGCAACAAAAGGGAAAATACATAAAAAAAATTTTTTTTTAAAGGAAAAGAAAAAGCAGAGGCAACCAAACTGTTTCTGACAGTTGTGAGAAATTAGGTGTCTATCTTTGGCTGGTGGGAGGGTGGGGATATAGAACTTTGGTGGTGGGTATGGTGTGGAACTATGCACTGTAATCTTGGAACCTACTATTAATTACAAATTAAGTAAACTATGTTTTGAAAAAGGAATTTAGATGAATGATAAACCTGGGAAAACCTCTAAGACATAATGCTAAGAGAAAAAAATAGTCACAAAAGGGTATATGATTCCTATCTCTTTTCTCTTTGACTTTTTGTCATGAGGGTTATTTCTGGGGTTGATGCCTACATGTGACAAATACAGCACCTCAAATGTTTTGGTTTTTGTTTGTTTGGTAAGGACAAATGGAGAGGGAAATAAACTATATAGGGAGAAAGATAGACAACTGTAGCATTGCTAAAATATGTGTTTATATTGTGAAGCTTCCCCCTGCAGGTGGGGACAGGCATCTTGAACCCAAGTCCTTCTCATAGTAACATATTGGTATTACCAGATGTGGCATTACCCAGTTCCTAATGAGTCCTGTTATATGAAGTTCCTAGAGTATCCCAACTCATGGAGAAGGAAAATAGAATGTTTATTTCCAAAGGCATTAGGAATGGGTAAATAAGAAATGAGTTTTTAATGAGTACAGGGGGCATGTAGATGGATGAAGGTATATATACTTCATGCTATAGAACTGTATACTTAAAATGGTTGAAATGGTCACTTATCAATATTGTTATATATATTTCAAAAAAGTTTTAAAATTCAGCTAATCTACTTGTAAGACCATGTGTTACAAAAACACATAGAGAAGCCATTGGAAAAGCAGAAGCCATGAGTTTACCTAGAAAGAATGCATTGAGATTTCTCAGCAAAGCAACTGACTCTGAGTGCATTGAGACTTCTCACAAAACAACAATGCTGACTGAAGATTATTAAACAAATGGAACCGTGTTGTTTAAGACACTATGTTGTAACATGGTTTACTATATAGCAATGATAATAGAAGTGATTTTTATACAAGTTGACCCCAAAATTCCATTTTTCAGATGAGTATCTTGGACCTAGAGACATATAAAGTAACGTGTTTTTTTCTTTCTTTCTTTCTTTTTTGCCCCCAAAAGTTATCACTGGGGCTCAGAGCTGGCACTATGAATCCACAGATCCTGGAGGCCTTTTTTTATTTTATTGAATAGGACAGAGATAAATTGAGTATGGAGGGGAAGGTAGACACTGTGAAGACCTGCTTCACTACTTGTGAAGCGACCCCCCTGCAGGTTGTGAGCCAAAGGCTCAAACTGGGATCCTTGCACGTATACTTGCACTTTGTACTATGTGCACTTAACCTGGTGCACTACTGCCTGGCCCCCCAAAGTAATGTTTACTGCCTTATTCTTGCATTCATAAAGAAGTATGAGAAAAGGAAATTGAAAGTGAAGAGGGAAACGACATAAAAGAAATAAACTAATATCTTCCTACAGACAATAAAATAACATTTTTTCAAATAATAGAATAACACCCAATAGGTAAAGTGAACATCAACATTGTGAGTAAATCTCAGAAGTGTAATGTTGAGAAAAATTGTATTGTAGAACAAACTTAGCATGCTAACATTTATATGATACTGAAATAGGCAAATGTTTGTGTATAGATGCATGGGAATCAGAAATGCTATGTTTGAATGATAATTACCACTGAGAACAATAGAACTCTTTTTAATAAGGAGTACCAAGGAGATTAGTCTCTTTCAGTAGTTTTGTGTCTTTTATTTTTTTCTTTTTACCAGAGGACTACTCAGCTCTGGCTTATGCTGGTGCAGGGGACTGAACCTCTGACTTTGGAGCCTCAGGCATGAGAGTCTGTTTGCATAACCATTATGCTATCTACCCACACCATCTAGGTTATTTTTTAATTGATCATCCACAACCATAGTAAAATTGTTTTGTACAAGAATAATTGATAATGAAAGTGTCTTTAGAAATATATTTGAATAGTAGATGACAATTATAATTATAAAAAGGGAAAATAGTGCTTTTTAATAGGTAAATAAGCCTATAAAATGCAACATTAACCAAGTGATCATATGAACATTAGCAGAAGTGGAATATATATATGTATGTATATATATATACATATATCTTGTGACATGGTATACTGAGAAGCCTACATCATTTCTGTTGAAATTCTGCTGACAAACCCACACAATCTAAATCATATCATAGAAAATAATGCACTAAAAACTCTAATGAGGGATATCTCTATAAAGCAACTGACCAGTCCCTTCTTCAAGCGACATGTGAAATGTTATTTTGAAACACAATGAAATACCTCAGAGTAAGTGCAACTAAGAGAGCTGTCCTTAAATAAAATATGTGATCCTGGGTGAGATCCTATGCTGGAATTTTGTTCTCTTTAACATTTCAGTGACAACTGGAAAAAAATTGAGTAATGTTTACAGTTAAGATCATGTATTAATAACATTTTGCAAATTTTATCATATTTTGGTAATGAAATAATTAGTTTTAAGAAACACACAGTGAAGTACTTAGAACTGAAGGAACAACCTATCTACAATCTGAAACAATCGGAGAGACTCCAGAGGAAACATGGAGGCTGAGCAAGGAATCAAAATGTTGACATGTGGGATAATGGATGAAGCATATATGGAAACCCTTTGAACTCTTTACACAACCTTTCTATTCAGAGGGGCTAAGGGAAATTTTTTTCTTTTTTAATTTTTGTTTTATCGTGTAACCTTTCTCTTAAGCCCGAAATTGTTCGAAAGACGATGTTTAAAAACATTATAATTAAAATGACCAAGTGCAAAGAATTTATTAGTGTTAAGTGATATATACACAAAATTTCATTCTATTATTACTATTATTTTATCAGAGCACTGTTCAACTCTGGCTTATCGTGGTACAGGGGATTGAACCTGGGACTTTGGAGCCTCAGGCAAGAGAGTTTCTTTTCATAACCATTATGCTATCTATACCCACTATTATTTTCTATACTTGTCTGTATATTTGAACTATTTCAAAACTTATTTTAGAAATAAAACATCTTGGAATAAGTAAATAAAAATGAAACAGTAAAGAAGCATATTCAGTGAATTGTATTTCTGTGCTTACAAAACACTTGAAATCAGAAGAAAAAAAAGAAGTTGGTAACTTTAAACAACTTTTAATTGCTAACTCTCCAAAAGATTCTTTTAAAAATAAAAAACCTTCCTGTAACAGCTTTATAAAATAAAGCAACCTTCAATTTCCTAAATGTTCCATGTTGCCTTTCACTAGCCAGAATTTGCACAGAGGTTCTAGAGACCAGAAAGCCATTTCCTTGATATTTTTCTTCCCTTTGTGGTTCAGTTTCAGTCATATCCTGGAAAATACTTCCTAACCAGAAAACTCATGCTTGATTCTTTATTTCTGTGTTGAACATTTCCCCACTGCCACTTTTTCCATCAACATAGCCATGATCAGCTCTACTGTAATACTCTTGTTTGGTTTCCTATATCTTCCCCTATAAATTAAGCTTTTTTCTTTACCTTTTCTTATCTTTACTTATTGGATTGAGACCGCCAGATATCATCCAGAGGGAAGGGGGTGATGGGGAGGAAGGGAGGGAGAGGGGGGGGGAGACTTTCAGATATGCTTCAAACTCCCAAAGCTTTCCCCTGCAGGTGGAGCCCAAGGACTCAAAACCTGGTCCTTGTACATTGTAACCAGATGTGCCACCACCAGGCCCCAATTTAGGCTTCTTGAGGGCAAGGACTGCATTCAGTATTTCTGTGTCCAAAATCATTCAAAGCATTGTGTCAGGTACATGAAAGACATCTAAGTGTATGGTAATTCAATACTTAAATACAGGATCTGAAATTACAGTCAGCAAACACATAAAAAATGTAGTTTAAACAGATAAAGTAGCTACTAAGAGATTCATCTTATTTTCCTGACTATAACAAGTACTTTTAGATGCTTGGAATAATGAATGCCTGAAGAATTTAATGATTCTTAGCAGCTACAATCCAGGTCACATTCCGTATCCCATTCTTATTAATTGGAAGAGAAAGACTTCTGCCTTGGAAGAGCTACTCCGGGTATTGTAGACAGTCGAGATTTTTCAAAGCAACCTGAAAGTCACAGGGCAAACATAACCTAAAATAATTTGGGTTTGCCTGAGAGGGTGCAGAAATTACTTGGGCCTCTGAGCGTCGCTGTTGACCACTTGAGAAGTAAAAGCCAGCGGGACAGCCAATCAACATTACCACTCTCCGCACACAAAGAACTGGGCGTTTTAGCGAGATGCTTCCTTGCAGAAGAGAAAGTCAATCAAACGTCTTCAGAGTGTCCTGGGTCTAGTGGGTCGTGGCCATCCGGGGCCTTGGGAATAGAGGTTGAGAATCGCACCGGATGCTGGAAGTTGTCCCTGAGACTAGCTTGCTCCTGGGTAGAAATGGCGGCTCCGCCTGAGTGGACACTACAAGGAAGGCTGATCCCGCTGTGCCTGCTTTGGGCGGCCCTGTGGGAAACCGGAGCCGGGCTGATGCGCTATTCTGTGCCAGAAGAGATCGACAAAGGCTCCTTTGTGGGCAACATCGCCAAGGATTTGGGTTTGGAGGCCCCAGTGCTGGTGCAGCGCGGAGTCCGCATCGTCTCCCGAGGTAGGACGCAGCTCTTTGCTCTGCACCCGCGCAGCGGCAGCTTGGTCACCGCGGGCAGGATCGACCGCGAGGAGCTCTGCGCTCAGAGCGCTCGGTGCCTGGTGAACTTTAACATCCTGATGGAAGACACATTGAATATTTACTCAGTAGAGGTGGAAATAACAGATATTAACGACAGTGCACCTCGCTTTGGAGTAGATGAACTGGAGGTAAAGATCAGTGAAACAACTACTCAGGGATTCAGGATTCCTCTAAAGACTGCTCATGATGCAGACGTGGGGAAAAACGGTCTGCAGAAATACCAGCTGAACCCAAATGACCACTTCTCCCTGGACGTGCAGAGCGGCGTGGATGGGAACAAGTTCCCGGAGCTGGTGCTGGAGCGGGCCCTGGATCGCGAGGAAGAAACCACTCACCATCTTGTCCTCACAGCTTTGGATGGAGGCGACCCGGTGCTATCTGGTACCTCCCGCATCCGCGTGGTGGTCCTGGATGCTAACGACAACGCGCCCCTGTTCACACAGCCCGAGTACCATGTAAGTGTTCCAGAGGATAAGCCCATAGGCACCCGCATACTCACGGTGACCGCCACTGATGTAGATGAGGGGTACAATGCTCAAGTGGCATATTTTCAGGAGAAAAGCCCTGATGAGACCACAGAGGTCTTTGAGCTGAAGTCCACATCTGGAGAAATAACACTTACCAGAAGACTTGATTATGAGGATGCCAAATTCCACGAAATTGATATTGAAGCACGTGATGGCCCTGGCCTCCTGACCAGAGCAAAGGTTATTGTCACAGTTTTGGACGTAAATGACAACGCCCCTGAATTTTACATGACATCTGTCAGTAGCTCAGTTCCTGAAGACTCTCCTCCAAGCACTGTAATTGCACTTTTCAATGTCCATGACAGAGACTCTGGGCAGAATGCACTTATTACATGCTCACTCCCAGACAACCTTCCTTTCAAGCTGGAAAGGTCAGTGGACAATTACCACCGACTGGTTACAACCAGAGCCCTTGACAGGGAACAGTTTTCCTCTTACAACATCACTGTGACAGCCAGAGATGGAGGAGACCCATCCCTGTCTACCAAGGCTCATGTTTGGCTGCAGGTGGCAGACATCAATGACAACCCACCGGCCTTCTCTCAAGCTTCCTACTCTGCCTACATTCCTGAAAACAACCTCAGAGGTGCCTCCATCTTTGCCCTGATGGCCCAGGACCCTGACTCTGAAGACAATGCCCATGTCACTTATAGCTTGACTGAGGACAGCGTTCAGGGGGCACCTCTGTCCTCCTACATCTCCATCAACTCTGAAACGGGAGTCCTCTATGCTTTGTGTTCCTTTGACTATGAGCAGTTCCGTGAACTACAGCTGTGGGTGACAGCATTGGACAGTGGGAAGCCTTCACTCAGCAGCAATGTGTCCCTGAGGCTTTTCATTCTGGACCAGAATGACAATGTTCCTGAGATCTTGTACCCCACCCTCCCCACTGATGGTTCCACAGGAGTGGAGCTGGTACCCCGCTCTGCAGAGCCCGGATACCTGGTGACCAAGGTGGTGGCAGTGGACAGAGACTCAGGCCAGAATGCCTGGCTGTCCTACCGCCTGCTCAAGGCCAGTGAGCCAGGGCTCTTCTCAGTGGGGCTGCACACAGGTGAGGTGCACACTGCCAGGGCCCTGCTGGACAGAGATGCTCTCAAGCAGAGCCTGGTGGTGGCAGTGCAGGACCATGGCCAGCCCCCTCTCTCAGCCACTGTCACACTCACTGTGGCCATAGCTGACAGCATCCCAGATGTGCTGGCTGACCTGGGCAGCCTGGAGTCTCCTGCCAGTCCTGGAGATTCTGACCTCACACTCTACCTGGTGGTGGCAGTGGCCGTGGTCTCCTGTGTCTTCCTTGCCTTTGTCATCGTGCTGCTGGCTGTCAGGCTGAGGCGCTGGCACACATCCCGCCTGCTCCAGGCTTCAGCAGGTGAACTGGCTGGCCTTCCTGCCTCTCACTTTGTGGGTGTGGATGGGGTGCAGGCTTTCCTGCAGACCTATTCCCATGAGGTGTCCCTCACTGCAGACTCCAGGAAGAGTCACCTGATCTTCCCCCAGCCCAACTATGCTGACACCCTCATCAGCCAGGAGAGCTGTGAGAAAAGGGAATTTCTGTCAAACCCTCAATCTCTACTTGAAGATAATGGAGCAGAACCATTTTCTCAGGTAAATTCTCATCACAATATACTTATGAGATAATTTCTAAACGAAATAAAATTACCTATTAATTGTATATGCTTTTTACATTTTCCCATTTTTACTTGTGGGAATGTATTCAGCATTTAAAAATGTTTTCTGGTGATACATTTCTTTATACTGTAATATCAATAAATATGTTCAGCTATGGTTGGAGGGTATAAACCACTGTAATGAACAACATCAGTAATTAGATTGTTTAAGATTTGTTTATGTGACAAAAAGAGCACTGTACCAGAAACTGGAGTATCTTACTTCTCAAGTGTTATTTTCATATCTGGAAAAATCTTCTCATCTATCTTCCTAGGTCAACAATTCTTTCTCTCTGAAAAATATAAAGGTTGAATTTTATTTATTCAAATTACTTGGTTTGAAATTAAAATTTATACTTCATTTTCATATTGTTTATAAATAGTTAATCATTACTAAATCTTAATAATTTCCTTCATTTTGTTAGTGAGGTGCTTAGTTTTATTCTATTTGCAGAGTTTCCTTTTTAAGATTCAAGTTTAGAAAAATATTTACATTATTATACTGTACAAAGTTCTGTAATGTTCTCTGCTTAGAAAATTCTATTAGTTTGTAATTTTGTGTTCCTGGACGGATAAAGTTATCACTGCTCTTTAATAAATGGGTAGTGTAGTAGTATAGTTCACTTTTCTTGTTTTTTTTATCTGGACCCTACCTTGCTATTTATCTTTACTTCTAGTATATATCCTTGAGGTCTTCAGAAATTGTATCATATATTGGCTGATGAAACTGTCATGATCTATTTTTGCATAGAAAAACCATGCCATGACATTTCTAAGAATGTAATGAATACCCCTAAAATATTTCCTATAAATATTTCTTCTCAAATTTTCCTACTCACAATAGCTGTTAAAAATGTTCAAGGACAGGAAGCTATCCCAGAGGTAGAACGCAGTGTCGGGCATGACTGAGGTCCCTGGTTCAGTCTATGGGGCCACATCTGCCAAAACCAAATGGTGTTCAGGTTGGTCTCATAAATATATATACATATACAAATAATTCTCTCTTTAGTCATACAACCACAACTTTCCCCCATTAATCCTATATTCATTTTAGTATGTAAAATATTATAATATAGAAGAAATATAGTACATTTCAATATAATAGAATCCTTTTGGAGGATTTGGATATAATCATGCAATGAAACATGTATTTAATTATAACATCATCTCTCAATGTGTCATGATTCTTTCTTACAGTTAAGAGTCTTTGGGGAAATCTTCTATGAGACTGTGTTCCATTGAGCTTACTATTATGTCACAAGATTCTCTGTAAGAGAATAGAACTTGCTGTGGAATGATAGATTATGACATATATATATATATATATACTTGTAAATAAATAATAAAGTATGAAATTATAAAAACATAGGCCTTTTGATGTGTACAGTTAATCTTTAGAAGAATAAATGTCACATGTACCCTTCCTGGAATGACAAATATGAGGTCAAGGTTGAGTTGAGCCTGGTTGATAACACATGTTACCATTTGCAAAAATTGTGGTTCAAGCACAGAGTTCCCACCTGCAGTGAGGAAGCTTTGCAAACTGTGAAACAGGTCTGCAGGTCGCTTTCTCTCTCTCTCTCTCTCTCTCTCTCTCTCTCTCTCTGTATCTCTCCCTCCTCCCCTCCCTCCCTCTCTGCCCCTCCCCTTCAATTTTTCTCTGTCCTATCAAGGAAAAGGGGAAGGGGGAGAGGAATGTCCATGGGGAGCAGTGGATTCCTTGTGCAGACACAGAGCACCAGCACTAACAGTGGCAACAACAGAAAAAATAAATGACAAATACAATGTGTTTTTATTTATGTACCAGGAAGAGAAAATAAAGGACAAATATTTCAAACAGAAAACAAACATTTACAATACTACATTTCAGTTCTAATGTAAAAAAAAAAAAAAGTTTTCCTCACAGTCCAGACTTAGGAGGAGTCAATTACTTTAAATACCCTGGAATTAAGAGATTTCTCTCACACCCCAGGCCTTTTCCCTGACTCTGAAATTATGTTTCCTGGAGCTGCCTTTGCTCACCTCTAGGGCCAGGTTGAAAGCCCTCCCATCACCTGTAGCTTTGCTCAATATGCCATTTATTCCAATGCACTACAATGTCTTGCTTGCTTTTATAGCTTTACTACTCTGAGTGAAGCCAGAGTGTCCATATCATGCAATTGAAATTCCCACATGTTCTCTGATGTCTAACTACATACTTGTTTACAAAATGGGTTGAACTGGGAAATACCCAAAGTAAAATGTCAGGCTATCAGGGACCAACGGCAAGAGATATAACCTTTTAAGAAGACTGCGATTCACATGTTATTCTTACTATGAATACTTCAAAACAGTGACTCTAGCAAGATGAAACAGTACTTGTGGCATTAAGAGCAGTGCATGACTTCCTAAGTATGGTAACTTGATGTCACATCCTTTAGGTCAAGTAGTAATGTTATGTGATATAACATAAGGATTTTAGGTGTCAGGAAGCATGTAGAAAAGCTAACTTAGGTGGTCCTGGAGGTGGTGCAGTGGATAAAGCACTGGACTCTCAAGCATGAGGGTCCTGAGTTCAATCCCCGGCAGCAAGTATATCACAGTAATGTCTGGCTCTTTCTCTCTTTCCTATATTTCTCATTAATAAATAAATAAAACCTAAAAAAGAAAAGGTGCAGTGGACAACACAGCTACGGAAAGAGTACTTTAAAAAATAAAAAAAATAAGAAAAGCTAACTTGGGATTGTTTGGGAGGGTGCAGTAAACGGTTAGACCTCTGAGCGTCGCTGTTGACCACTCCAGGAGAAATATGCAGCCAGGAAACTAGTCCACCATTTCATTCTGGCAGCAAGCAAACCAGACTCAGAAGATCCGAGCTGCTGCGAATCTCATCCTACCTGTCAGCCAGCTCTGTGACCTATGAATGAGACCCAGGAAAGGCACAAGTGCTTGAGAAAATAAGATTGTAGCCTGCCGTGGGACACTGGAACCGAATTCAGAGACCAGGAAATGACGGATTCCGCGAGATTCCAAAACAGAGGGGCGCTGGTCCTGCTGTGCGCGCTCCTGGGGACGTTGTGCATGATGGGATCCGGGCAGGTCCGCTACTCTGTGCCTGAGGAGCTGGACAAAGGTTCCTTCGTGGGCAACATAGCTGAGGACTTAGGGCTGGAACCGCAGCAGCTGGCAGGACGCGGAGTCCGCATCGTCTCCCGAGGTAGGACGGAGCTCTTTGCTCTGCACGCGCGCAGCGGCAGCTTGGTCACCGCAGGCAGGATCGACCGCGAGGAGCTCTGCGCTCAGAGCGCGCAGTGTCTGGTCAAATTTAACATCCTGGTGGAAGACAAGTTGAAAATCTTTGAAGTAGAAGTAGAAGTCACAGATATTAACGATAATGCTCCTGACTTCCTGACACAGGAAATGGAAATAAAAATTGGGGAACTCACGTCTCCTGGCACCGACTTTCCACTTAAGACTGCCTTTGACCCAGACGTGGGCATCAACTCCCTGCAGAGCTACCAGCTAAGTCATAGCGACTTCTTCTCCCTAGCGATGAAGAGCGTCTCTGATGGAACCAAGTACCCACAGTTGGTGCTGGAGCGAGCTCTGGACCGCGAGGACAAAGAAGTTCACCAGATTGTTCTGGTGGCTTCTGATGCAGGTGAACCTGTTCATTCTGGCAACCTGTACATCCAAGTGGTAGTTCTGGATGCAAATGACAACCCGCCTGTGTTTACTCAGCCAGAGTATCGAGTAAGTGTTCAGGAGAACTTGCCAGTGGGCACCAGGCTGCTCACTGTCAATGCCACTGACCCTGATGAGGGCTTCAATGCTCAGGTATCCTATGTACTAGACAAGATGCCTGGGAAAATTGCTCAGATGTTTTCTCTCAATTCGGTAACTGGAGATATATCATTACTAAGAAATCTGGACTATGAGGATGCTATGTTCCATGAAATTAAAATTGAAGCAGTAGATGGACCAGGACTCCTTTCAAGAGCTAAGATTCTAGTCACAGTTCTGGATGTGAATGACAATGCCCCAGAAATTACAATCACTTCTCTCACAGGGTCAGTCCCAGAAGAAACTACTCCTGGAAGAGAAGTTGCCCTTATACATGTGCATGACCGAGATTCTGGACAAAATGGACAAGTCACAGTTTCTGTCCTGGGAAACATGCCTTTTAATTTAGAAAAATCAATAGGCCAGTATTACCGCTTGGTGACAGCCAGATCCCTGGACCGAGAACAAGTTCCCAAATATAACATCACACTGAGAGCCACAGATGGAGGAATTCCACCACAGACCACAGACACTCACATCTCCCTGCAGGTGACAGACACCAATGACAACCCACCTGCCTTCACACATGCCTCCTACTCTGCCTTCATTCAGGAAAACAACCCCAGGGGGGCTTCCATCTTCTGTGTGACTGCCCAGGACCCTGACAGCACTGAGAATGCCCAAGTCACCTATGCTCTGACTGAGGAGACTGTCCAAGGGTCACCTCTCTCCACTTATGTCTCCATCAACTCTGACACTGGAGTCTTGTATGCACTGCACTCCTTTGATTATGAACAGGTTAGAGACCTGCAGCTACAGGTGACAGCCTGTGACAATGGGAAGCCTCCACTCAGCAGCAATGTGTCCCTGAGGCTTTTCATTCTGGACCAGAATGACAATGTTCCTGAGATCTTGTACCCCACCCTCCCCACTGATGGTTCCACAGGAGTGGAGCTGGCACCCCGCTCTGCAGAGCCTGGATACCTGGTGACCAAGGTGGTGGCAGTGGACAGAGACTCAGGCCAGAATGCCTGGCTGTCCTACCGCCTGCTCAAGGCCAGTGAGCCAGGGCTCTTCTCAGTGGGGCTGCACACAGGTGAGGTGCACACTGCCAGGGCCCTGCTGGACAGAGATGCTCTCAAGCAGAGCCTAGTGGTGGCAGTGCAGGACCATGGCCAGCCCCCTCTCTCAGCCACTGTCACACTCACTGTGGCCATAGCTGACAGCATCCCAGATGTGCTGGCTGACCTGGGCAGCCTGGAGTCTCCTGCCAGTCCTGGAGATTCTGACCTCACACTCTACCTGGTGGTGGCAGTGGCCGTGGTCTCCTGTGTCTTCCTTGCCTTTGTCATCGTGCTGCTGGCTGTCAGGCTGAGGCGCTGGCACACATCCCGCCTGCTCCAGGCTTCAGCAGGTGAACTGGCTGGCCTTCCTGCCTCTCACTTTGTGGGTGTGGATGGGGTGCAGGCTTTCCTGCAGACCTATTCCCATGAGGTGTCCCTCACTGCAGACTCCAGGAAGAGTCACCTGATCTTCCCCCAGCCCAACTATGCTGACACCCTCATCAGCCAGGAGAGCTGTGAGAAAAGTGAGCCTCTTCTGGTACCTCAAGATTTTCTTGAAGCAAAAGGTGAAACCAAGCTACCCCAAGTAAGTTATATCTTTCTTTGAAAATTATAGTAATAATGTTAGTGTGATGTTTATAAAGGTATAGTATACGTTTATCTGAACACAAAGAAATACAAACATCATGAGTCTTCTTTAAATAATTTCTCTTTTCTAGTTCTGGGTCTTATTTTCTGAACAGCTATGATTGAGTGGCATTTGGCATCTATTTTTTTTAATACATCATAAAGGGTGTGTGTGTTTGAGGCAATGGTTCTAATTGCTTTTATGAGAATTTACTGAGGTATAAAGCTACTCTTTGAAGTTATGAATGCTCCTCCTACTTGAGTCATTGAATAGCTATGCTAATAATTCCATACTTGAGCACAGTTTTATGTTTTGTAACAGACTGTTTTCTATGTCTTGAAGTTACTCACTTCAGATGGCATAACATATTTTGCTACAAAAGTAACCATACATCTATAGATATATTAAATTCCCATGAAATGATACTTATCTCCTGAATCTCAATGACATGAAAACTGTAGGGAATAAAATGTAGAGGTTAGCCTGTAGAGAGCAGTCTGGAGAGCTAGATATGGACCTACTTTGTGACCTGTCAATTCCTTTCTTGGGGACATATCCTTAGGAACCAAACACACTCATCCAAAAAGATGTTTGTATACCTATATTTATAGCAGTACAATTTGCAATAGCCAAAATCTAGAAGCCTTTTCGGGGCCTACCAGAAATGAGTGACTAAGAAAGTTTTGTTGTATATACACAATGTACTACTACTCAGCTATTAAGAATAATGAATTTACCTTCTTCACTTCATCATGGGTGGAGCTTGAAGGAATCATGTTAAGTGAGATAAACCAGAAAGATAAAGATGATTATGGGATGACCTCACTCATAGTTGAAAAATAAAAGCAGAAAGGGAAAACACAAAGGAGTAATTGAACTGGGTTTGATATATTGCACCAAAGTAATGGACTCTGAGGAGGGGAGGACCTTTCAGGTCCTCCTGGTGGAGGAAAACTTATGTTGGGATTGAGAATATTTTGCAGAAAACAGAGAAATTTTACCAATGTATCAACAATTGCATATACTGTAAACCATTAATCCAACCCATTAAAAAAAAGTCCCACGTGGAATAAAAAAAATATATAGAAGTTGGCCAAATGGTTTTGCTTGACCGGTAGCCCCTACTGTGTATACCTGAGGTGTATATATTTATCATTTTTAAAGTTAAAATTTCATTTAAGTAATATTGGCTTGTGTGGGTATCATATGTGTAATATTATCATCCAACATCAACATAAACATTATGACTATCATCAAAAGTGTAGTTTTGGGAGTCTGGTGGTAGCACAGTGGGCTAAGCATAGGTGTTACAAAGCACAAGACAGGCATAAGGATCCTGGTTCGAGTCCCTGGCTTCCCATATGCAGGGGGGTTGCTTCACAGGTAGTGAAGCAGTTCTGCAGGTGTCTATCTTTCTCTCCCCGTCTCTGTCTTTCCCTCCTCTCTCCATTTCTCTTTGTCCTATCCAAAAACAACATCAATAACAACAATAATAACTACAACAATAAAATAACAAGGGCAACAAAAGGGAATAAATAAATATTTTTAAACAGTGTAGTTTCTATCTAACACTATCTATCTAACATAGTTTCTATGGTTGATTTTCCTTTACATGAATTTGTCACTACCCTCCTCCCTTCCCCATTTTTGTTTTGCAACCACCATTTTGTTCTTTTGTCAGATATAATTGAAAATATATATTTTAAAAATAAATACGTATTTTTCTCTATTTGACTTATTTAACTTAGCATAATGCCCTCTATAACCAGCCATATTGGCAAAAATGGCAAAATTTTAGTTTTGTGATTGTATAATACTGTCACATACAAACATTTATATCTATATCAGATTTTCTGTATTCATTTAGCAATGGACACTTAGGTTACTTCTGTATGTATTCATAATGATTTTGTTCTTTTGCTTGAATGTCAGGAGTTCAATTTCCTAAAGTGTTATAAACCTTGGTTTTATAACACTCTGGTACATGTGCTGCTGGGGATCGAACTTAGGACTTCATGGTTCAGAATTCAAAAAGACTTTTCTTGTCTTTTGAGAAGGATAAATACTGTTGAGATATGTCTCAACCCCAGTGAGGGGTTTTCAGACCATCCTTTCCAACAATGGGATTGAAGACATACAACTTTCTTGGACTGGAAATTGTTGGTTCATTTTGAAGCTCATAAAATTATTTTCACTTATGAAGTCATATTAGGATCATCCAAATTTAGACTAAAATATATTTCATTAGCTCTAGAATAAAGGAGCTGATACTTCTTTCAATAGATTGAGAAGACACATTTGAGTATGAAAAGAGATCAGGAAATAGTTCACTAGGCACAAGGGGCTTTACCCAGCTTGAGACCTTGGGTTCAAACCCTGGCATCACAAGGGAGCATCATGGCATCCAAGGAGCTCTTTTTATAGTGGAGTGCTACTGTAATAGTCTCTCCTTTATGTGTATCTATCTCCCTCTACCCTCACTAAAAAAAATTAAAAAGTAAGCCCAGGACTATGGTGCCCCATTTGTATGAAGCCCTGGCATTATAATAGGCAAAATAGAAAGGAACAGAATAATGTAGGAAAAACAAATTGTCTTAGGAAAGCTTTTCCTTTTTCCTGGAGTATAAAATGTGTATGTGTTAGCAGTGAAGAATAGGAGAATAAATTGTTGAGTTTGTCGGCGTTCATGCAGGGTGACACCAGCAGGAAGGCAACCAACCAGCTCTCTCTCACTCACTCAAAGGGATGAAACGAAGCAAAGACACTAGGGAGAAATGATATGTTCTCAAATCTCAAATCTCCTTTATTGGCAGGTGGACATGAGTTTAAATAGAAAACCAAACAAAGGGCATTATTGAAATATGTCAGAAATTACAGGTTCCTTAAAGGTCAGCTTGCCACTATGGTAGGGGGCTGGTATGACAGGAATTGATGAGATACAAGACAGTTATTCTCCATGACACAAGCAACTTAATTATCTAAAGGTATTTGGGAGAAGCATAGGGGTTAAATCAGTAGGGTGAGACAGAGAGAAGATGGATATCAAAAGGCCATATAGTTTGGAATTTCTCTTGTCTGGGGTCTGAGGTGTATGATGGAGTGTATGATAAGGTGTGTTCTCCTCTGTGATCAGAAGGTGAGGTGAACTTTGAGTAAATGAATCTTAAAGTAGGCGGCCATGTGGCCTGCAGTTAATGGAGAGAGGTATTGAGGTTTCTGTGTTCTTGAGAGTCAAGACAGGAAGAACTTTCGTCTGAGAGACAGCTTCTCCCCTTTGCTCACCTCGGTTGAGAGAGACTAACAAGAGGGTATCTTCTCAGACCTCCATCCAAGGATGGGGGGAGTTCTCCCTAAGCTCTATCAAGCTTACACATAGCCCCACATGAGTTGATGTCTAATTTGGTGGGAGGCCATTTCAAGGATTACAAGGTAAATTCTACCTTTGAGTGTCTAAGGACTCCTAATGTCTTGGGACAATACACCACTAATTAAGTCAAACTCTGGCAAGGGTAGATAGCATAATGGTTATGCAAAGAGACTCTCCACATGAGGCTCCAAAGTTGTAGGTTCAGTACCCTGCACCACCATAAGTTAGAGCTGAGCAGTGCTCTGGTTAAAAAAAGAAGTCAAGGGAGCCAGGTGATGGTGCAGCGGGTTAAGCCCACATGGCGGGAAGCCTGGCGTAAGGATCCCAGTTCGAGCCCCCAGCTCCTGGCACCTGCAGGGGGTACGATTCACAGGTGGTGAAGCAGGTCTGCAGGTGTCTATCTTTCTCTCCTTTCTCTGCCTTCCCCTCCTCTCTCAATTTCTCTCTGTATTATCAAACAATGACAGCAACAACAACAACGATAAACAACAAGGGAAAAAATTAAAAATTTCTTTTAAAAAAGTCAAACTCACCTCATTTGTTAGTGGAATGAATTAGAGCTGAGCAGTGACATTATGGAGCATTGCATGAATATTCATATAGTAAAGGAGTGCTGGTTTCATAAAAATAAATATACTTTACACAAGTTTCAGTCATATAAAAAAGCATGTGTATGTGTGCGAAAATATTAAATTAGTTCTTTTATCAAAATACCAGGCTCTACTATTTTCAGTGCAACTATTATGTATGCTTCAAGATGATGAGCATACTTTAAAATTATCTTTTTTCATAAAGACCATTATGTTTGTAAAGTATCACTGACTTTACACAGTCTATATGGGGTTAAATGCTAAATAATTAAAGTTATATACTTGTAAAAAGGTAAGGACTGGGGTCAGGAAAATATCACAATGGTAGTACACAGGATTTATATGACAAGAAATCCTAGATTCAAACCCCTTTCTCCATACCAACAAGAGCCAGAGCTGAGTTGTGCTCAAGTAGAGAAAGAAAAAATGTAAGGATCATAGTACACTTAAGTGTGTATTAAAAGCCAGTAACTTGTTTATTTGTATTCATACTAGTGGTGTCAGTTTTATAAGTACAGTGGGATCATTGAAAATATTTTTACCCCAACACTGAAATGGTTGAATAAAATACTGATTGATAACATTCTTTTTAAAAAAGATTTTATTTATTTATTTATTTATGAGAAAGATAGGAGAAGAGAAAGAATCAGACATCACTCTGGCACATGTGCTGCCAGGGATCGAACTCAGGCCCTCATGCTTGAGCATCCAAAGCTTTATCATTGTGCCACCTCCCAGACCACATGATGGATAATTTTCTAATGTAAAATGATAGCAACACTTATAAGATGACATAAAACTAGTCAATATCACATTTAAAAATATTTTTAATTAAGAATTTATTTATTTATTCATGAGAAAGATAGGAGAGAGAAAGAACCAGACTTCACTCTGGTACATGTGCTGCTGGCGATCAAACTTAGGACCTCATGGTTGAGAATCCAATGCTTTCTCCATTGTGTCACCTCTCAGACCACTCAATGTCACATATTAAGAGACATTTTAAATATCTGGTTCTTTCCAACAAATTTTAAGACTGGGTACTTAGATTCAAGATCTTTCACCTTGAGAATAAACATGGGCACTATGCAGTTTTCTCAGACAACCTCTGGGCACTGCTGTTCACCAAAGGGAAGATAAGAGTTCTTAATTCTGCAGGAGTGTCAGGCAGAGTGCTTTCAAACATTGTTAAATGCACACACAGAACTTGGAAGCAGCCTGTGTACCTTCAAGCTTCTAACCAGTAAATCTTACCCTCAAATCATGAAAGTCCAGGATGCAATCACAGATTTTTAAAAAACATACCAGAGGCAACTTGAAGAGAAGTTTCCCAGAGAGCTCAAGAAATACAAAGGAGCTGACTCTATGGAAAGTGAGGTACTCTTTCTCTTTCTGCTGCCTTTGTTGTGTGGGGCCATCTCCCAGCAGATCCAGTACTCCATTCAGGAGGGACTGGCAAAGGGCTCCAGGGTAGGGAACCCCAAGGGTCTTAGTCCAGGAATTGCCAGCTAGGAAACTTAGGGTTTGTGCAGAAGATTTTTTCCATGTGAATTTGTTAGTGAGTGGTAGAATAGATGGAGAGAAAATTTGTGGAAGTAAATCGAAGTGTGTACTAGAATTTGAAATGTTCGATGAAAACCCAATGACTGTATTCCACATGATTGTTTCAATCCAAGGTATCAATGATAATGTACCATATTTCATTGGAAAGGGCACTGATTTAGAAATCTGTGAGTCTGCCTTATCAGGGGTGACATTTCCCCTGGATTCTGCACAAGACGGAGATGTTGAAAGTAACTCACTGAAGATGTACACTATCAACTCCAGTGAGCACTTATGTAAACAGAAGTCCTGATGGAAATAAATACCCAGAATTGCTGCTGGAAAACGATTAGAGAACAACAAAGCTTTGTTTTTCCCACCGTTTAGTTCTGACTGCCATGGAAGGTGGGGACCCTTCTCTAAGCAGCACCACAGAGATCCTGATCCAGGTCACAGATGCTATTGATAATGTTCCTGTTTTCAGCCAGGACACATACAGAGCTAGCTAGCATCAGAGAAACTGTGCCCCCAAGAACGTCTATTCTTAGGGTAATGGCCACCGACCAGCATGAGAGCATCAATGCACAGATCACCTATGCTTTTCTCAATGTCCCAAAAGTACCACTCTTCTTTTCATTCTTAATCCAGATACTGGCTACATCACAATCATCAAACTACAATGGACTTTGAAGAAACAAGTAGATATATATTGGGTGTAGAAGGCAAGGATGGAGGAATGCATTCCGCTCATTGTAATGTTTTAAAATTGTTGATGAGAACCATACTGCTCCAGAAGTGTAATTCATGTCCCACGTCTCTGGGATCTGTCCCAGAGAACTAAGCACTAGGATCTGTAACAGCCCTCATTAAACTGCATGACTAGGATTCTGGAGAAAATGGTATCCTCGTGTGCAATATCCAGAAAGGTGTTCCTTTCAAATTAGAATCCAATTCCAAGAATTATTACAAATTGGTAATTGACAGTGTCCTTGACCAAGAACAGATAACCTCACTATCACAGCCACCATCAGGGGGCATCCGCCCAACTCCTCCAGCACCAGTGTCACCCTGCACATCTCTGACTTCAATGATAACTCGCCTGCTATCCCACCAGGCCGCCTACCTGGTGCAGGTAGAGGAGAACAACCCGCCAGGCGCCTCCATCGCGCAGGTCAGCGCCTCCGACTCCGACCTGGGCCCCAACGGCCGCGTGTCCTACTCCATCGTGGGCAGCGACCTGGCGCCGCGCGCACTGGCGTCCTTCGTGTCGCTGAGCGCGCAGAGCGGGGTGCTGTTCGCGCAGCGCGCCTTCGACCACGAGCAGCTGCGCGGCTTCGCGCTGACTCTGCAGGCCCGCGACCAGGGCTCGCCCGCGCGCAGCGCCAACGTGAGCCTGCGCGTGCTGGTGGGCGACCGCAACGACAACGCGCCCCGCGTGCTCTACCCCGCGCTGGGGCGCGACGGCTCGGCGCTCTTCGACACGGTGCCGCGCACCGTGCAGCCCGGATACCTGGTCACCAAGGTGGTGGCGGTGGACGCCGACGCGGGACACAACGCCTGGCTGTCCTACCACGTGCTGCAGGCCAGCGAGCCCGGGCTCTTCGGCCTGGGGCTGCGCACGGGCGAGGTGCGCCTGGCCAGGCCCCTGGGCGACAGGGACGCGGCCAGACAGCGCCTGCTGGTGGCCCTGCGCGACGGGGGACGGCCGCCCCTCTCTGCCACCGCCACTCTGCTGCTGGTCTTCGCAGACAGCCTGCAAGAGGTGCCGCCCGACCACCACCTGGGCGAGCGCCCTCCTCGCGCTGACCCGCAGGCTGAGCTGCAGTTCTACCTGGTGCTGGCCTTGGCCTTCATCTCCGTGCTCTTCCTGCTCGCCGTGATCCTGGCGGTCGCCCTGCGCCTGCGCAGCTCCTCCAGCCAAGAGGCCTGGGGCTGCTTTCAGGCTGGTGTCTGCTCCAAGTCTGCACCTGCTGTTGCCCCCAACCACAGTGAAGGAACTTTGCCCTACTTCTACAATCTGTGCGTTGCGTCACAATCAACAAACACTAACTTCTTTTATCCAAGTCTACCATCGGAAGTGATTCCCCCTCGGGATCTCCTGGGTGAAGATCTCTCCACAGATGTATGTGCCAGTAACGAAGTCACACACATCGCTTTACATTCCTCTGTTACTCCCTCTCACGTTGAGTTTCTACAAACCTACTTAACTATGTTTTTATTCGTAATCGTGCATAGTTATTTCTGGTCATTGTTCATTGTTCTAGTAGTGGTAGTAGGATAATGGAGTCCCTTGGATGCTGTTCAATGGATTCTTTGATTGCTTAGTAGTCTGACAACTTACTAGTTACTACATCTCTATCTTTATGGTGGGCATTTCTGAATGGTCAGCAAAGTTGCTGGAGAGAACACTTGCTTGTGACACCATATTTATTAATAGCATTTTATTAGCGTTTATTAGTAGCACTTTTATTAGTGAGGTCTGATACTTTTCCACACTTTATTTCTTGCATGTATATAATAGTTCTTTATGCCTAAGTTCATCTTCATAAGATTCATTACTGTTATTTGTATTTTTGCTGTAATGTGTATTTTCAAGTCTTCCAATAATGTATGTCTCAGCACAGGGTTTTATATTTGACTCATAACTTTGGGTCCATTTTATTCCCACTTAAAAATATCATTCAATAATAATATCATAAGAGCCTGTCGGTGAGGCACCTGGATAACCATACACAATACAGTGCACAAGGACCAGGTTCAAGCCCCTGGTCCATACTTGCAGTGGGGGAGCTCCATGAGTGGTGAAGCAGGGTTTCAGATTCTTCTCTGTCTTTTTACCTCTCTGCTCTCAATTTTTCCCTGCCTCTATCCAATAATAAAAAGATTTTAAAGATCTAAAAAAATAATATCCTTATTTGTTCTTTAACAAATTATACCTGTCTGACTATATAACTATTAATATAAGAAATGTAATAAAAACATATAAAGTCTTACCCATGTTTCTTTTTTAGTGTAGAACTTAAAGAAGTGAGTAAAAATATTGCAAACATCTCATTTTCCCCTCCAGTCTCAAGTAATTTGTCATTATTTTGGGAAATCTTTAGTTTATTCTCCAAAGTCTTAAGAATTTTAAAACTCTAAAGGAAAAATGAACATTTGTGTGTGGATAAAAGTTACAGTGGTTAATTTTAATGTTAATATTAACCTAGGAACTCGTTACTTTGCTGCTTTTTTCTCAAGTTTTTGCATATTAGTAAATTACTCTTAAGTATTCATAAGAAAACTATGAAATGATAATGACAAAACTTACAAGTACTAAAATATTTCTTTCACTAGTTATTTTTAAGTCAATGATAGAATTAACTCAAACGTATTAAAATAATTCCTTCTGAATATGCCATGTGAAATAAATCACTGAAATGCTGTCTGCTTTTGACAATGTTTCATTTTATCTTGAAGAATGCAGTTTAAATTTTCAGACGAGAGCAATTTTCCTATTCATTATTTTGTATTACTATTAATTGGACATTCTCTTCAAAAACCTACTGTTCTATTTGTGAACTCCATTTGAATAGGGGCAAGAATTTATCTTAAATAGTAGATCTTCGTACAAGGAGGTTAAAAATTTGAACTGAAAAGAGTCAGAAAATGTGAGAAAAATTGTTTCTGTATAAAATGGGACTAAAATCCAGCCTATCAACTTCCCTAATACTGTTTTTTTTTTTTAATTTAACTAGCCCTCTATTTCTTGAGTTAATTGTTTCTGGAATGTGTTCATGTGTCCCTCACACAACACACAATATTGAAAATACTATTAGAAAATGTAGAGTATTGAAGTAGAGAAAAAAGTGTCATATATTTTATTATACATATAATGTATGTGACATATTATATAGAAAACTAGATCATATCTGGAGTTTAATTGAAATAAGACAATAGAAGTTTGCCTGTATTTATAGAGAGAAACAAGAGGAGTATAAATGCCAGAATAGATTGCAATAACAGGCTGGGACTCTGGATGTCGCTGTTCACCAATGGCGAAACAAAACAACCAGGAATTTAAACCAAAGTAAAGAATCTCTGCATTACAAAACACTGGCTAACGGCCTCTTAGAACACTTCAGTCTGAATCAGCTGAGAGCAACAATAGCCTATGAATACATTATCTCGGACCCAGCAGATTCTGGGCTTTTCAGGCCTCCTCAAAGGAACACAAAAGCTGTAGATACTCAGCTGAGGGGCTGCGATGGCGACCCGTCCTTCTCACCCAGGCTGCAGCCTACTAGCTGGGATCTGCGTTCTCCTGGGGACCCTGTGGGAAATCCGGGCAGATCAGATCCGCTATGCAGTGCCTGAGGAGCTGGACAAAGGCGCTTTTGTTGGTAACATCGCCAAGGACCTGGGTTTGGAGCCCCAGGAGCTGGTGGAGCACGGAGTCCGCATCGTCTCCCAAGGTAAGACACAGCTCTTTGCTCTGAACCGGCACAGCGGCAGCTTGGTCACCGCGGGCAGAATCGACCGCGAGGAGCTCTGTGACAGATCTCCAAAGTGTGTTGTAAGCCTGGAGATTCTCCTGGAGGATAAAGTCAAGATTTTGGAAGTAGAAGTAGAAATAATGGATGTTAATGATAACGCGCCCAATTTTGGGACAGAACAAAGGGAAATAAAAGTCGCTGAAAATGAAAACCCCGGGACTAGATTCCCTCTTCCTGAAGCTTTTGATTCAGATATAGGGGTAAATTCTCTGCAGGGCTACCAACTCAGCTCCAGTGTTCACTTTTCCCTGGATGTGCAAAGTGGAGCCGATGGAATTAAGTATCCTGAGCTGGTTCTGGAGCGCACAATGGACAGGGAGGAAGAGGCTGTTCACTATCTGGTTCTCACAGCCTTTGATGGAGGAGACCCAGTTCACTCTGGCACTGCCAAGATTCATGTCACACTTTTAGATTACAACGACAATGTCCCCATATTCACTCAGCCTGAGTATCGTGTGAGTGTTCAGGAGAATGTGCCAGTGGGCTCTTGGCTACTCACCCTAAGAGCCACTGATGCAGATGAAGGAGCCAATGGAGAAGTCACATATTCTTTCCGGAAAGTAAGAGATAAAATAGCCCAGCTATTCCAGTTAAATTCTCAGAGTGGGGAGATAACAGTGATGGGAGATCTAGATTATGAGGACTCTGGATTCTATGACATAGATGTAGAGGCTCATGATGGACCTGGTCTTCGAGCCAGAAGTAAGGTTCTTGTGACAGTTCTGGATATAAATGACAATGCCCCAGAAGTCAAGATTACATCTCTCACCAGTTCCATCCAGGAAGCTTCCTCCCCAGGTACAGTAATCGCACTTTTTAGTGTGCATGACAGTGATTCAGGAGAGAATGGTCTCGTCACCTGTTCTATTCCAGATAATCTTCCATTCACGCTGGAAAAGACCTATGGAAATTACTATCGGTTGTTAACCCAAAGGACTCTAGATAGGGAAGAAGTCTCAGAATATAATCTCACAGTAACTGCCACAGACCATGGAAGTCCACCACTATCTACAGAAACCCACATCACCCTACATGTAGCAGACATCAATGACAACCCACCTGTTTTTCCCCAAGCTTCCTACTTTGCCTACATTCCTGAAAACAACCCCAGAGGAGCCTCCATTTTATCTGTGACAGCCAGGGACCCTGACAGTGTGGAGAATGCCAGAGTCAGTTACTCCCTCACTGAGGACTCACTGCAGGAGGTCCCCCTCTCCACCTACATCTCCATCAATTCTGAAACCGGTGTCTTGTATGCACTGCACTCCTTTGACTATGAACAGGTTAGAGACCTGCAACTGCAGGTGACAGCCAGTGACAGTGGGGACCCTCCACTCAGTAGCAATGTATCTCTCACTCTATTCATTCTGGACCAGAATGACAACTCACCTGAAATCCTGTACCCCACCTCCCCCACTGATGGTTCCACAGGAGTGGAGCTGGCACCCCGCTCTGCAGAGCCCGGATACCTGGTGACCAAGGTGGTGGCAGTGGACAGAGACTCAGGCCAGAATGCCTGGCTGTCCTACCGCCTGCTCAAGGCCAGTGAGCCAGGGCTCTTCTCAGTGGGGCTGCACACAGGTGAGGTGCACACTGCTAGGGCCCTGCTGGACAGAAATGCTCTCAAGCAGAGCCTGGTGGTGGCAGTGCAGGACCATGGTCAGCCCCCTCTCTCAGCCACTGTCACACTCACTGTGGCCATAGCTGACAGCATCCCAGATGTGCTGGCTGACCTGGGCAGCCTGGAGTCTCCTACCAATCCTGAAGATTCTGACCTCACACTCTACCTGGTGGTGGCAGTGGCCGTGGTCTCCTGTGTCTTCCTTGCCTTTGTCATCGTGCTGCTGGCTGTCAGGCTGAGGCGCTGGCACACATCCCGCCTGCTCCAGGCTTCAGCAGGTGAACTGGCTGGCCTTCCTGCCTCTCACTTTGTGGGTGTGGATGGGGTGCAGGCTTTCCTGCAGACCTATTCCCATGAGGTGTCCCTCACTTCAGACTCCAGGAAGAGTCACCTGATCTTCCCCCAGCCCAACTATGCTGACACCCTCATCAGCCAGGAGGAAAGTGAAAAAAGTGAGCCTCTTCTGATACCTCAGGATTTACTTGAAACAAAAGGAGATCCTAGTCTTCCTCAGGTGAGTCATCTTGCTACACAGTACACAGTAAGTGTCTCCAATAGTGTAAAATATGTAATATGTAACATTAAGGAATTTAAAAATATTCTATTCCTTTAAAATGGGGGAAACCAATAATTTCTGCACCTGACTGGTTTTTGATTACTTATTCCTGTATTATTCATCCATTTATAGTTTCAGGAGCAAATTCTTAGCATTGTATCACTCTGTACATTTCTTCCTCAAATGCCAAGCTCCTTAGGTATTACTGAGAGAGTACATCAGAACTATGAATAGAAGGCAATTTTGTACATTTATGTTATTCTTTCTTTGAATCTATTGTTAATTTGAATTAGTTATTATTATTTTATTAGATTTATTTATTTATTCCCTTTTGTTGCCCTTGTTGTCTTATTGTTGTTGTTCTTGATGTCGTCGTTGTTGGATAGGACAGAGAGAAATGGAGAGAGGAGGGGAAGACAGGGGGAGAGAAAGATAGACACCTGCAGACCTGCTTCACTGCTTGTGAAGCAACTCACCTGCAGGTGGGGAGCCAGGGCACAAACCAGGATCCTTCCGCAGGTCCTTGAGCTTTGTACCACGTGCACTCAACCTACTGTGCTACAGCCCAACTCTCAGGTATTATTAATTTTTGACTTTGACACCCTAACATACTTCACTAGAATTTTATTTTTTCTATTATAATTCAAAAAGGGATTTAAAAATTGAGGAGAATATTTAACTTTTAGATGCATCTTTGTATTGTATAGACCACATTTGAGGAGAATTAACTGGTTATTTACCAGAGTGTTGTTGTCACAGGTGTACAATTTCACATCTTGGCATGTTAGGTTTTAACACACCACTCCCTTTACCAATGTGTCCAGTTCCTCTGCCACCAGATGCTGAGTCCACCCCCTTCTTGGTTCCTTTCCACCTTTCTCCTTAAGAGTCCCTGAGTCCTTAATCTGACCACATTTCATTATTATTTTTACTCAGTCTTTTCCCCTTCTTCATGTCTTAAATTCCACTTGTATTTGTCTTCTTCCTGGCTTATTTAGATTAGGATGATTCTTTCAAGTTCCATCCAATTGGTAGCAAAAGATAAAATCTCACCGTTTCTTAAAACTGAGAAATACTCTGAAGTTGGGTGGTAGCGCAATGTGTTAAGTGCAGGTGGCGCAAAGTGCAAGAGCTAAAGTAAGGATCTCATTTACAGCCCCTGGCTCCACACCTAAAAGGGGGGGAGGTCACTTCACTGGTGGTGAAGAAGGTCTGCAGGTGTCTATTTTTCTCTTTCCCTTTCTGTCTTCCACTCCTCTCTACATTTCTCTCTGTCCTATCTAATAACAGCAACATCAATAACAACAACAATAATAACTACAACAACAATAAAATAAGGGCAACAAAAGGGAAAATAAATATAAAATAAAGTAAAACACTTCCTCAATAAAAATCAAACAGCATGAGTATTTCAAAAAAAAAAGTGAGTAATACTCTATTGGGTCAGTAATATGTGTGTGTGTGAGTGTGAGTGTGTGTGTGTGTGTGTGTACTGCAACTTCCTTGAACACTCATCTGTTCTTGGACATTTGTGTTGCTTCCAATTTGGAGCTATTATAATATTATAAGCAGCACTGTAATGAACATAAGTATGCATAGATGTCTTCTGTTTGGAATTTTGTGTTGGATAGGTACCTGAGAGTGGAACTGCTGGGTTAAATTGTAGGTCCATTTTTAGTATTTTGAGTAATCGACTGACAGTCTTTCACAGAGGGGTGGACTAGTTTACATCCCACCAAAAGTGTAAGACAGCTCCTTTTTCACCACATTCACACCTGAACTTGTCTTTGCAGATATAACTTTAACATAGATAGCAGCCCAAGTGGGTTGGTGTGTTTCTAATTTCTTGCCATTGCAATTTATAGAAGGCACTGGTGGTATGTGTGGTTATTTCATGTGCTTCTGTGACTACCAAAAATATTACTCATTTTACTTTGTACATAGTTAAATAGGTTGTAGGAGTAACTTTAACAGTTTCTCAATTACTATTGTCGCATCACTATGAGACCCTTTTGTAATTACTACAGAAAGATGACTTAAAAATTTTTTTTTTAATATTATGTGAGCCACATAGAAAGCTTAGTTAACTTGGTTCCTGAACTGATATGATTGTGTTACAGAGTGACAGGTCTCATCCCTGGCCCCACAGATTGCTCTATGATAGCCCTGTCACTGTGTCTGGCATGATCTGGTGGGCAAGTGAAATTTCACGTGCACTACGTATGCAATGTCTTTGTTCTTTGTGTCTTCACTAAGTTTGTTAGTGGACTCAGGATTTATATTTTGGCCTATACAAATTAATGATCTTTGCACATCTGGGAATTGTATCAATAGGTTTTGAACTATACCTAGTTCAACTTAAGGAGAGTTGTTTTAGTTTCTAGGTATTTTTGTCTTCATGAGGGAAATGTGTATCAACAGGCAAATTAAAGACAAACGCAATATAATGCAATTAGCTGCCATGGGGAGAAGGGAAAAGAAATTAAAACATGAATATAGACCAGTAAGTATTTTTTGAGTATAGACATTTTTTAATACTGAAAGTTTCTGTGAATCACTCAGTATTGGAACTACACAAACTGGTCACTGAGGAAAAAATATCCCCCGGAACACAACTGTGTTGGAACGCAGCTCAGGGTGTTCATAATGGACTTTAGGATGTAATTAGCATAGGGCTGATGTTAGCCTGACTAGGAACTTAGCATGGACTTATGCAAACTCACAAGGAATTATGGGTATGGGAGCCTATATAATCAAGGACCTGTAGTAGCTCACCCCGTTTTTGGATCATCTCCTATTTGGCATTCTCCTGCTGGCATGGCTCCTGATTTATCTTCCTCCTGACCTCTTCACGTCTGATGGGTAGGTGTCTCAGGCAGTTAGCTAGCTGAAGGAATCTTGGCTTCTGCCATTTCTCTTAGCTAGACTTTTCCTCTTGCTTACTTTCACATGATTTTTATGAATAAACCTCATATTTGCCTAACCCCAAAGCAGAGTGTTGTTTTTTGATACTGCACTTCTGTGATTTCCTTGAGACTCATTACTTGAATGAACAGGCCAAATTCATCAAGGAATAGCGTGACTATGTAACCAACTCGTAACGAACTTGCACGGGATGGGGGCGGGGAGGCAATATGAGATGACAGAGTATATCTTTGACAAACACACATCAGAAGACAGTGATGAGAACTAAGCCTCAGGCTAACTGGTCACTTGAGGCAATGCTTGCATGCTGGGCTTATCTTTCTGGTTTCCATAAGTTGTACATCAACATAAGACTCACTTGTATCATTGCTTAACAACAGTAATTTGCTATGTAAAGTAAAATAAAATATTGAAGCTTGAAAATATAATTTTGAAATATCAATTAGTCTGAAATACATTTGTATGCTGACAATTCAGAATACATTACAGAATCAGAGTGATTCATATTTTAAGTATCTAGGAGTAGATAATTTATAATCAGTAGATAATTTATAATCTAATACCATGGAATTGTTTGTTGAATATGTATGGGTATGTATTTTTAAGAAAATAGTATTTCTAAGGTGGGGGTAGATAGCATAATGGTTATGCCAAGAGACTCTCATGCCTGAGGTTCCAGTGTCCCACTTCAATACCCTGCACCACTATAAACCAGAGCTGAGTAGTGCTCTGGTATAAAAAATAACTTTGGAAAATAAATGATTGTACAACTATGTAACAGACTGATGAATAGTTACAAGAAATAAATGGTAAACGCCTTTATATACTGTTATAAAATAACTAACCTTCAAGTCATGAGTGAACATCAAGGTGCACAATGTGTATGCTTCCATTTGTACATAACAACATGGAGAAACATTTACAAAGATCTACTCCAAGACTGGAGAGATAATATAGTGATTCAGGGAAAATACTTTCGTGCCTGCGCTCAAGGTCCTAGGTTCAGTCCTCTGGACTATCATAAGTGAGAGCTGAGCAGTACTCCAGTAAAAATGATCAATAAAACAAGCATTACCACACTATACAAAACAATTCTCTGGAAACACACACACACACACACGATATCACTATATGTGGGAGAAATATGCTGTTGCAGGGAAAGAGGAATAGCCTATAGAATACTGAATTGCACCATGTAGATTTGGGGCTATGTGCTATTTAAAAACAATTGCTTTCTCATAAATTCAGAAAACAATAGTTCTTTGCAAAACATTTGCAAGCCCTGATGCAGTTTCAGGGCGAAGCCTCTGGGGGCCCTACAGCTCAGAAGAAGGGAGATGAAGGAGCACCTTGGATTTCTTGCTGAATGCATCCACACAGAGGAGACCAGCTCAGATTGGGGCACAGAAAACAAAGGCAGGAAAGGTGACTGTGCCCAGGATTTTGCCAGCTGCTGAGCGAGGGCTTATTCCACCTCTGGACCGGCAGCAGAGCAGAAGTGAAGGGACACGGAGAATGAGGCCAAGCCCAGAGAGGAGCAGCCAGTGCAGTGGCAGCAGGTATTGTTTCCCTTCCTACTGTGTTTGTTTGGCAGAGCTCTCCAGGACCAAATCCACTGCTCAGTTCCTGAGGAGCTGGCTAAGAACTCAGTGGTAGGAAACCTCACCACAGATCTGAGGCTCAGTGTCAGGGACCTGCTAGCCCGGACGCTGCGGATTAGCTTGGAGAAGGAATATTTTACTGTACACCCTGAGAGTGGAGACTTAGTCGTGAGTGACAGAATAGACCGAGAGCAGATTTGCAGGAAGAACCCTCTCTGTGTTCTGGATTTTGATGCTATCACTGAAAACCCAGTCACTATTTTCCATGTGGCAGTAGTGGTGCAGGATATAAATGACAACACTCCCCTGTTCAAACATGCTAAGGTTGACTTAAAGATTGTGGAATCCACTAAGCCGGGCAAGACATTTCCACTAGACCCAGCGGTGGATTCAGACGCTCGTCTTAATTCACTGCAAAGATACCAGCTTGATGATAATGAGTACTTTGATCTGGCAGAAAAACAGACTTCAGATGGACGTAAATTTCCTGAGTTGGTTCTGAAGCATCCTCTGGACAGAGAAGAGCAGAATGTGCACCAGCTGGTCCTTACAGCTCTGGATGGCAGGGACCCTCCTCAGAGTGGCATCACCCTGATCCAAATCCAAGTCACTGATGCCAATGATAACCCCTCAGTGTTCAGCCAGGACTTGTACAGGGTCAGCCTGCAGGAGGGCATGCCCCCCGGGGTCCTGCCTGCTGCAAGTGAAAGCCACCGACCTGGATGATGGCTTCAATGTAGAGGTCACCTACTCCTTTCACAATGTGGACAAACAGGTGGAAGAGTTTTTTTTTTTTTTTTACGTTTTAATTTTTTTTATTTAAGAAAGGATTAATTAACAAAACCATAGGGTTGGAGGGGTACAACTCCACACAATTCCCACCACCCAATCTCCATATCCCAACCCTCCCCTGATAGCTTTCCCATTCTCCATCCCTCTGGGAGCATGGACCCAGGGTCATTGTGGTTTGCAGAAGGTGGAAGATCTGGATTCTGTAATTGCTTCCCCGCTGAACATGGGCATTGACTGGTCAGTCCATACTCCCAGTCTGCCTCTCTCTTTCCCTAGTAGGGTGTGCCTCTGTAGAAGCTGAACGGAAGAGTTTTTAACTTGGATAAAAGGACAGGGGAAATCACGACCAAGGGCAAGTTTGATTTCGAAACTGATAACAGTTACACACTTGGTGTAGAAGCAAAAGATCCAGGAGATCTTGTTGCACATTGCAGTATAGAGGACGAAATTCTTGATGAGAATGATTGTGTGCCTGAAGTGCTTGTGACTTTGGTGTTTACACTTCTCCCAGAAGACTCGCTGCCAGGAACAGTGACTGCCTTGATAAAAACCAGAGACAGAGACTCAGGAGAAAACTGCGAAGTATACTGCCACATTTTGGGGAAAGCCGAGTTTATACTTAAGTCCTACTCAAAGATTTACTTCAAACTACTGACAGAAAGGGCTCTAGACCGGGGGAGGAGACCCCTGAATACAATATCACCATTATGGCCACAGACAGGGGCCAGCCGCCTCTCTCCTCCAGCATCACCATCACTCTTCACATTGGCGACGTCAACGACAACCCACCAGTCTTTGCCCAGCCCTACCTGGTGGAGGAGAACAACCCGCCAGGCGCCTCCATCGCGCAGGTCAGCGCCTCCGACTCCGACCTGGGCCCCAACGGCCGCGTGTCCTACTCCATCGTGGGCAGCGACCTGGCGCCGCGCGCACTGGCGGCCTTCGTGTCGCTGAGCGCGCAGAGCGGGGTGCTGTTCGCGCAGCGCGCCTTCGACCACGAGCAGCTGCGCGGCTTCGCGCTGACCCTGCAGGCCCGCGACCAGGGCTCGCCCGCGCGCAGCGCCAACGTGAGCCTGCGCGTGCTGGTGGGCGACCGCAACGACAACGCGCCCCGCGTGCTCTACCCCGCGCTGGGCCCCGACGGCTCGGCGCTCTTCGACACGGTGCCGCGCGCCGCGCAGCCCGGATACCTGGTCACCAAGGTGGTGGCGGTGGACGCCGACGCGGGACACAACGCCTGGCTGTCCTACCACGTGCTGCAGGCCAGCGAGCCCGGACTCTTCGGCCTGGGGCTGCGCACGGGCGAGGTGCGCCTGGCCAGGCCCCTGGGCGACAGGGACGCGGCCAGACAGCGCCTGCTGGTGGCCGTGCGCGACGGGGGGCGGCCGCCCCTCTCTGCCACCGCCACTCTGCTGCTGGTCTTCGCAGACAGCCTGGAAGAGGTGCCGCCCGACCACCACCTGGGCGAGCGCCCTCCTCGCGCTGACCCGCAGGCCGAGCTGCAGTTCTATCTGGTGCTGGCCTTGGCCTTCATCTCTGTGCTCTTCCTGCTCGCCGTGATCCTGGCGGTCGCCCTGCTCCCGCGCAGCTCCTCCAGCCAAGAGGCCTGGGGCTGCTTTCAGGCTGGTGTCTGCTCCAAGTCTACACCTGCTGTTGCCCCCAACTACAGTGAAGGAACTTTGCCCTACTCCTACAATCTGTGCGTTGTGTCACAATCAACAAACACTAACTTCTTTTATCCAAGTCTGCTACCGGAAATGATTCCCCCTCGGGATCTCCTGGGTGAAGATCTCTCCACAGATGTATGTGCCAGTAACGAAGACACACACATCGCTTTACATTCCTCTGTTACTTCCTCTCACGTTGAGTTTCTGCAAACCTACTTAAACTATATATGTTTTTATTCGTAATCGTGCATAGTTATTTCTGGTCATTGTTCATTGTTCTAGTAGTGGTAGTAGGATGATTGGAGTCCCTTGAATGCTGTTCAATGGATTCTTTGATTGCCTAGTAGTCTGGCAACTTACTAGTTATTACTTCTCTATCTTTATGGTAGGCATTTCAGAATGGTCAGCAAGTGTTGCTAAAGAGTATATTTTCTTGTAACACCACATTTATTAATAGCACTTTTATTTATTCGTCACTTCTGATCTTTTTCACGCTTTTTAAAAAATTTGTCAAAAATCTCATTAGGGAGTGGGGCAGTAGCACAGCGGGTTAAGCACACATGGTGCAAAGTGCGAGGACGGCATAAGGATCCCAGTTCAACTCCCCACCTGCAGAGGTTGCTTTACAGGCGATGAAGCAGGTCTGCAGGTGTCTATCTTTCTCTCCCCCTCTCTGTTTTCCCCTCCTCTCCATTTCTCTCTGTCCTATCCAACAATGACGACAAGAGTAATAACTACAACAAGAATGCAACTAGGCAACAAAAGGGAATAAATAAATTTTAAAAATCTAATTAATTTTGTATTAGATACAGACTGAAAGTGCGAGGGAACAAGATGATAGAGATGGACAGAGAGAGTGAGAGAGACCTGTATCACTGCTTCACCACTTGTAAAACTTTCCCTCTTGCTGGTGGGGATTAGGGGCTTGAACCCTGGTCCTTGAGGTTAGGAACATGTGCGCTCAATCAGGTGCTCCAACCCTGCCCCACAGACTTAAGTTCTTTTTTTAAAAAAATTATATTTATTTGTTGGATAGAGATGGTCAGAAATCGAGAGGGTAGTGGCAGATTGGAGAGACAGATACCTGCAGCCATGCTTCACCACTCGCAAAACTTTCCACCTTCAGGTAGGGGCCAGGGACTTGAACCTAGGACCTTGAGCATTGTAATATGTGCACTCAACCTGGTGCGACACCATCCAGCGCCCACTAAGTTTCTTACATGTGTATAATTTTTTTCTCTCTCTCTTTCTCCTGTTTATCTCTGGGTCTTTGTGCTGGCAGTATGTATCCATGGTTCCTTGCAGCCATTTTTTTTCATTTTATTATACAAAACAGATAAAGGGGGAGTCGGATGGTAGCGCAGCAGATTAAGCACAGGGGGCACAAAGCGCAAGGACCGCCATAAGAATCCCAGTTCAAACCCCCAGCTCCCCACCTGCAGCAGCATCACTTCACAGGCAGTGAAGATGGTCTGCAGGTGTCTATCTTTCTCTCCCCCTCTTGGTCTTCTCCTCCTCTCTCCATTTATCTCTGTCCTATCTAACAACAATGACATCAATAAACAATAAAATAAGGGCAAACAAAAGGGAATAAGTAAATATTTAAAATAACAGAAAGAAAAGGAGGGCAATAGAAACAGAGAAAGAGAGACACCTGCAGACCTGCTCATACTAGCAAAACATCCCCCCTGCAAGTAGGGATCAGGGATTCTTGCTCAGGTCTTTGCCCTTTATACTATGTGTGCTTAACTGGATGAGCCACTGCCTGGCCCCCTCTATAAGAGTTCTCATAATATGCATTCCAGTTATTTATATTTTTGCTGCAATGTGTATTTTCATATGATCTTCCAAAAATATAAGTCTCAGAGTAGGTTACATATTTGATTTACTAATGTTGGATCAAATTTATTTCCACTTCAGAATCCTATTCAAGAGTAATAGCTGAAGTCATTCTTTAATGATTTACTGTACACTTTTTCTACTTTATCACTATTAGTAGAAGAAATATAATTTAAATAATTTTAATTGCTATTTCCATGTTTATTTTTTAGTGTAGGGCTTAAAGAAGTGAGTAAAAATCTTTCAAACATCTAATTTTACCTTCCAATCACAAGTAATTTGTCATTCCTTTGGCTTACTCTCCAAAGTCTGAAGATTTTAAAACTCTAAAGAACAAATGGACACTTCTGTTTGGATACAATGTATGTGTAGTTTATAGAGGATAATTTTAATGTGAATATTAACCTAAGTAACTAACTACATTTTGCTTTTCCTCAAGTTTTTTCACATTAGTTAATTACTCTCTATTCTAAGTTAATTAGTTAATTACTCTCTATTTCTTCATAAGAAAGCTATGAAATGATCATGACAATATATACAAGTACTAAAATATTTCCTTTCACTGGCTATTTTTAAAGTTAAAGATGGAGCTAACTTGTAATTATTAAAATAATTCCTTCTGAATACATTGTTCTGTGAAAGAGTTCATAAATACTGCTTGCTTTTGACAATGTTTCAGTTACCTTTAAGAAGTCAGTTTAACTTTTCAGACCAGAGCAACTTACCTATTTTAGGTTCTGAGGACAGAAAAAAATTTGAGTGTGTAATCTATAAGAGGTGTTGTTCTATGATGAGGAGATAACATGGCTCTGCTGAATAGTGTTGTGGTTTTAAAAAAATCCCTAGTTAAACAGGTCCAAGAAGGATGACAGAGGACCTAGAAACTAAGAAATGTTATGAATGTACAAACTATTGTATTTACTGTAAATGTAAAACATTAATTTCCCAATAAAAAAATTTTTTTAAATCCCTAGTTAAAAAAATAAAGGTGCTGTTCTGAAGTTTCAGAATGCACTGAACATGTACGACATACAAGGCATATGACCTTGAATCTTCTGTATACAAAGTGGTTACACGATTCTCTTCCAAAACCTATTGTCTATTTTCTAATTCCATCTGAACAGAGGAAGACTTAATCTTAAACAGTAGACATCTTCTTATAAGGGATTTGAAAAATTTGGCAACACTCTAAAGGATCAGTTAATGTGAGAAAATTGTTTCTGCATAAATTGGGACTAGACCAGGAAGTTCCAAACACTGCTTTTTCACTTATATAGCCTTCTATTCTTCTACCTAATCTTGTTTCTGGAATGGATTAATGGGTCATCAATAGCACATAGACTTCTGGAGATGGGGCTCCAGTCCAGCAGCAGCTTTGTTTGTTTCTTCTCCTCTCCCAGATAAACTAGGAATACCAAAGGACCGCAACAAGACTGGACTAGAATGACTTCAGGAACCCCCAAAATCACCAATGAGTGCAAATAAGTGTTGCTGATGAACAGAGAGGAGCCTAGGGAGAGATTAAGTGGATGCTAACACCTCCAGTCTCTTTCACAAACAAAAAGACAGCTGAAGGGAGGAGAGGGCTCCCCTAAGACTCAAGGAATACAACTGTGAGTCTCCATTGCTACTGCCCTCAGAAGCAGAAGCAGCTGAGGGGAGGCCTTGTGCTGGCACCAAGGGAGAGAGAACTAACCAGGAAACTCAGCAGAAGATCTATACCTCCATGGCCTAGCGGTGGGGATGTGAGAGTCTCTTTGCATAACCACTGGATTATCTCTGCCCCACCCTGCTTTATTTCTTGGTCAGGAGTCAGTGATTAAGCTAAGAAGCCTACTTATAGTTTAAAAGCCCTCAGGCTCCCATAGCCTACAGGGAAGAAAATGCACAAATGAGGCTTTCAAACCACTATGCTCCAACTCAGGGATTAAAATAATATTGAAACAACTGTCAATTCTCACAGCTGTGAACCCTTTAATTAACTTACTTAGACACAAGTCAGTCCAGGCAAGAGTGATCAGTAATTTGAAAACTACTGAGAGAAGGACCTCATTACATACTAATAAAATGGTTAAACCAACAAGAAGAAATATTGGAGAAATGAAACAGGAGAAGAGTCCAGCCAAAAGCCCCCCAAAGACTAAGGCACAAAATAATGAGGTCAACATCCAAACACTAGTTAAGGAAATATCACAGGAGTGAGTAAAGAGTTTGAAAGAATTGTCATCAGAAATGCAGAAACAACAAATGAGACTCTGGGAAAAAAAAAACACTAATTATCTCGAGGTTATTAGAGCGCTAAAAGCTGAAATAGCTGAGCTAAAAACACAACTAGCTGAAGAAGCTAAAACATTACCAGAACAAGGTAACAAAATAGATGAACTCCAGAAATCAGTAGAGGGCAGAGAGAACAGAATAAATGAGGCTCAAGACAGAATAAGCAAGATCGAGGATGAATTAGAGACAACTGAAAAAGAAGCAAGAGATCTCAAAAAGAGATTAAGAGATACTGAAAACAACAACAGAGACCTATGAGATGAATTCAAAAGAAATAATATATGCACTATTGGCTTACCAGAAGAAGAAAGAGAGAGAGGGGCCATAATAGCTGAGAAGTTATCTAGTCTAGACAACATCAAAGACATAAAGGTTCAAACAACCCAGAGGCTCCCAACAGAATAAACCCAGACTTAAAGACACCAAGACACATCATATTTAGAATGGAAAGGAATAAGGATAAAGAAAGGATCCTGAAGGCTGCAAGAGAAAAACAAAGAGTCTTCTACAGAGGAAAACCCATAAGATTAGCAGCATACTTCTCCACACAAACACTATAGGCCAAAAGAGAATGGCAAGATATCTATCAAGTGCTCATTGAGAAAGGCTTTCAGCCAAGAATACTATATCCTGCTAGACTGTCATTCAGACTAGATGGAGGCATCAAAACCTTCTCAGACAAGCAACAGTTCAAAGAATCAACTATCACCAAGCCTGCCCTGAAAGAAGTTCTGAAAGGTCTCCTATAAACAGACCACCATAAATATGCCATATATCAGAACACGCTTAAAAATCTACAAGAATGGTGTTAAAATATCTTAAGTACTTGATATCAATAAATGTCAATTGCCTGAATTCACCTATTAAAAGGCACAGAGAAGGAAGATGGATCAGAAAACACAACCCAACAATATGCTGTCTACAGGAAACTCACCTAACTCAAGACAAACACAGACTCAGAGTGAAAGGGTAGAAAACTATCATACAAGCCAATGGCCCACAAAAAAGAGCAGGAGCAGTTATGCTCATATCTGACATGATAGACTTTAAAAAAAATAAAATTTTAAAAGATAGGGATGGACACTACTTAATGCTCAGAGGATCAGTCAATCAAGAGGACTTAACAATTATTAACATCTATGCACCCAATGAGAAGCCATCTAAATACATCAAACATCTGCTGAAAGAGCTACAGCAATGTATTAACAGCAATGCAATCATAGTAGGGGACTTCAACACCCCACTCTCTCAACTTGACAGATCATCCAGGCAGAAAATTAATAAAGACATGAGGGAGCTAAATGAGGAGATAAACTAGAGCAATTGGACATTTTCAGAGTCATTCATCCCAAGAAACTGGAATACACATTTTACTCAAGTCCACATGGGTCATTCTCAAGGATAGACCATATGTTAGGCCACAAAGACAACATCAGCAAATTCAAGAGCAGTGAAATCATCCCAAGCATCTTCTCAGACCACAGTGGAATTGAACTAACACTTAACAATCAACAAAAGATTAGTAATAGTCCCAGAATGTGGAAGCTCAAAAATACACTAATTAACAACTACTGGGTCAAAGAGGAAATTAAGAAAGAAATCGGATTCCACTTCCGGAGGCAGAGCTACGAGCAGCAGATCGCTTTCACTCCTCTCCTCTCCTCTCCCGGGTCAACTAGGAATACCAAAGGAAGCCACCCAGACCGAAACAAGACAGGACTAGAATGACCACAGGAACCCAGTAAATCACCCGTGAGTACAAACATGCGTGGCTGGTGACAGAGAGGAGAGAGGGGCCTAAGGAGAGATTAAGTGGCTGCTAACAGTTCAACAGTTTATCAGTGGAGACACCACCTCCAGTCTGCTCCACAACAAGGGGACAGCTGAAGGGAGGAAAGGACTCCCCAGAGACTCACTAAGTGCAACTCTGAGTCTCCATTGCTACTACCCTCAGAATCTGGAGCAGCAACAGGGAGGGACAACAGGGTACAGAGATCTAACCGGGAAACTCAGAAGACCTATACCTCGGTGGCATAGCTGAGGGGCTGTGAAAGTCTCTTTGCATAACCACTAGATTATCTCTGCCACACCCTGCTTTATCTCTTGGCCAGGAGTCAGTGATTAAGCTAAGAAGCCTATTGATAGTTTAAAAGCCCTCAGGCTCCCATAGCCTACAGGGAAGGAAAAAAAAGGCTT
Source organism: Erinaceus europaeus (assembly GCF_950295315.1). Taxonomy (NCBI): domain Eukaryota; kingdom Metazoa; phylum Chordata; class Mammalia; order Eulipotyphla; family Erinaceidae; genus Erinaceus; species Erinaceus europaeus. The sequence goes on from NC_080163.1 coordinate 46,454,893, forward strand.
TTACACCACTGAGCTCCAACTCAGGGATTGAAAAAATTGTTAACATATATAAAATGGTTAAAACACAAGAAAAAATATTGGAGACTCGAACCAGGACAAGAGTCCAGCTAAAAGTCCTCCAGAGGGTGAAGCACAAAACAACGAGTTCAACATCCAAACATTAGCTAAGGAAATAATAATAGGAGTGAGTAAAGAATTTGAAAAAATTGTAATCAGAAATGCAGGAACAACAAATGAGAAAATGGAATAAAATTCTAATAATCTCATGGTTATTAGAGAGCTGAAAGCTGAAATCGCTGAGCTAAGAAGGCAACTAGCTGAACAAGCTAAAACAGTATCAGAGCAGGGCAACAAAATAGATGAACTCCAGAAAGCAGTAGAGGGCAGAGAGAATAGAATCTATGAGGCTGAAAACAGAATTAGCAAGATTGAGGATGAATTAGAGACAACAAAAAAAGAAGTAAGATATCTCAAAAAGAGATTAAGAGATGCTGAAAACAACAACAGAGTCCTATGGGATGACTTCAAAAGAAATAATATACGCATTATTGGCTTACCAGAGGAAGAAAGAGAAGGGGAGGAAGAAAGCATTCTCCAGGCCATAATAGCTGAAAATTTCTCTAGTCTAGACCATACCAAAGACATAAAGATTCAAGAAGCCCAGAGGGTCCCAAACAGAATTAACCCAGACCTAAAGACACCAAGACATGTCATACTTAGATTGGAAAGGAATAAGGGTAAAGAAAGGATCCTCAAGGCTGCAAGAGAAAAACAAAGAGTCACCTACAAAGGAAAACCCATAAGATTAGCAGCAGACTTCTCCATACAAACACTACAGGCCAGAAGAGAATGGCAAGATATCTATCGAGTGCTCAATGAGAAAGGCTTTCAGCCAAGAATACTATATCCTGCTAGATTGTCATTCAGACTAGATGGAAGCATCAAAACCTTCTCAGACAAGCAACAGTTGAAGGAAGCAACCATCACCAAGCCTGCCCTGAAAGAAGTTATGAAAGGTCTCCTATAAACAACCAGACCACCACAAATAGAACATATATCAAAACACTCTAAAACTCTACAAGAATGGCATTAAAATATCTTCAATCTTCGATATCAATAAATGTCAATGGCCTGAATTCACCTATTAAAAGACACAGAGTAGGAAGATGGATCAGAAAACACAACCCAACAATATGTTGTCTACAGGAAACTCACCTAAGTCAACAAGACAAACACAGACTAAAAGTGAAAGGATGGAAAACTATCATACAAGCCAATGGCCCACGAAAAAGGGCAGGAACAGCTATTCTCATATCTGACATGATAGACTTTAAAATAGATAAGATTAAAAAAGATAGGAATGGACACTACTTAATGCTCAGAGGATCAGTCAATCAAAAGGACTTAACAATTATTAATATCTATGCACCCAATGAGAAGCCATCTAAATACATCAAACATCTACTGAAAGAGCTACAGCAATATATTAACAGTAACACAATCATAGTAGGGGACTTCAACACCCCACTATCTCAACTTGACAGATCATCCAGGAAGAAAATCAGTAAAGACATAAGGGAGCTAAATGAAGAGATAGATAAACTAGAACTAATGGACATTTTCAGAGTCATTCATCCCAAGAAACTGGAATACACATTTTACTCAAATCCACATGGATCATTCTCAAGGATAGACCATATGTTAGGCCACAAAGACAGCATCAACCAATTCAAGAGCACTGAAATCATCCCAAGCATCTTCTCAGACCACAGTGGAATTCAACTAACACTTAACAATCAACAAAAGATTAGTAACAGTGCCAAAATGTGGAAGCTCAACAGTACACTTCTTAACAACTTCTGGGTCAAAGAGGAAATCAAGGAAGAAATCAAAATGTTTCGAGAGTTCAATGAAAATGAAGACACAAGCTATCAAAATATTTGGGACACAGCTAAAGCAGTCCTAAGAGGGAAGTTCATAGCTATACAAGCACACATTAGGAAACAAGAAAAGGCACAACTAAACGGCCTGATTGCACATCTTAAAGACCTAGAAGAAGAACAACAAAGGAATCCTAAAGCAACCAGAAGGACAGAAATCACTAAAGTTAGGGAAGAAATAAATAACATTGAGAATAGGAAAACCATACAAAAGATCAATGAAAGTGAATGTTGGTTCTTCGAAAGAGTAAACAAAATCGACAAACCTTTAGCCAGACTCACAAAACAAAAAAGGGAGAAGACCCAAATAAATCGGATAGTAAATGAAAGAGGAGATATCACAACAGACACTGCAGAAATTCAACATATCATGCGAGGCTTCTATGAACAACTATACGCCACCAAGCTAGAGAACCTGGAAGAAATGAATGATCTCCTAGATACCTACCAACTTCCAAAACTAAGTAAAGAGGAAGTGGATAACATGAACAGACCCATCACAGCTAATGAAATTGAAACAGTTATCAAAAATCTTCCCCAAAATAAAAGTCCTGGACCAGATGGTTTTACAAATGAATTCTACAAAACTTTCAAAGAAGAACTAATACCTCTACTTTTAAAAGTCTTCCAGAAGATTGAAGACACTGGAAGACTCCCTGCCAGCTTCTATGAAGCCAACATCAACCTGATACCAAAAGCAGACAGGGACACAACCAAAAGAGAAAACTACAGACCAATATCTCTGATGAACATAGATGCGAAAATATTGAACAAAATTCTAACCAACTGGATACAGCAGTATATCAAAAAGATTGTTCATCATGACCAAGTGGGGTTTATCCCAGGCATGCAAGGTTGGTTTAATACACATAAATCAATCAATGTGATCCACCACATCAACAAAAGCAAGACCAAAAACCACATGGTCATATCAATAGATGCAGAGAAAGCCTTTGACAAAATAAAACATCCCTTTATGATCAAAACACTACAAAAAATGGGAATAGATGGAAAATTCCTCAAGATAGTGGAGTCTATATATAGCAAACCTACAGCCAACATCATACTCAATGGTGAAAAACTGGAAGCATTTCCCCTCAGATCAGGTACTAGACAGGGCTCTCCACTATCACCATTACTAATCAACATAGTGTTGGAAGTTCTTGCCATAGCAATCACGCAGGAGCAAGGAATTAAAGGCATACAGATTGGAAGAGAAGAAGTCAAACTCTCCTTATTTGCAGATGACATGATAGTATACATGGAAAAACCTAAGGAATCCAGCAAGAAGCTTTTGGAAATCAGGCAATACAGTAAGGTGTCAGGCTATAAAATTAACATTCAAAAGTCAGTGGCATTCCTCTATGCAAACACTAAGTTAGAAGAAATTGAAATCCAGAAATCAGTTCCTTTTTCTATAGCAACAAAAACAATAAAATATCTAGGAGTAAACCTAACCAAAGAAGTGAAAGACTTGTATACTGAAAATTATGAGTCACTACTCAAAGAAATTGAAAAAGACACAAAGAAGTGGAAAGATATTCCATGTTCATGGGTTGGAAGAATTAACATCATCAAAATGAATATATTACCCAGAGCTATCTACAGATTTAATGCTATCCCCATCAAGATCCCAAGCACATTTTTTAGGAGAATAGAAAAAATGCTACAAATGTTTATCTGGAACCAGAAAAGACCTAGAATTGCCAAAACAATCCTGAGAAAAAAGAACAGAACCGGAGGCATCACACTCTCAGATCTCAAACTGTATTATAGGGCCATTGTCATCAAAACTGCTTGGTACTGGAACATGAACAGACACACTGACCAATGGAATAGAATTGAGAGCCCATAAATGAGGCCCCACACGTATGGACATCTAATCTTTGACAAAGGGGCCCAGACTATTACATGGGGAAAGCAGAGTCTCTTCAACAAATGGTGTTGGAAACAATGGGTTGAAACATGCAGAAGAATGAAACTGAATCACTGTATTTCACCAAATACAAAAGTAAATTCCAAATGGATCAAGGACTTGGATGTTAGACCAGAAACTATCCGATACTTAGAGGAAAATATTGGCAGAACTTTTTTCCGCATAAATTTTAAAGACATTTTCAATGAAACGAATCCAATTACAAGGAAGACTAAGGCAAGTATAAACCTATGGGACTACATCAAATTAAAAAGCTTCTTCACAGCAAAAGAAACCACTACCCAAACCAAGAGACCCCTCACAGAATGGGAGAAGATCTTTACATGCCATACATCAGATAAGAGTTTAATAACCAACATATATAAAGAGCTTGCCAGACTCAACAACAAGACAACAAATAACCCCATCCAAAAATGGGGAGAGGACCTGGACAGAATATTCACCACAGAAGAGATCCAAAAGGCCGAGAAACACATGAAAAAATGCTCCAAGTCTCTGATTGTCAGAGAAATGCAAATCAAGACAACAATGAGATATCACTTCACTCCTGTGAGAATGTCATACATCAGAAAAGGTAACAGCAGCAAATGCTGGAGAGGGTGTGGGGTCAAAGGAACCCTCCTGCACTGCTGGTGGGAATGTCAATTGGTCCAACCTCTGTGGAGAACAGTCTGGAGAACTCTCAGAAGGCTAGAAATGGACCTACCCTATGATCCTGCAATTCCCCTCCTGGGGATATATCCTAAGGAACCCAACACATCCATCCAAAAAGATCTGTGTACACATATGTTCTTAGCAGCACAATTTGTAATAGCCAAAACCTGGAAGCAACCCAGGTGTCCAACAACAGATGAGTGGCTGAGCAAGTTGTGGTATCTATACACAATGGAATACTACTCAGCTGTAAAAAATGGTGACTTCACCGTTTTCAGCCGATCTTGGATGGACCTTGAAAAAATCATGTTGAGTGAAATAAGTCAGAAACAGAAGGATGAATATGGGATGATCTCACTCTCAGGCAGAAGTTGAAAAACAAGATTAGAAAAGAAAACACAAGTCGAACCTGAAATGGAATTGGAGTATTACACCAAAGTAAAAGACTCTGGGGTGGGTGGGTGGGTGGGGAGTATACAGGTCCATGCAAAATGATGAATGAAATAGTGGGTGTTGTATTGTTAAATGGGAAACTGGGGAATGTTATGCATGTACAAACTATTGTATTTACTGTTGAATGTAAAGCATTAATTCCCCAATAAAAAAAAAGAAAGAAATCAAAATGTTTCAAGAGTTCAATGAAAATGAAGACACAAGCTCTCAAAATATTTGGGGCACAACTAAGGCAGTACTGAGAGGGAAGTTCATAGCCATACAAGCACACATTAGGAAAGAAGAAAAAGCACAAATAAACAGGCTGATTGCACATCTTAAAGACATAGAAGAAGAACAAAGAAACCCTAAAGCAGAGGAACAAATATAACTAAAGTTAGGGCAGAAATAAATAACATTGAAAATAAGAAAACCATACAAAAGATCAATGAAAGTAAATGCTGGTTCTTTGAAAGAGTGAACAAAATCGACAAACCTTTAGCCAGACTCACAAAACAAAAAGTGGAGAAGACCCAAATAGGTCATATCATAAATGAAAGAGGAGATATTTGGGAGTCTGGAAGTAGCGCAGTGGCCTAAGCACACGTGGTGCAAAGCGCAAGGACTGGCTTAAGGATCCCCACCTGGCCCCCGGCTCCCCACCTGTAGGGGAGTCACTTCACAAGTTGTGAAGCAGGTCTGCTGGTGTCTGTCTTTCTCTCCCCTCTCTGTCTTCCCCTCCACTCTCCATTTCTCTCAGTCCTATCCAACAATGATGACAACAATAACTACAACAGTAAAACAAGGGCAACAAAAAGTGAATAAATAAATATTAAAAAAAAAAGAGGAGATATCACAAAAGACACCACAGAAATTCAACATATCATGGAAGGCTTCTATGAACAACTATATGCCACGAGGTTAACTACATGTTAACCTGGAACAAATGGACAATTTCCGATATACCTACCAACTTCCAAAATTAAGTAAACAGGAACTAGATAACATGAACAGGCCATCACGGCTAATGAAATTGAAACAGTTATCAAAAATCTCCCCAAAAATAAAAGTCCTGGACCAGATGATTTTACAAATGAATTCTATAAAACCTTCAAAGAAGAACCTTCAAAGAAGAACCTCTACTTTTAAAAGTCTTCCAGAAGACTGAAGACACTGGAATATTCCCTTCCAGCTTCTATGAAGCCAATATCACTTTGATACCAAAAGCAGACAGGGACACAAGCAAAAAAGAAAACTACAGACCAATATCTCTGATGAACATAGATGCTAATATATTGAACAAAATTCTAGCCAACCGGATACAGCAGTATATCAAAAAGATTGTTCATCATGACCAAGTGGGGATTATCCCAGGCACGCAAGGTTGGTTTAATATACATAAATCAATCAATTTGATCCACCACATCAATAAAATCAAGACCAAAAACCACATGTCATATCAATAGATGCAGAGAAAGCCTTTGACAAAATACAACATCCCTTGCTCAGCAATTTGTTTGGCTTCATATATTAACTCTCTTTTCAGTCACCAGGTTCCAGATGCCATCAGGATGCTGGCCAGGCTTCCCTGGATTGAAGACCCCACCAATGTGTCCTGGAGCTCCGCTTCCCCAGAGACCCACCATAGTAGGGAAAGAGAGAGGCAGACTGGGAGTATGGACCAACCAGTCAACGCCCATATTCAGCGGGGAAGCAATTACAGAAGCCAGACCTTCTACCTTCTGCAACCCACAATGACCCTGGGTCCATGATCCCAGAGGGATGGAAAATGGGAAAGCCATCAGGGGAGGGGGTGGGATATGGAGATTGGGTGGTGGGAATTGTGTGGAGTTGTACCCCTTCTACCCTATGGTTTTGTTAATTAATCCTTTCTTAAATAAAATATTTAAAAATTAAAAAATACAACATCCCTTTATGATCAAAACACTACAAAAAATGGGAATAGATGGAAAATTCCTGAAGATAGTGGGGTCTATATATAACAAATCTATAGCCAACATCATACTCAATGGTGAAAAACTGGGAGCATTTCTGCTCAGATCAGGTACTAGACAGGGCTTCCCACTATCACTATCACTATTCAACATAGTGTTGGAAGTTCTTGCCATAGCAATCAGGCAGGAGCAAGAAATTAAAGGCATACAGATGGGAGTCGGGCGGTAGCACAGCAGGGTAAGTGCACATGGCGCAAAGCACTAGGACTGGTGTAAGGATCCCGGTTCGAGCCCCTGGCTCCCCACCTGCAGGGGAGTCGCTTCACGGGTGGTGAAGCACATCTGCAGGTGTCTGTCTTTCTCTCCCCCTCTCTGTCTTCCCCTCCTCTCTCCATTTCTTTCTGTCCTATGAATCAATGATGACAACAATAATAACTACAACAGTAAAACAACAAGGGCAACAAAAGGGAATAAATAAATAAATATACTTAAAGGCATACAGATTGGAAGAGAAGAAGTCAAACTCTCCCTATTTGCAGATGACATGATAGTATACATAGAAAAACCTAAGGAATCCAGCAAGAAGCTTTTGGAAATCATCAGGCAATACAGTAAAGTGTCAGGCTACAAAATTAACATTCAAAAGTCAGTAGCATTCCTCTATGCAAACAGTAAGTTAGAAGAAGTTGAAATCCAGAAATCAATTACTTTTACTATAGCAATAAAAACAATAAAATACCTAGGAGTAAACCTAACCAAGGAAGTGAAAGACTTGTATACTGAAAAATATGAGTCACAACTCAAGGAAATTGAAAAAGACACAAAGAAGTGGAAAGATATTCCATGTTCATGGGTTGGAAGAATTAACATCATCAAAATGAATATACTACCCAGAGCCATATACAAATTTAATGCTATCCCCATCAAGATCCCAAGCACATTTTTTAGGAGAATAGAACAAATGCTACAAATGTTTATCTGGAACCAGAAAAAACCTAGAATTGCCAAAACAATCTTGAGAAAAAAGAACAGAACCAGAGGCATCACACTCCCAGATATCAAATTGTATTATAGGGCCATTGTCATCAAAACTGCTTGGTACTGGAACATGAACAGACACACTGACCAGTGGAATAGAATTGAGAGCCCAGAAGTGAGCCCCCACATCTATGGACATCTAATTTTTCTTTGACAAAGATGCCCAGACTATTAAATGGGGAAAGCAGAGTCTCTTCAACAAGTGGTGTTGGAAAAAATGGGTTGAAACATGCAGAAGAATGAAACTGAATCACTCTATTTCACCAAACACAAAAGTAAATTCCAAATGGATCAAGGACTTGGATGCTAGACCAGAAACTCTCAGATACTTAGAGGAAAATATTGGCAGAACTCTTTTCTGCATAATTTTTTTTTTTAGAAAGAAAGAAAGAAAGAAGGAAGGAAAGAAAGAAAGAGAAAGAAAAAAAATATCTTTTTTTAAAATTTTTTTATTTAAGAAAGGATTAATTAAATCTAAATTAATTAAAGGATCTGCATAAATTTTAAAGACATCTTCAATGAAACAAATCCAATTACTTTCGGGGTGTCTCTCTCCTTCTCTGGCAGGGTAGTCTCCAGGGGAAAGGTAACAGGCTGGTTCTTTCTCGCTCACGACAGGGGTGACACGAAGTAAAAGATACCGGGGACTCTTAGCGTGAATCTAGAATCTGAGTCCTTAGAGTCCCAGAATCCTAGAGTCCATTTATTAGCAAAGTGGACATGAGTTAAATAGAAAAGCAATGAAGTTAATTATTGTTGAAATATGACAGAGACTACAGGTTTCTTAACAGTCAGCATGCCCCTAAGGTAGGGGGTTGGTATGACAGGAATTGATGAGATACAAGACAGTTATTCTCCATAACACAAGCAACTGAATTATCCAAAGGTATTTGAGAGAAGCATAGGGGTTAAACCCATAGGGTGAGACAGAGAAAAGATGGATATCAAAAGGCCATATAGTTTGGAATTTCTCTTGTCTGGGATCTGAGGTGTGTGATGAAGTGTGTGATAAGGTGTGTTCTTCTGTGATCAGAAGGTGACTTTGAATAAGTGAATCTGCAGCCATGTGGCCTGTGGTTAATGGAGGGAAGTACTGGGGTATCTGTGGGCCTGAGAGTCAAGAAGGAAAGAACCAAGTCTGAGTTTCCCCCCTTATGCTCACCTCGGTTGAGAGAGACTTACCAAGAAGTTATCTTCTCAGACCTCCATCCAAAGATGGGGGTGGTTCTCCCTAAGCTCTATCAGGCTTACACATGTTCCCAACAAATTACAAAGAAGACTAAGGCAAGCATAAACCTATGGGAGTACGTCAAATTAAAAAGGTTCTTGCACAACAAAAGAAACCACTACCCAAACCAAGAGACCCTTCACAGAATGGGAGAAGATCTTTACATGCCATACATCAAACAAGAGGCTAATAACCAAAATAAAGAAAGAGCTTGCCAAACTCAACAATAAGAAAACAAATTACCCCATCCAAAAATGGGGAGAGGACCTGGACAGAATATTCACCACAGAAGAGATCCAAAAGGCCGAGAAACACATGAAAAAATGCTCCAAGTCTTTGATTGACATAGAAATGCAAATAAAGACAACAATGAAATACCACTTCACTCCTGTGAGAATTTCATACAGCAGAAAAGGTAACAGCAGCAAATGCTGGAGAGGGTGTGGGGTCAAAGGAACCCTCCTGCACTGCAGGTGGGAATGTCAATTGGTCCAACCTCTGTGGAGAACTGTTCTGGAGAACTCTCAGAAGGCTAGAAATGGACCTACCCTATGATCCTGCAATTCGTCTCCTGGGGATATATACTAAGGAACCCAACACACCCATCCAAAAAGATCTGTGTACACATATGTTCTTAGCAGCAGAATTTGTAATAGCCAAAACCTGGAAACCACCCAGGTGTCCAACAACAGATGAGTGGCTGAGCAAGTTGTGGTATATATACACAATGGAATACTACTAAGCTATAAAAAATAGTGACTGTACCATTTTCAGCTGATCTTAGATGGGCCTTGAAAAAATCATGTTAATAGAAATAAGTCAGAAACAGAAGGATTAATGTGGGATGATGTCACTCTCAGGCAGAAGTTGAAAAACAAGATCAGAAGAGAAAACACAAGCAGAACCTTAACTGGAATTGGTGTATCACACCAAGTAAAAGACACTGTGGTTTGTGGGGGGAGGGGAGGAGGACACAGGTCCAAAAGGGATGATGAAGGGCCTAGTGGGGGTTGTACTGCTGTATGGAAAACTGGCAAATGTTATGCATGTAGAAACAATTGTATTTACTGTCAGATGTAAAACAAAATCCTCCAATAAAGAAATTTTAAAAAGAGAGAAAAAATAAGACATATAAATATATAGTAAGTTTTTATATTAAAAATACAAATATGCCCAATTCAATCTAAAAATAAATGGGTCTCCCACACAGCAAACTATGTTGGTATGCTTCTAATTCTGCTTCTAAAAACCCCTTCTGTTTCATTGGTTTAATACCCCTGCTTAACACTGTATTCTATTTATATAACCACTGTATTCTATTTACATAACCACTGCAGGGCATTGGTTTAATCCCCACTGGTTCATGATGTCTTTTTGCTCTGCCCCCTCTCCTTGTCACACCCTGGTTTTCACCAGTCACTTTTCTCTCCACCCTCTCTATGTCACATCCTGTTTACACCCTTCTTGGCCAGTATATATAAGGACAGAATAGTTCTTAAATATAGTTTTTAGTTTAGCTCCACTTAGATTGTGCTGTATCCTGCCTGAATAAAGAGATACTGCGTACAACCCAGCCATGAGTCCCGGGTCATCTGTCTTCCGTCAGTGAAGTTCAGCCCGACAAAACTATACTGAAAATACTATGAGAAATTACAAAGTCTTGGAGGGTAGATAGCATAATGGTATGAAAAGAGACTTTCATGCCTGAGGCTCCAAAAATCCAGGTTCAACCCTCTGCACTACTATAAGCAAGAGTAAAGTAGTACTCCAGCAAAATAAGTAAAATTCAAAAGAGAAGGAAAATGCAAGATTGAGGTAGAAAAAAATTAGAAAAGTGCCATAGGTTCTTTTTAAAAAATAGTATTACCAGGATACTTGGTGACCAAGGTAATGGTTGTAGACAGAGACTCAGGATTATAGTACAGAAATCTTTGGATTATTTATGGAGTTTAATTCAAATAAAGCAGTAGACTTTGCCAATTTGTGTATGGGGCCAAGCACGTTAGAGGATAAATGCTATACTGCATGGGAACATTTATTTGCCCAGAATGTATTGCAATAACCGGCTGTGACTCTGGGTGTCGCTGTTCACCAATGGCGAAACAAAACAACCAGGAATTTAAACCAAAGTAAAGAATCTCTGCATCACAAAACACTGGCTAATGGCCTCTTAGAACACTTCAGTCTGAATCAGGTGAGAGCAACAATAGCCTACGAATACATTATCTCAGACCCAGCAGATTCTGGGCTTTTCAGGCCTCCTCAAAGGAACACAAAAGCTGTAGATACTCAGCTGAGGGGCTGCGATGGCGACCCGTCCTTCTCACCCAGGCTGCAGCCTACTAGCTGGGATCTGCGTTCTCCTGGGGACCCTGTGGGAAATCCGGGCAGATCAGATCCGCTATGCAGTGCCTGAGGAGCTGGACAAAGGCGCTTTTGTTGGTAACATCGCCAAGGACCTGGGTTTGGAGCCCCAGGAGCTGGTGGAGCACGGAGTCCGCATCGTCTCCCAAGGTAAGACACAGCTCTTTGCTCTGAACCGGCACAGCGGCAGCTTGGTCACCGCGGGCAGAATCGACCGCGAGGAGCTCTGTGACAGATCTCCAAAGTGTGTTGTAAGCCTGGAGATTCTCCTGGAGGATAAAGTCAAGATTTTGGAAGTAGAAGTAGAAATAATGGATGTTAATGATAACGCGCCCAATTTTGGGACAGAACAAAGGGAAATAAAAGTCGCTGAATATGAAAACCCCGGGACTAGATTCCCTCTTCCTGAAGCTTTCGATCCAGATATAGGGGTAAATTCTCTGCAGGGCTACCAACTCAGCTCCAGTGTTCACTTTTCCCTGGATGTGCAAAGTGGAGCCGATGGAATTAAGTATCCTGAGCTGGTTCTGGAGCGCACACTGGACAGGGAGGAAGAGGCTGTTCACTACCTGGTTCTCACAGCCTTTGATGGAGGAGACCCAGTTCACTCTGGCACTGCCAAGATTCATGTTACACTTGTGGATACCAACGACAATGTCCCCATATTCACTCAGCCTGAGTATCGTGTGAGTGTTCAGGAGAATGTGCCAGTGGGCTCTCAGCTACTCACCCTAAGAGCCACTGATGCAGATGAAGGAGCCAATGGAGAAGTCACATATTCTTTCCGGAAAGTAAGAGATAAAATAGCCCAGCTATTCCAGTTAAATTCTCAGAGTGGGGAGATAACAGTGATGGGAGATCTAGATTATGAGGACTCTGGATTCTATGACATAGATGTAGAGGCTCATGATGGACCTGGTCTTCGAGCCAGAAGTAAGGTTCTTGTGACAGTTCTGGATATAAATGACAATGCCCCAGAAGTCAAGATTACATCTCTCACCAGTTCCATCCAGGAAGCTTCCTCCCCAGGTACAGTAATCGCACTTTTTAGTGTGCATGACAGTGATTCAGGAGAGAATGGTCTCGTCACCTGTTCTATTCCAGATAATCTTCCATTCACGCTGGAAAAGACCTATGGAAATTACTATCGGTTGTTAACCCAAAGGACTCTAGATAGGGAAGAAGTCTCAGAATATAATCTCACAGTAACTGCCACAGACCATGGAAGTCCACCACTATCTACAGAAACCCACATCACCCTACATGTAGCAGACATCAATGACAACCCACCTGTTTTTCCCCAAGCTTCCTACTTTGCCTACATTCCTGAAAACAACCCCAGAGGAGCCTCCATTTTATCTGTGACAGCCAGGGACCCTGACAGTGTGGAGAATGCCAGAGTCAGTTACTCCCTCACTGAGGACTCACTGCAGGAGGTCCCCCTCTCCACCTACATCTCCATCAATTCTGAAACTGGTGTCTTGTATGCACTGCACTCCTTTGACTATGAACAGGTTAGAGACCTGCAACTGCAGGTGACAGCCAGTGACAGTGGGGACCCTCCACTCAGTAGCAATGTATCTCTCACTCTATTCATTCTGGACCAGAATGACAACTCACCTGAAATCCTGTACCCCACCTTCCCCACTGATGGTTCCACAGGAGTGGAGCTGGCACCCCGCTCTGCAGAGCCCGGATACCTGGTGACCAAGGTGGTGGCAGTGGACAGAGACTCAGGCCAGAATGCCTGGCTGTCCTACCGCCTGCTCAAGGCCAGTGAGCCAGGGCTCTTCTCAGTGGGGCTGCACACAGGTGAGGTGCACACTGCTAGGGCCCTGCTGGACAGAGATGCTCTCAAGCAGAGCCTGGTGGTGGCAGTGCAGGACCATGGCCAGCCCCCTCTCTCAGCCACTGTCACACTCACTGTGGCCATAGCTGACAGCATCCCAGATGTGCTGGCTGACCTGGGCAGCCTGGAGTCTCCTGCCAGTCCTGAAGATTCTGACCTCACACTCTACCTGGTGGTGGCAGTGGCCGTGGTCTCCTGTGTCTTCCTTGCCTTTGTCATCGTGCTGCTGGCTGTCAGGCTGAGGCGCTGGCACACATCCCGCCTGCTCCAGGCTTCAACAGGTGAACTGGCTGGCCTTCCTGCCTCTCACTTTGTGGGTGTGGATGGGGTGCAGGCTTTCCTGCAGACCTATTCCCATGAGGTGTCCCTCACTTCAGACTCCAGGAAGAGTCACCTGATCTTCCCCCAGCCCAACTATGCTGACACCCTCATCAGCCAGGAGGAAAGTGAAAAAAGTGAGCCTCTTCTGATAACTCAGGATTTACTAGAAACAAAAGGAGATCCTAGTCTTCCTCAGGTGAGTCATCTTGCTACACAGTACACAGTAAGTGTCTCCAATAGTGTAAAATATGTAATATGTAACATTAAGGAATTTAAAAATATTCTATTCCTTTAAAATGGGAAAAACCAATAATTTCTGCACCTGACTGGTTTTTGATTACTTATTCCTGTATTATTCATCCATTTATAGTTTCAGGAGCAAATTCTTAGCATTATATCACTCTGTACATTTCTTCCTCAAATGCCAAGCTCCTTAGGTATTACTGAGAGAGTACATCAGAACTATGAAAAGAAGGCAATTTTGTACATTTATGTTATTCTTTCTTTGAATCTATTGTTAATTTGAATTGGTTATTATTATTTTATTAGATTTATTTATTCCCTTTTGTTGCCCTTGTTGTCTTATTGTTGTTGTTCTTGATGTCGTCGTTGTTGGATAGGACAGAGAGAAATGGAGAGAGGAGGGGAAGACAGGGGGAGAGAAAGATAGACACCTGCAGACCTGCTTCACTGCTTGTGAAGCAACTCACCTGCAGGTGGGGAGCCAGGGCACAAACCGGGATCCTTCTGCAGGTCCTTGAGCTTTGTACCACGTGCACTCAACCTACTGTGCTACAGCCCAACTCTCAGGTATTATTAATTTTTGACTTTGACACCCTAACATACTTCACTAGAATTTAATTTTTTCCATTATAATTCAAAAAGGGATTTAAAAATTGAGGAGAATATTTAACTTTTAGATGCATCTTTGTATTGTATAAACCACATTTGAGGAGAATTGACTGGTTATTTACCAGAGTGTTGTTGTCACAGGTGTACAATTTCACATCTTGGCATGTTAGGTTTTAACACACCACTCCCTTTACCAATGTGTCCAGTTTCTCTGCCACCAGATGCTGAGTCCACCCCCTTCTTGGTTCCTTTCCACCTTTCTCCTTAAGAGTCCCTGAGTCCTTAATCTGACCACATCTCATTATTATTTTTACTCAGTCTTTTCCCCTTCTTCATGTCTTAAATTCCACTTGTATTTGTCTTCTTCATGGCTTATTTAGATTAGGATGATTCCTTCAAGTTCCATCCAATTGGTAGCAAAAGATAAAATCTCACCGTTTCTTAAAACTGAGAAATACTCTGAAGTTGGGTGGTAGCGCAATGTGTTAAGTGCAGGTGGCGCAAAGTGCAAGGACTAAAGTAAGGATCCCATTTACAGCCCCTGGCTCCACACCTAAAAGGGGGGGAGGTCACTTCACTGGTGGTGAAGAAGGTCTGCAGGTGTCTATTTTTCTCTTCCCCTTTCTGTCTTCCACTACTCTCTATATTTCTCTCTGTCCTATCTAACAACAGCAACATCAATAACAACAACAATAATAACTACAACAACAATAAAATAAGGGCAACAAAAGGGAAAATAAATATAAATAAAATAAAACACTTCCTCAATAAAAATCAAGCAGCATGAGTATTTAAAAAAAAAAGTGAGTAATACTCTATTGGGTCAGTAATATGTGTGTGTGTGAGTGTTTGTGAGTGTGTGTATGTGTGTGTGTGTGTGTGAATGTGTGTGTGTGTGTGTGTGTGTGTGTGTGCGTATACTGCAACTTCCTTGACCACTCATCTGTTCTTGGACATTTGTGTTGCTTCCAATTTGGAGCTATTATAATATTATAAGCAGCACTGTAATGAACATAAGTATGCATAGATGTCTTCTGTTTGGAATTTTGTGTTGGATAGGTACCTGAGAGTGGAACTGCTGGGTTAAATTGTAGGTCCATTTTTAGTATTTTGAGTAATCGACTGACAGTCTTTCACAGAGGGGTGGACTAGTTTACATCCCACCAAAAGTGTAAGACAGCTCCTTTTTCACCACATTCACACCTGAACTTGTCTTTGCAGATATAACTTTAACATAGATAGCAGCCCAAGTGGGTTGGTGTGTTTCTAATTTCTTGCCATTGCAATTTATAGAAGGCACTGGTGGTATGTGTGGTTATTTCATGTGCTTCTGTGACTACCAAAAATATTACTCATTTTACTTTGTACATAGTTAAATAGGTTGTAGGAGTAACTTTAACAGTTTCTCAATTACTATTGTTGCATCACTATGAGACCCTTTTGTAATTACTACAGAAAGATGACTTAAAAATTTTTTTAATATTATGTGAGCCACATAGAAAGCTTAGTTAACTTGGTTCCTGAACTGATATGATTGTGTTACAGAGTGACAGGTCTCATCCCTGGCCCCACAGATTGCTCTATGATAGCCCTGTCACTGTGTCTGGCATGATCTGGTGGGCAAGTGAAATTTCACGTGCACTACGTATGCAATATCTTTGTTCTTTGTGTCTTCACTAAGTTTGTTAGTGGACTCAGGATTTATATTTTGGCCTATACAAATTAATGATCTTTGCACATCTGGGAATTGTATCAATAGGTTTTGAACTATACCTAGTTCAACTTAAGGAGAGTTGTTTTAGTTTCTAGGTATTTTTGTCTTCATGAGGGAAATGTGTATCAACAGGCAAATTAAAGACAATCGCAATATAATGCAATTAGCTGCCATGGGGAGAAGGGAAAAGAAATTAAAACATGAATATAGACCGGTAAGTATTTTTTGAGTATAGACATTTTTTAATACTGAAAGTTTCTGTGAATCACTCAGTATTGGAACTACACAAACTGGTCACTGAGGAAAAAATATCCCCCGGAACACAACTGTGTTGGAACGCAGCTCAGGGTGTTCATAATGGACTTTAGGATGTAATTAGCATAGGGCTGATGTTAGCCTGACTAGGAACTTAGCATGGACTTATGCAAACTCACAAGGAATTATGGGTATGGGAGCCTATATAATCAAGGACCTGTAGTAGCTCACCCTGTTTTTGGATCATCTCCTATTTGGCATTCTCCTGCTGGCATGGCTCCTGATTTATCTTCCTCCTGACCTCTTCACGTCTGATGGGTAGGTGTCTCAGGCAGTTAGCTAGCTGAAGGAATCTTGGCTTCTGCCATTTCTCTTAGCTAGACTTTTCCTCTTGCTTACTTTCACATGATTTTTATGAATAAACCTCATATTTGCCTAACCCCAAAGCAGAGTGTTGTTTTTTGATACTGCACTTCTGTGATTTCCTTGAGACTCATTACTTGAATGAACAGGCCAAATTCATCAAGGAATAGCGTGACTATGTAACCAACTCGTAACGAACTTGCACGGGATGGGGGCGGGGAGGCAATATGAGATGACAGAGTATATCTTTGACAAACACACATCAGAAGACAGTGATGAGAACTAAGCCTCAGGCTAACTGGTCACTTGAGGCAATGCTTGCATGCTGGGCTTATCTTTCTGGTTTCCATAAGTTGTACATCAACATAAGACTCACTTGTATCATTGCTTAACAACAGTAATTTGCTATGTAAAGTAAAATAAAATATTGAAGCTTGAAAATATAATTTTGAAATATCAATTAGTCTGAAATACATTTGTATGCTGACAATTCAGAATACATTACAGAATCAGAGTGATTCATATTTTAAGTATCTAGGAGTAGATAATTTATAATCAGTAGATAATTTATAATCTAATACCATGGAATTGTTTGTTGAATATGAATGGGTATGTATTTTTAAGAAAATAGTATTTCTAAGGTGGGGGTAGATAGCATAATGGTTATGCCAAGAGACTCTCATGCCTGAGGTTCCAGTGTCCCACTTCAATACCCTGCACCACTATAAACCAGAGCTGAGTAGTGCTCTGGTATAAAAAATAACTTTGGAAAATAAATGATTGTACAACTATGTAACAGACTGATGAATAGTTACAAGAAATAAATGGTAAACGCCTTTATATACTGTTATAAAATAACTAACCTTCAAGTCATGAGTGAACATCAAGGTGCACAATGTGTATGCTTCCATTTGTACATAACAACATGGAGAAACATTTACAAAGATCTACTCCAAGACTGGAGAGATAATATAGTGATTCAGGGAAAATACTTTCGTGCCTGCGCTCAAGGTCCTAGGTTCAGTCCTCTGGACTATCATAAGTGAGAGCTGAGCAGTACTCCAGTAAAAATGATCAATAAAACAAGCATTACCACACTATACAAAACAATTCTCTGGAAACACACACACACACACACGATATCACTATATGTGGGAGAAATATGCTGTTGCAGGGAAAGAGGAATAGCCTATAGAATACTGAATTGCACCATGTAGATTTGGGGCTATGTGCTATTTAAAAACAATTGCTTTCTCATAAATTCAGAAAACAATAGTTCTTTGCAAAACATTTGCAAGCCCTGATGCAGTTTCAGGGCGAAGCCTCTGGGGGCCCTACAGCTCAGAAGAAGGGAGATGAAGGAGCACCTTGGATTTCTTGCTGAATGCATCCACACAGAGGAGACCAGCTCAGATTGGGGCACAGAAAACAAAGGCAGGAAAGGTGACTGTGCCCAGGATTTTGCCAGCTGCTGAGCGAGGGCTTATTCCACCTCTGGACCGGCAGCAGAGCAGAAGTGAAGGGACACGGAGAATGAGGCCAAGCCCAGAGAGGAGCAGCCAGTGCAGTGGCAGCAGGTATTGTTTCCCTTCCTACTGTGTTTGTTTGGCAGAGCTCTCCAGGACCAAATCCACTGCTCAGTTCCTGAGGAGCTGGCTAAGAACTCAGTGGTAGGAAACCTCACCACAGATCTGAGGCTCAGTGTCAGGGACCTGCTAGCCCGGACGCTGCGGATTAGCTTGGAGAAGGAATATTTTACTGTACACCCTGAGAGTGGAGACTTAGTCGTGAGTGACAGAATAGACCGAGAGCAGATTTGCAGGAAGAACCCTCTCTGTGTTCTGGATTTTGATGCTATCACTGAAAACCCAGTCACTATTTTCCATGTGGCAGTAGTGGTGCAGGATATAAATGACAACACTCCCCTGTTCAAACATGCTAAGGTTGACTTAAAGATTGTGGAATCCACTAAGCCGGGCAAGACATTTCCACTAGACCCAGCGGTGGATTCAGACGCTCGTCTTAATTCACTGCAAAGATACCAGCTTGATGATAATGAGTACTTTGATCTGGCAGAAAAACAGACTTCAGATGGACGTAAATTTCCTGAGTTGGTTCTGAAGCATCCTCTGGACAGAGAAGAGCAGAATGTGCACCAGCTGGTCCTTACAGCTCTGGATGGCAGGGACCCTCCTCAGAGTGGCATCACCCTGATCCAAATCCAAGTCACTGATGCCAATGATAACCCCTCAGTGTTCAGCCAGGACTTGTACAGGGTCAGCCTGCAGGAGGGCATGCCCCCCGGGGTCCTGCCTGCTGCAAGTGAAAGCCACCGACCTGGATGATGGCTTCAATGTAGAGGTCACCTACTCCTTTCACAATGTGGACAAACAGGTGGAAGAGTTTTTTTTTTTTTTTTACGTTTTAATTTTTTTTATTTAAGAAAGGATTAATTAACAAAACCATAGGGTTGGAGGGGTACAACTCCACACAATTCCCACCACCCAATCTCCATATCCCAACCCTCCCCTGATAGCTTTCCCATTCTCCATCCCTCTGGGAGCATGGACCCAGGGTCATTGTGGTTTGCAGAAGGTGGAAGATCTGGATTCTGTAATTGCTTCCCCGCTGAACATGGGCATTGACTGGTCAGTCCATACTCCCAGTCTGCCTCTCTCTTTCCCTAGTAGGGTGTGCCTCTGTAGAAGCTGAACGGAAGAGTTTTTAACTTGGATAAAAGGACAGGGGAAATCACGACCAAGGGCAAGTTTGATTTCGAAACTGATAACAGTTACACACTTGGTGTAGAAGCAAAAGATCCAGGAGATCTTGTTGCACATTGCAGTATAGAGGACGAAATTCTTGATGAGAATGATTGTGTGCCTGAAGTGCTTGTGACTTTGGTGTTTACACTTCTCCCAGAAGACTCGCTGCCAGGAACAGTGACTGCCTTGATAAAAACCAGAGACAGAGACTCAGGAGAAAACTGCGAAGTATACTGCCACATTTTGGGGAAAGCCGAGTTTATACTTAAGTCCTACTCAAAGATTTACTTCAAACTACTGACAGAAAGGGCTCTAGACCGGGGGAGGAGACCCCTGAATACAATATCACCATTATGGCCACAGACAGGGGCCAGCCGCCTCTCTCCTCCAGCATCACCATCACTCTTCACATTGGCGACGTCAACGACAACCCACCAGTCTTTGCCCAGCCCTACCTGGTGGAGGAGAACAACCCGCCAGGCGCCTCCATCGCGCAGGTCAGCGCCTCCGACTCCGACCTGGGCCCCAACGGCCGCGTGTCCTACTCCATCGTGGGCAGCGACCTGGCGCCGCGCGCACTGGCGGCCTTCGTGTCGCTGAGCGCGCAGAGCGGGGTGCTGTTCGCGCAGCGCGCCTTCGACCACGAGCAGCTGCGCGGCTTCGCGCTGACCCTGCAGGCCCGCGACCAGGGCTCGCCCGCGCGCAGCGCCAACGTGAGCCTGCGCGTGCTGGTGGGCGACCGCAACGACAACGCGCCCCGCGTGCTCTACCCCGCGCTGGGCCCCGACGGCTCGGCGCTCTTCGACACGGTGCCGCGCGCCGCGCAGCCCGGATACCTGGTCACCAAGGTGGTGGCGGTGGACGCCGACGCGGGACACAACGCCTGGCTGTCCTACCACGTGCTGCAGGCCAGCGAGCCCGGACTCTTCGGCCTGGGGCTGCGCACGGGCGAGGTGCGCCTGGCCAGGCCCCTGGGCGACAGGGACGCGGCCAGACAGCGCCTGCTGGTGGCCGTGCGCGACGGGGGGCGGCCGCCCCTCTCTGCCACCGCCACTCTGCTGCTGGTCTTCGCAGACAGCCTGCAAGAGGTGCCGCCCGACCACCACCTGGGCGAGCGCCCTCCTCGCGCTGACCCGCAGGCCGAGCTGCAGTTCTACCTGGTGCTGGCCTTGGCCTTCATCTCCGTGCTCTTCCTGCTCGCCGTGATCCTGGCGGTCGCCCTGCGCCTGCGCAGCTCCTCCAGCCAAGAGGCCTGGGGCTGCTTTCAGGCTGGTGTCTGCTCCAAGTCTGCACCTGCTGTTGCCCCCAACTACAGTGAAGGAACTTTGCCCTACTTCTACAATCTGTGCCTTGCGTCACAATCAGCTAAGAGAGTTTAATTTTCTCCGTGTTACCCCTGGAGTTGCGCCCTCCCAGGATTTTCTCTGTGAAGATACCTTTTGGATACCAAATACAAATTATGAAGATGCAGTGATTCCTTTTGCCCCTGATAATAATTTAAAGGTGAGCTTTACTTAAATTCACTTCTTTCACTTTGAGTTAACGAATCGCCATATTTAGAAATATGCTATTTTATTGTCTTGTTTGTCGAATGTAGGCATTATCTTTAAGATTTCTGTATGCACTGTGTGATTTATGTGTCCAAGATTATGGCTTTTACTATGTAATATCCACTCTCTTCTTCTTCCTTACCTATCTTCTCCCTTAAGATTAATATGAGGTGTTCCGCAATTTTTTTTTACCTCTTTGAACTTTTATTACTTAAAATTTTGCTTTATTACCTTTTAAAGTCATAAATTAATTATAATGATAGTAATGAGTAATCCCCACACTCATATTTGGGAAACAGTGAATTAAAGAAAGAAAAAAAATTACCCATACCATGATTCATCAATGGCTGAATATTGGTAGGTATGAGTTAAGATAGTGGCTGTCTTCTCAAGCTAAGCGTCTTGGTTAGGACCTCAAATCTATTTTAAGATGTTAAACAAGACTTGAGGTCTTTGAAGTCTCAGTTTAAGTGTGTTTAATAAAAGAAAATTTTCTCTTTCGTGCATATTAACTGATATTTTGTGGAAAACTGTACATTGAGAAAAAATTTCAGAGTATACTAATTGTTCAAGTAAAACTTATTGTTTGAATTTTACAATTACATAAAGCATCTCATTTTCCTTTGAGGATGCATTTAAGTAAAACATTGGTACTCTCTATGGACTATGTTAAATGTTCACTTTTCATCACCAGAAGCCTTTTCTTTCTTCACTACCATTTAAAGAAATTAAGATTCAGTTTTTGTGCCAACTCAGAGTGTCCACTGCTTGCTTAAACATGTATTTCTTCATTGGTGATATACAGTTCTCCACAGTTGTATTGATTATCCCCAACATTCTGTCTTAGCAAAGCATCCACATAAAATGTATAATGCTAACCCAATGCAAACTCTCAGTATTTTATAGTCTGTTATACTTATCCTTAGTATGAGACTCTGGAAACTCAAAGACTGAGTAAGGAAATTTACCCTTAATTCTTTCTACATGTGACAGAAATTTGCATAAATCAGCACTCCTTTTTAAAAGGTGCACTGAAAACTGTTTCCTTGATGTACTTATGTATAACTGGGCACATTTTTTACAAGTTTATCCTAAAAATATATAAAATCTTAAAATCTAAACTGTAATAATTTGAATTTCCTAATGTAATGGGTTCATTATAGGTAAATAAAAGACATAGTTGATGCAACATCATTACTTAAAACTAAAAAATAATCTAAAATTTGTTTATTTCTGGGGTTTATGTAAGTCTTTTGCTATTTTATAATCAAATATTAATTAAACTTAATGTCATGCGGGAACTTAAAGATGCAGCAAAAGATTATTAGAAATGTATAATCAAACATTTATGAAAACAGAATTGGGTGTAGTAACCGGTTAGGCCTCTGAGCGTCGCTGTTTACCAAAATGGGAAAAGCAGCTGCCAAGGATACGACCTCTCTTCCTTTGGCATTAAACAAGTACATAACAGACAACCTTCTGGGAAAAGCTGCTTACCCGCGCCCCTTTCCTGTCCCCACCAAGGAATACGCTCCTCTTCACTTCAGAAATAGGGGAACAGCAGACTGGAGCCAGACAAGGAGAAAATTGGGTGTAGAGAAGGTAATGGCGGATGCTCAGAGGAATTGGGGTGGCAGAGAGCTGCTTTTGCTGTGCTCGCTCCTGGGGACGCTGTGGGGACCTGGGGTCGGGCAGATTCGTTACTCTGTGCCCGAGGAGCTGGACAAAGGCTCCTTCGTGGGCAATATCGCTAGCGACCTCAGATTGGAGACCCAGGAGCTGGCGGGGCACGGAGTCCGCATTGTCTCCCGAGGTAGGACGCAGCTCTTTGCTCTGCAACCGCGCAGCGGCAGCTTGGTCACCGCGGGCAGGATCGACCGCGAGGAGCTCTGCGCTCAGAGCGCGCGGTGCCTGGTGAACTTTAACGTCTTGGTTGGGAGTAAGATGAAAATTTATGGAGTAGAAGTAGAAATAATCGATATTAATGACAACTTCCCACGCTTCCGAGATGAAGTAGTAGAGGTGAAAATTAATGAGATTGCCACTACAGGAACGCGGCTAGCGCTGCCCTTTGCTCGAGATGCGGATGTGGGAGTCAACTCCCTTCAGAGTTACCAGCTCAGCTCCAATAAGCACTTCTCTCTAGATGAGAAAAGCGGGAGTGATGGGCAAAAATACCCAGAGCTAATCTTGGAGTGGCCCCTGGACCGAGAGAAAGTGGCTGTTCACGACCTCCTCCTCACAGCTCTAGATGGTGGTCACCCCGTGCTCTCAGGGACCACGCACATCCGCGTGATGGTCCTGGACGCAAATGATAATGCGCCCCTGTTCACGCGACCAGAGTACACAGTGAATGTGCCAGAGAACCTACCTGTAGGCACCCGGCTGCTCACACTAACCGCCACGGATCCAGATGAGGGAATAAATGGGGAGTTGACCTACTATTTCCGCAATGAAGAAGACAAGATTTCAGAGACTTTCCGACTTGATTCAAACCTGGGTGAAGTCACTACTGTGCAATCGCTGGATTATGAAGAATCCACTTCCTACCTGATGGAAGTCGTGGCTCAGGATGGAGGTGCTCTTCTTGCTAGCGCTAATGTGGTAGTCACAGTACAGGATGTGAATGACAATGTCCCTGAAGTGATCCTCACGTCTCTGGTCAGTTCTGTCTCTGAAGACTGTCTCCCAGGAACCATCATTGCGCTGTTTAGTGTACATGACAGTGATTCTGGTGAGAATGGTGAGGTTACATGTTCTATCCCTAACAGCTTGCCCTTTAAGCTGGAAAAATCAGTTGATAATTACTATCACTTATTGACAACCGGAGCCCTAGATAGGGAAGAAATCTCAGATTATAACATCACAGTAACTGTCACTGATCATGGTAACCCACCCTTGTCTACAGAAAATCACATCTCCCTGAAGGTGGTAGACATCAATGACAACTCTCCCTTCTTCCTTCACACTTCATACTCTGCAAATATCCCAGAAAACAACCCCAGAGGCATATCAATCTTCTCTGTAACTGCTCATGACCCAGACAGTGACAACAATGCCCTTGTTACTTACTCTTTAGCTGAGGATATGTTTGAGGGAGCACCTCTGTCTTCTTTTGTCTCCATCAACTCTGACACAGGAGTCCTCTATGCACTTCGTTCTTTTGACTATGAACAGGTTAGATACCTGCAGCTATGGGTGAAGGCCACAGACAGTGGGGACCCTCCACTCAGCAGCAATGTGTCCCTGAGGCTGTTCGTGCTGGACCAGAATGACAACACACCAGAGATCCTCTATCCCACTCTTCCTACTGATGGTTCCACTGGGGTGGAGCTGGCACCCCGCTCTGCAGAGCCCGGATACCTGGTGACCAAGGTGGTGGCAGTGGACAGAGACTCAGGCCAGAATGCCTGGCTGTCCTACCGCCTGCTCAAGGCCAGTGAGCCAGGGCTCTTCTCAGTGGGACTGCACACAGGTGAGGTGCACACTGCCAGGGCCCTGCTGGACAGAGATGCTCTCAAGCAGAGCCTGGTGGTGGCAGTGCAGGACCATGGCCAGCCCCCTCTCTCAGCCACTGTCACACTCACTGTGGCCATAGCTGACAGCATCCCAGATGTGCTGGCTGACCTGGGCAGCCTGGAGTCTCCTGCCAGTCCTGAAGATTCTGACCTCACACTCTACCTGGTGGTGGCAGTGGCCGTGGTCTCCTGTGTCTTCCTTGCCTTTGTCATCGTGCTGCTGGCTGTCAGGCTGAGGCGCTGGCACACATCCCGCCTGCTCCAGGCTTCAGCAGGTGGACTGGCTGGCCTTCCTGCCTCTCACTTTGTGGGTGTGGATGGGGTGCAGGCTTTCCTGCAGACCTATTCCCATGAGGTGTCCCTCACTGCAGACTCCAGGAAGAGTCACCTGATCTTCCCCCAGCCCAACTATGCTGACACCCTCATCAGCCAGGAGAGCTGTGTGAAAAGTGAACCACTTCTATTAGCTGAGAAGGTAAATACAAATGAAGAGCTAGGAGTTGTTCAGGTGAGTTCTCTTTTTCAGTAAGGGTCCTTGAAATATTTTCATTTGTTAACTTAAAATATGTTTCTGCCACATCCAAAACTGGTTAATGATGTAAATAGTCATTCTTTGCTGCATTTAAAGATATACTTGATTTGACAGTTGATACTTTATTCGTTTTCAAATTGTACTTTGTGTTTAAAGACAAGTTTTAGAAATGTGGAAATTTTAGAAAATTTATCTGATATTTATCTGATATTTATCTTTAAACTGAAACAAGTATTTAAGGGGGAAATATTTAAACAATATACAGTAATAATAATATCTGGCATCTGAACTCTGGAAATTTTGGGTTAAACCATGAACTATTAGACATATACTTGGAATCAGAAGGAGCATTAGAATTATGCCTTATCTCCTGATGCAGTCTAAAAGCTTGAAAGAATTATAACCCACATCATGAAATACAAATATTTTTATGTCAATGGATATTATGAGATTTTTATTTTTTAACCTGAAAACAAATATGTAAAAAGTGAACACAATAAGAAGACAAAGCTCTTTTCTGATATGTCAAGATGAATATTCTATGGTGGTCCAGGAGGTGGCATAATGGATAAAATGCTGAAATTTCAAGCATGAGATCCCAAGTTCAATCCCTTGCAGCACATGTACCAGAGTGATGTCTGGTTCTTTCTCTCCTCCTACCCCTCTCATTAATGAATAAATAAAAAGAAATAAATGAATATTCTATGTCTAGATCATTAATGCACTATGAAAGAAATACAAATATTTTATATAGCTGGCATCTTCCAGTTAAAGGTAGGCCTGTGCATCTTCAGATTAATATCTATTTGAATAGTTGCAATTCTGTGAATGTAGATACTATTATGCTTTATTACAAGAATCTGAGATTGCATTTTTGACAGTAAATTCAATTTAAAAATAGTTTAAAATTTAAAAATTCATTCCTCAAGAATGGGCTCATCTTAAGTGATAGTTTTCCCCACAGTGAAATACTGTTTTATGACTCTCAAATGTCATGAGTATGTGTTGTGTAATGAAGAAAAAACACCCTATTGTTTTTTGCACTAATCTGCTGAATGCTTTTCAGATGCTTCAGGAGATTTCTCAGTATCTACTTTAAAAACTAGACATCAGGGGGGTCGGGTGGTAGTGCAGAGGGTTAAGTGCACATGGCATGGAGTGCACAGATAGGCATAAGGATCCCGATTTGAGCCCCCTGCTCCCTACCTGCAGGGGGGTTGCTTCACAAGCAGGTCTACAGGTATCTATCTTTCTCTCCCCCCTCTGTCTTCCCTATCTCTTTCTATTTCTCTTGTCCTATCCAACAACAATGACATCAATAATAACAATAATAATAACCACAACAAGGATAAAACAACAAGGGCAACAAAAGGGGAAAAAATAGCCTCCAGGAGCAGTGGATTCATAGTGCAACCAACAATAACCCTGGAGAATATATATATACTAGACATAAACTGCAAAATACAAGAAAATAGGAGGAATGCCAAAAAATATACTGATGGGTTAATAAAGTATATTACTTGATCACATGAAAGGTTATATGAGCTATGGAAACTAGATTCTTGGTGTGTCCAGTAGGGTATCCATAGTTGATATTAACATTTGAATTTGTAAACATGTTTGATTTATTTATGCAACGACTACTAGGCTGCAATCATGTACCATCATAGTTGAGAGACTTCTCCAGCCACTTTTTCATCCTTTGTTTTAAAGGGTAAGAGAGAAGAGAAAAAGGGAGAAAGAGGTAGGTGAAGGATACCACAGCACCGCTCCATCATCCATGGCGCTCCCATGTGGCACCTGAGCTTGGACCCAGGGCCTCACATGTTAAGTTACAAGCTCTACTAGGTGAGCTATCTCCCAACTCGCAGATTTATTTAATTATTTTATAGGACATTTATTTGAAATGAATGCTTCAGAGAGGTGCATCACCAGGTAGGATGCATGTTTCACCATGCATGTAGCCCAGGTTCAAGCCCCAGTATTACCTGGGAATACTATGGCACTGAGGCAAGCTCCATTGCTGTGGTGTCTTTCTCTCTGACTTTTTCTCTGTTTCACTTTCTTTTGTGTGTGAGTGTGTCATCATTAGGGTTTCATGGCTTTCAGAAAAGAGAGATCAAGACAAAAAAAAAAAAGAAACATTACAGGACCAAAACCATACCCCTCCATGGTGGGGGGTTCATGTACATAACAAAGCAGATGCCTTTCTAGATGAGCTTGCTCTCTGTCTTAATGAGAATATCAGCCAGGAAGCAGTGAAATCACAAGTGTATGAGTTCCAGAGACCAAAAAAAAAAAAAAAACATAAATGAATGAGTAAATAAATGAATAAATGGGAGGGAGTAGGGGAAATGATTTATCTGGTAGCATGCTTAACTTGCATGCCTGAGGCACTTGTTTGGTCACATGTTCCAGGGTGGTTCTCTAGATTCTCTCTCTCTCTCTCTCAATCTGATGTTAAATAAATAAATACAAAAATAGTAAAAGGAACCCAGAGCGGATGAGGATGTAACTTGGTTATAGACAATATGCCATATGTATACAAGGTCCTGAATTTGATCCCTAAAGAAAAGGGAGTTCCTGTTATATTTATATATAGGCAATCCTGATTGCAGAATAGTGTGCTTACTCACTAAGAAGTGAACATGTTCACAGAGTTAACAAGATAATCTGTATGATAGTTATTGATATTCATGGCTATGTAGAAACTCACTTTTCTATTATTTTTAAAGAAAATTAGTAGATTTGGTTATGTATCCTGAGTTGACTTTTTCATATAATATAGAACATATTTTAACCTTTATAAACCTAAACATATTTTGTATAATATGTTATCCACACATTCTGAGTATATACTGTATACTCTTATTAACTGTTTGCACCTGTAGTTTCACATGTACTCTGAAAAGATAACTTCTCTATACTAATTGAAGTGTTAAACACAGTAATGGAAAGGCACTTGCCCAATCATGTTTTGAAACAAAGTCTTGAATCAGTTCTGTTTTCATGATTTTAAAAAAGTATTTATTTATTCCCTTTTGTTGCCCTTGTTGTTTTCTTGTTGTAATTACTGTTGTTGTTATTGATGTCATCGTTGTTGGATAGAACAGAGAGAAATGGAGAGAGGAGGGGAAGACAGAGAGGGAGAGAGAAAGATTGACACCTTCAGACCAGCTTCACCTGCAGGTGGGGAGCTGGGGGCTCGAACTGGGATCCTTACGCCCGTCCTTGCGCTTTATGCTACGTGGGCTTAACAGCTGCGCTACCACCTGACTCCCCGTTTTCATGTTTGTATAAAATAGAGATGTCAGTGAGATTCTTTTTAGAATCCTGGGACAAGTACAGCAGCCTGAGAGTGGCTCAGTGGGTAGGGTGCTGAACTCAGTGCATGAGTCCCAAGTTTAATCTCCAGTGACTTTCTGGTTCTTCCTCCTCTCTCATGTAAATCTTTAAAAATAAAAGTAGAAACTTTGTACAATGATTCTTCAGTACTACTCCAGCATATCATGAATTGAACATTGATGTATATCTGCCAGATTTTAGGATGACAATATGTAGTTTTGATTAAAAAACATTTTCCTTATGAAGATGTCTAATTTGGGAATGAAATGAAAACTGTAAGACATCAGGGGTTGGGTAGTGATGCACCGGGTTAAGCGCACATAGTGTGAAGTGCAAGGATCCTGGTTTGAGCCCCTGGCTCCCCACCTGTAGGGGCAGGTCGCTTCATAAGCAGTGAAGCAGGTCTACAGGTGTCTATTTCTCTCTTTCTCTCCTCTCTTTCTTTCTCTCTCCCCTCCCCTTCCCTTCCCTCCCCTTTCAGTTTCTCTCTGTCCTATCCAATAAAAAGAAAAAAGGTCACCAGGAGCAGTGGGTTTGTGGTGCAGGTACTGAATCCTAGCGATCACTATAAAGGAAAAAAAAATTGTAAGACACCTATGATATTTTCCATTCTTGTTAACAAAGGAAGAATATCAATAACCAAAAGAGTTAATATGACCAGATAGTAACCTGTGGATCAAGGAAAAATGAATATTATAGATTACTTTTTTGAAATTTATAATTATAAAGGGGCTAGGTGTTGGTGCACCTGGTTGAGCATATACATTACTGTGAGCAAGGACCCAGATTCAAGACCCCAGTTTCCAACTTCAGAGTGGTGTAGTAGTGTTGCAGGTCTCTTTCCCTCTCCCTTCTTCCCTCTGGATCTCCACTATCCCTCTCAACTTCTGTCTCCAAAATAAAAATAGTGAAATAAATTTATAAGGATTCACACTTTACCCCCTAAACCCAACAAATAAGCATTATTAAGCTACTTGAGAAGAGTATAGTTAAGACAATTGAAATGCATATTGGAAAGACTTAATGGAATAGTCTTAAATTAAGGAAGGTCTCTTATTTCTTGTCACACTTCGATTGTAGAAAGATAATATTTTATCTATAAAATAAAATATTCTTGCCTTTTGGGGGGGATAAAATAATAAAGAAAAGATAATGTGAAACATAGTATAAAACAAACAAACTATGCAACTTATATCATTTTAAGTGAGAAGAGAAGGGTGGAAAACAATATATCAAGCCAATACTTAAAGAAGTTTTATATTAATTACATCTGCTATCATATCACTGTGTTTAATTTGTACCTTATCTATAATATTTACTGTGTCCCTTAAGAAGGACGGTGTTATTATGACCATTTTGTTGTAGAAATAGCAAAACTCTGCAAACAAACATTTTCATCAAGGATTTCTGTTCTTTGATGAGTAAAAAAAAAAAAAACTTGATTTGGATTAGTACAGTTGAGGTTTAAAGAAATAGCAGATGAGAAAATATTTGAAATATTAATATTCTTGTGTAGTAGGAAAAAAGATTATATGTATCCGGATAAGTAGAATTTCCTTGCATCCTCTCCTTTGGAGTGGACTTAGTTATTACTCCTGCAGTTCTGCAGCTGAGGCATAGGGTGTCGCTGTTGGCTAATGCTAAGCCAAGGATTAGTTCCTCCCAAAGCAATCACCCTCAGAAATCGCGAGAATTGTGCACTCTCTCCAGCTCTCTGCCACGGAAATAGCTGGCAACCAGTTCACCAAGATGATGAAGTAGTCCCTCTTGTCAGACAACTCTTCATCCCTAATTCTTGGGGCTACCTATCGATCTCAGCTCTTTGGAATCAAAAAGGTAAACACTCAGAGAGCAGGATGGGAAACCGCTTGGAAGCCATGAACTGGGGTGGGCAGAAGCAAATGCGTTTTCTCTTGCTTCTATCTTTGTTCTGTCCTGTACTCTCAGAGCAGATGCACTACTCACTTCCTGAGGAGGTGGTTAAGGGCTCGCTGGTAGGGAACATCGCCAAGGATCTGGGGCTCAACCTGCAAGACTTGCCTACTCGGAACCTACATGTTAGTTCAGAGCAAAAATTCTTTACTGTGAACACTGAGAATGGGGAATTGCTTGTGAGCAACCGCATAGATCGGGAGCATATTTGTGGCAAGAAGTTGATGTGTATTCTGGAATTCGAAATAGTTGCTGAAAAGCCTTTGATCTTTTTTCATGTAACTGTAATCATTCAAGATGTCAATGACAACACTCCCACATTTAGCAGAAATATTACTGAGCTGGAAATCAGTGAAATGGCCATAACTGGATCCACCTTTGCTGTGGAATCTGCACAGGATTCAGATGTCGGTGTCAATTCCCTGCAGCAGTATTACCTCAGCTCCAACCCTCACTTCTCTTTGATCCAGAAGGAAGACCCAGATGGTAGTAGATACCCAGAATTGGTACTGAAGACTCCCCTGGACAGGGAAGAGCAGTCCTCCCATCATCTGATCCTCACAGCTGTGGATGGAGGGCAGCCAGCAAGAAGTGGCACTACCCACATCAAGGTCATTGTGGCAGATGCAAATGATAACCCCCCAGTGTTCTCCCAAGACACATATAGGGTCAGTGTTTCAGAGAACCTGCCCATGGGCTCCTCTGTGCTAAGAGTAGTGGCTACTGACATGGATGAGGGAACTAATGCTGAGATCACCTACTCCTTCATCAATATTGGAAAGGCAGTCAGGCAGCTGTTTAAGTTGAACAGTAAGACAGGGGAGGTCACTACTGCTGGAGGGCTAGACTTTGAACAGATAGAGAGCTATACAATTGGTATTGAAGCAAAAGATGGTGGACGTCACACTGCCCATTGCAAACTACAAATAGTTATTTTGGATGAAAATGACAATGCTCCTGAGATAACCTTGGATTCTGAATCTAAACAAATACAAGAAGATGCTCACCTGGGAACAGTTGTTGCCCTAATCAAAACCCAAGATCTAGATTCTGGAATTAATGGGGAAATCCTATGCCAATTAAATGGTAACTTTCCATTTAAAATAGTTCAAGATACCAAAAACACATACAAGTTGATGACTGATGGAGCCCTTGATAGAGAGCTAACTCAGGAATACAGTCTCATCATAACCGCCACTGACAAAGGCCAGCCACCTCTCTCCTCCAACAGAAGTGTATCTTTGAAAATTGCAGACGTGAACGACAATACACCCACTTTCAACCAGGCCGCCTACCTGGTGCAGGTGGAGGAGAACAACCCGCCAGGCGCCTCCATCGCGCAGGTCAGCGCCTCCGACCCCGACCTGGGCCCCAACGGCCGCGTGTCCTACTCCATCGTGGGCAGCGACCTGGCGCCGCGCGCTCTGGCGTCCTTCGTGTCGCTGAGCGCGCAGAGCGGGGTGCTGTTCGCGCAGCGAGCCTTCGACCACGAGCAGCTGCGCGGCTTCGCGCTGACCCTGCAGGCCCGCGACCAGGGCTCGCCCGCGCGCAGCGCCAACGTGAGCCTGCGCGTGCTGGTGGGCGACCGCAACGACAACGCGCCCCGCGTGCTCTACCCCGCGCTGGGCCCCGACGGCTCGGCGCTCTTCGACACGGTGCCGCGCGCCGCGCAGCCCGGATACCTGGTCACCAAGGTGGTGGCGGTGGACGCCGACGCGGGACACAACGCCTGGCTGTCCTACCACGTGCTGCAGGCCAGCGAGCCCGGACTCTTCGGCCTGGGGCTGCGCACGGGCGAGGTGCGCCTGGCCAGGCCCCTGGGCGACAGGGACGCGGCCAGACAGCGCCTGCTGGTGGCCGTGCGCGACGGGGGACGGCCGCCCCTCTCTGCCACCGCCACTCTGCTGCTGGTCTTCGCAGACAGCCTGCAAGAGGTGCCGCCCGACCACCACCTGGGCGAGCGCCCTCCTCGCGCTGACCCGCAGGCCGAGCTGCAGTTCTACCTGGTGCTGGCCTTGGCCTTCATCTCCGTGCTCTTCCTGCTCGCCGTGATCCTGGCGGTCGCCCTGCGCCTGCGCAGCTCCTCCAGCCAAGAGGCCTGGGGCTGCTTTCAGGCTCGTGTCTGCTCCAAGACTGAACCTGGCCTTGTCCCCAACTATAGCGAGGGCACTTTGCCCTACTCCTACAATCTGTGCGTTGCGTCACAATCAGCTAAGACAGAGTTTAATTTTTTTAATATAAATTCTGAAAATGTTCCTCCACAAGATTTTCTAAGCAATGGAACCTCTTCCAAAGTGACTTCCAGTTCAGGGGATTTACAACAGGTAAGTTCATAAACTTTTCCTCCAATAACTACTAAGTGGTTTCAGTTGGTTATTAGATACTAAAAGTACTCAGGCTAAAATTACACTGGTTTTATTGACGTTTTTGAGCAAAAGGAAAGTATTAGAAGTTCTTTGTTCTTGTTTCTGATTTGCAGATATTCTCTCAGAGAAAACTGCCTTTTGATTGTGTTTAGATTTATCCCTATTTTGAATGATTTCAATACAGTAGTACCTCATACTCTCCCTGGGAAATATAATGCAGTATCTTCACAATTTAAGTGTTCTATTAAGTTTCAATACAGCAAACCCTAAGTAATTATGTATATCTATGTATGTGTGTGTTTCTATTTTGTTTTTCCCCTTTTTTCTTTAAATTTTTATTTATGAAAAGGAAACACAGACAAAAACCCATAAGATAAGAGGGGTACAACACACAATTCCCACTACCAGATCTCCATATCCCATTCCCTCCTCTGATAGCTTTCCTATTCTTTATCCCTCTGGGAGTATGGACCCAAGGTCATTATGGGGTGCAGAAGGTGGAAGGTCTGGCTTCTGTAATTGCTTCCCGTATGAACATGAGCGTTGGCAGGTGGATCCATACTCCCAGCCTGTCTCTCCCTTTCCCTAGTGGGGCGGGGTTCTAGGGAAGCAGGGCTCCAGGAGACATTGGTGGGGTTGTCTGTCCAGGGAAGTCCGGTTGGCATCATTTTAGCATCTGGAACCTGGTGGCTGAAAAAAAAAGTTAACATATAGAGCTGAATTGTTAACTAGTCATGAACCTAAATGCTGGAATATTTCATATGAAGAGTTGGGGGGGTCCTCCGTTTTGTAGATAGTTAGTAGACCTATTTTAGGTTATATTCCAAAGAGCCCATGGCTATACTAGTTTTTTCCCTGAGCCTGACATCTTATATGCAGGTGGATCCAAGTTATTGTGTGTGTTCCTATTTTGAACTATATATTTTCATTTACCTTTGCATCGTTTAAAAATATACCCAAGTATAGTACAGATTAGAGCAGTTGACAAAATAGTTGATGATATCTGGATATAATAACATTTGTAATTTTTACCAATAGAACAGTTATATTCTTCTATTAGTACCTAATAGGAAATAGAAAAAATATGATGTGTAATAACTCAAGACTTACAGAAAGTGTATATAATTTATTTTCCAGCGTTTTCTAATAGTAAGAAAATAAATGGTAAATTATATGGCATATAAAATTATTCAAAATACTCTAACTCTTTTAATGCTTTCTATTCTTGGGGAGAGAAATATTTTAAGTGTCATCTATGCAAATTCAGCAGAAATAAAATCCTGTGTTGCTTCACAAAAAGTGCAGTACTACAGTTCGGACTCTAGGCGTCGCTGTTCACTTGCCCGTATAAGAAAAGCAGTGAAAACTCGTTATATCCTTTATGCATAAAGCAGATAAAGACAGGGAAACTCTCCAGCTGCGCAGAAATTCTAGCCTAAAACGCTCCACATCTGATCTCTGCTAGTTTCTGGACCTTGACCTATAATTCAGAGAAACCCTAAAGCTATAAGAGCCTGCCTTCCTTATTCATAATCCCAGGGAAATCCACTCTGGCAATGGCGGCTCTGGAAAGGGGCAGGCAACACAGCGGGTTAGCGGTTCTCTTTCTGCTCCGGGGAATGCTATGGGGGACTGGGACTGGGCAGGTCATTTACTCCATCCCCGAGGAGCTGGACAAAGGCTCTTTCGTGGGCAACGTCTCCGGAGATCTGGGACTGAAGCCTCAGGAGCACAGAATCCGCATCGTCTCCCGAGGTAGGACGCAGCTCTTTGCTCTGCAACCGCGCAACGGCAGCTTGGTCACCGCGGGCAGGATCGACCGCGAGGAGCTCTGTGCTCAGAGCGCGCGGTGCTTGGTGAGTTTTAACGTCCTTGTTGAGGATAATCTGAACATTTATCCGGTAGAAGTGGAGATAGTAGATATTAATGACAATGCACCCCGATTCTTAAGGGAAGAATTGGAAGTGAAAATTCCTGAAAATGCAGCTCCAAACTCTCGCTTTCCCCTAATGGAAGTCTATGACCTGGATGTGGGCTTGAACTCTCTTCAGGGCTTCAAGCTCAGCGGAAATAGTCACTTCTCAGTGCATGTACAAGGTGAAGCCGATGGGCCCAAATACCCGGAGCTGGTGTTGGAGCGAGCCCTGGACCGGGAGGGAGAGGCCATTCACCATCTGATGCTCACTGCCTTCGATGGCGGTGACCCAGTCCGCTCAGGTGTGGTGAGAATTCTTGTGTCTGTCCTGGATGTGAATGACAACGCTCCGGTGTTTACTCAGCCTGTCTACCACGTGAGTGTTCCTGAAAATCTACCTGTAGGTACTCCTGTGCTGTCAGTAAATGCCACAGACCAGGATGAAGGAATCCACGCAGAAATAACATACTCTTTTGTGAGGACAACAGAAAAAATCCCAAAGATTTTCAGCTTGAATGTTTTAACTGGAGAAATAACAACTTCAGCAAGCCTAGACTATGAGGACTCCAACTTTTATGAGCTGGATGTTGAAGCCAGGGATCCACCAGGTCTACAAGATAGAGCTAAAGTTCTAGTAACTGTAGTGGATGTGAATGACAATGCACCAGAAGTGGTAGTTACCTCTGCAAGCAGATCAGTTGCTGAAAACACACCTCCAGGAACAGTAATTGCTCTTTTTCAAGTATATGATCCAGATTCCGAA
The DNA here is from genome assembly GCF_950295315.1 of Erinaceus europaeus. Taxonomy (NCBI): domain Eukaryota; kingdom Metazoa; phylum Chordata; class Mammalia; order Eulipotyphla; family Erinaceidae; genus Erinaceus; species Erinaceus europaeus. The sequence goes on from NC_080163.1 coordinate 46,490,480, forward strand.
CTGAATGGCTTGGTAACATGTTCCATCCCAAGAGGACTGCCATTTCAACTAGAAAAGTCAGTAGACCACTATTATCGATTAGTGACTACTACAGTTCTAGATCGAGAACAGGTATCTTTGTACAACATCACTGTAACAGCCAGAGACAAAGGAGTGCCTCCTCTGTCTACAGAAACTCTCATCTCCCTAGGTGTGGAGGACACCAATGACAACCCACCTGCCTTTCCCCAATCCTCCTATTCTGTCTATGTTCCGGAGAACAACCCCAGAGGTGCTTCTATCTTTTCAATCACAGCAAATGATGCAGACAGTGGTGAGAACGCCCAGGTCACCTACTCCCTGGTTGAAGACACCATTCAGGGTGCTCCACTGTCATCCTATGTCTCCATCAACTCAGACACAGGAGTTCTGTATGCCTTGCACTCTTTTGATTATGAGCAGTTCTGTGACCTGCAATTGAGAGTCACTGCTCAGGACAGTGGGAAACCATCTCTCAGCAGCAATGTGTCCCTGAGCCTGTTTGTGCTGGACCAGAATGACAACACACCAGAGATCCTCTATCCCACTCTTCCTACTGATGGTTCCACTGGGGTGGAGCTGGCACCCCGCTCTGCAGAGCCCGGATACCTGGTGACCAAGGTGGTGGCAGTGGACAGAGACTCAGGCCAGAATGCCTGGCTGTCCTACCGCCTGCTCAAGGCCAGTGAGCCAGGGCTCTTCTCAGTGGGGCTGCACACAGGTGAGGTGCACACTGCCAGGGCCCTGCTGGACAGAGATGCTCTCAAGCAGAGCCTGGTGGTGGCAGTGCAGGACCATGGCCAGCCCCCTCTCTCAGCCACTGTCACACTCACTGTGGCCATAGCTGACAGCATCCCAGATGTGCTGGCTGACCTGGGCAGCCTGGAGTCTCCTGCCAGTCCTGGAGATTCTGACCTCACACTCTACCTGGTGGTGGCAGTGGCCGTGGTCTCCTGTGTCTTCCTTGCCTTTGTCATCGTGCTGCTGGCTGTCAGGCTGAGGCGCTGGCACACATCCCGCCTGCTCCAGGCTTCAGCAGGTGGACTGGCTGGCCTTCCTGCCTCTCACTTTGTGGGTGTGGATGGGGTGCAGGCTTTCCTGCAGACCTATTCCCATGAGGTGTCCCTCACTGCAGACTCCAGGAAGAGTCACCTGATCTTCCCCCAGCCCAACTATGCTGACACCCTCATCAGCCAGGAGAGCTGTGTGAAAAGCGAGCCTCTTTTGATTCAGGAAGATTCAGGCTTTTGTAAAGAGGACAACTCCCTTGTTCAGGTGAGACTAATGCTTTCACTGGTTTCATCTGAGTTGGAAATTTTTAAATCTTCTTTGATTAATGCTTAGTAGTCTTGGTCTTTTGCAGTGACTGACACTTTTTTTTTATTAGTGATTTAATGATTGATATTGTGGAATAAAGGGCTACAAGTCGATATAATTCCCACAACCAGAGTTCTATATTCTGTCCCCTCCATTGGAAGTTTTCCTATTCTTTATCCCTTTGGGAGTATGGACCAAAAATCTTTATGGGAGGTAGAAGGTGAGAGGTCTGTCTTCTATAATTGCTTCTCCACTGGACATCAGCACTGACAGGTCAGCCCATCCTCCCAGCTTTTTTCTGTCTTTCCCTAGTAGGATAGGGCTCTGGGGTTTGTGGGGTTCTAAGACACATTGGTGAGGTCATCTGCCCAGGGAACTCAGGTTGCATTATCATTGTAACTTGGTGGCAGAGTACTGGAGCTGGATGGTTGACATCCAAGTCCTGGTGTCTCTGGACACAGTCTGAAGTGAAACATGAGTGACTCACAGTTTTGAGAAAGTTTTTCTTTTTTATCTTGAGAATTCTAGTAAAACTCAGTTGTTTTTAATTTTATAGAAAAATAATATATAATGTCTTTAAGTTTTCTTAACTTTTTCCTGTGATCAGCAAGCTCTTTGTATATTTGTATACCTCCCAATTCTAAGGCTTTTCTTTCAAAAATTTTATTAATAATGAGAGAGACCTATAAGATGTCAAGGATTATCTTGGGACCTAGTGCATGCATGTTTGGCATTCTATCAACTGCACCAACTCAAAGGTTATGGAATTTTCTCTTTTTTTTTCCTATTATGTGACATTTTGAACATTCTACCCTTTTCTAGTGAGAAAAAATAATTTAAATCTTTGTTTTAAAATATTTAAGATTTTGGATTTCTCCATTTTAATAACAGGTGTTTTCTAAAATAATATCAGTAAGATTTTCTTTCTTTAGTACTTAGTATAAAAAGTTAAGCAAAAGATAAGAATAATATGTGTAGTAGGCAAGACATGGCCTTTGATGTTAGAAGATCTGAATAATATTCCTGGAACTATCCACTGTTCATCTTTGACTAGTCACTGTATCTATAGTCTTAAAACTTGCATTTAAATGAAAAAAAAAATCTACCCTACACACATTCCTGGTAAGTGAAGTAACTTTTTAGAGGGTTTCAAGCTATAAAGCGTTAAAATGTTCAGGTGCTTGCTGATGATGTCACTATTACTATAATTAGTGGACTATTAACAAATAAATATAGACACCTGATGGTGTATGTTACTACAATGTCTTCTGTAGTATGTATGCCGGATAGCATTTAAAAAATGAAGATGATTTTTTAAATGTGCTCATTTATGGCTCAGCATGACAGGTAATCAGGTAGAACCTAGGGCTTGTATTCTTGAGACTCCAGGGCTAATCCTCATAGTGATTTGTTGTCTTTCCATCTCTTTCTTACTCAAAAGAGTTATATAATTATATATTTTATAATATGCTAATTTGTGTCCTCAAGCATATTTTTGAAAATAGTGGATTGATAATTGAATGGGAGAATAAAAGGTAAATACTGCTTAAGAATTTAAATATTGCAGCATATTTAAACCAGATAAAATAAAGATTTCTGTCATGTAGGAACTACATTTCATTTTTACCATAAGGTATGACTGTAACTACAGCTATAACTTAGTTGGAAAAAAGTTTTGAGTTATCAAAGTTATTCTAACATTGCAAAGGAGTTTTAATAATAGGATCTCTAAAAGTATGTTGATAGCCTTGGAGCTAATGAATACAGGAAATAATATAGTTAGATGAGTTGTGTAACTGTATGATAGCCAAGGTTTTTTCTCATTCTGAAGTAGGGTAACTATGACTTGGTAATACAATGAAGTAATGGAAAATATATCCTTCAAATAAAGGAGAACCTCCTTTGCATCCTGTAGTTGTCAGTCTTCCTAATGATAAATATTGATGATTTTTAAATTATCTGCTAAGGGTTCTTACTAATACATGTTCTTTCTATAGAAAGAATGCATATTCTTTTTAAATCAATATTGTAGTATTCAAACTTTAGCAATTACTACAGAATGATTTTTTTCAAGGTCCAAAGGTATATGACGACTACTACTAATCATTCACATTTTGAAATATGATTTGTTTGGACACTTTATTTTTTATTATTTTACCTAGAATTTAATCGCATATTGCTATTTTTAAAACTTAACTATAAGGGGGTCAGGTGGTGGTGCACCCACTTGACTGCACACAGTGTGCAAGGACCTGGGTTCCAGCCCTTGTTCCCCAACTGCAGGGGGAACACTTTGCAAATGGTGAAGCAGGCCTTTCTCTCTCCTCTACCCACACCTCCCACTCTCAATTTGTCTGTCCTATCAAATAAAAATAGAATATAAATAAAGGGGGAGTGGTTTCCAGGAGTGGTGGATTCATATTGCTGACACCTATCCCCACCGATACCCTTTGTGGCAATAAAAAATAATAGTAAAACTTGACTAAAAAGTTGAATTTTGGATACTGATCATGGGAGTAGATGATCACTTGTACAAATATTTCCTCATATACTGAATATTGCTTTACTATGTCAACAGTATTGAATACTTAAACCTTTTGTAGAACTTCCATTGTTAGAAATGCAGCTCATCAGCTGGGCTTCATGGATAGCAGACTGGTTTATTTTATTCTCTTCTTACTTCCTGGAATAATAGGCTGTTTTTTAATTTTTTTATTTTCATCTCAGTTACTTGTGGTCATTTAACTTATACAAATTAAATACTGATAGAAAAAATAGGCTATACTATTTTATAGCCTTTTATTCATGTGGAACAACCAATTATTAACTAAATTTTGACTAAATTAGACATTCGTGGTGCTCCAAAATTCAGCATATGCTCAAAATTTAGGCTGGCTATCTTGTTAATAATGACCTATTTGTATGTATGACTGAATTTTGGAGCACCATGAGTGTATTCACCAGATCTTTATACTGTTTTATCATCTGTAAAAATTATCCATTTCTGTTGTCCGGGAGGTGGCGCAGTGGCTAAGGCACTGGACTCTCAAGCATGAGTTCCTGAGTTCAATCCCTGGCAGCACATGTACCAGAGTGATGTCTGGTTCTGTCTGTCTGTCTCTCTCTCCTATATTTCTCATTAATAAATAAAATATTTTAGAAAAAAAGAAGAAAAAGAAATTATCCATTTCTGCACAAACTTTTATCAAGGTAACAGTTCTCATTAGGTAGAGAGTAAAATCTAAGAGGAAATACCTACATCTCTACTTGGAAATAAAGAACTAAACAGAACTTCAAACAAATGAGTCTTCAGGAGAAGAAATGCTCCACAAAAAAATGGAAAGCATATTCTGGGAGATATTTCAGCCAATAGAGCAAAACACTTTACTATGTATGAGAATCATGGTTTGAGCTCCTGGCCACATGTAAACACTGTGCAAAAATGAAAGTATCACTAATAGTAGAGTGGTGGTGTGGTGTCTCTCTTTTCCTTTGTCTCTCTGTCCCTTCTGTCTCACCTTCTATATAGGAAAAGAAAGAAAGAAAGAAAGAGAAGAAGAAAGAAAGAGAGAGAGAGGGAGAGAGAGAGAGGAAGAGCGAAAGAGAAAGAAAGAAAGAAAGAAAGAAAGAAAGAAAGAAAGAAAGAAAGAAAGAAAGAAAGAGAAAGTTTACCAGCAGTGGTAGAATCATGCAGGTCAGAAGCTCCATTGAAGCAAACCCTAGTGAGGTGGGAAGGGGCAGGGAGATAGGTAAAATTAAATGAAAACAAGCTCTTAGACTCTGCAGAACTGAGACCAGCAAATTGGGAAAGGTGTGCACTAGCCTTCAGGGGAGGAATACTGGTATATGGTGGTGGCATGGTGTGGTAAAAAGAAGAGGTGTAAAATTCTACCCCTAAAACATGCAATTTTGTAAATAAACCAGCGCTACTGTAATAAATGCTTTTACAAGAATAGAACTAAACTAAAAAGAAGGATGATAAATGACTCAATACGTGGAAATTAAATAGCCTTCCATTTCTAAGTAAACAAATGTTACGATCTTCTCCATAATTAATCTACAGTAACCTACTCCCTTAAAATTATTATTTCAAAGTTAAATAGTAGGCTTATGTTTAAACATATCTTGGTGGTTCTTTAAACATATCTAGCAGAGCTATTTAATATTTAACTTCATATTTTAGAAGACTTGACTACTAGAGCTAGTATAGCTATTTACTCCTTAAAGCGTGCTTTATCTTCATAAAGCATGTCTAACAATCTCATTTGTCTAGATCTTATTTATCTTCAAGAAGTTACCGAGTGTGGGTGGGTGGGGAGAATACAGATCCAAGAAGGAGGACAGAGGATCTAATGGGGGTTGTATTGTTATGTGGAAAACTGGGAAATGTCATGCATGTACAAACTATTGTATTTACTGTTGAATGTAAAACATTAATTCCCCAATAAAGAAATTTTTAAAAAAGACTTTCATACTTGAGGTTCTAAGGTGAAAAAAAAGGAAGTTACTGAGAAGTGATAATTTCATTTTTTTATAGTGAAGTAAGGAACCAGGAGATAGCTTACATGGAAGAATATGTACTTTACCTGGGCTTGAGCCTCTGGCACCACAAGGAAACACCATGTTGTAGGAGAAGTTTCATGAATGATGAAGTGGTCCTGTGGTGTCTCTCTTCTCTGCCTCTTTCTCCCTCTCCATGTCTAACTATATGAAATTAAATGGGGAAAAAAGGAGTGCAGCAGAAGCAGTTGAATTGTGCAGGCTGGCACCAAAATAATAACAATAAAAATAATAGTATCAGAAAGAAATGTATAGCGACAGTATGAACTTCGAAGTTTTGGGTAGAAGAAGATTCTAGCATTGGAGGTCATGATATTCAAACATAAATTTTGTCTACAAGTACTTGTGATCTTTAACCATATGTTCTACATCACGTTCAAAGCTACTATTAAACACATGATGCTTGTGCTTATGAAATTAATATTTATTGTGGTTATCTAAACAAAAAGTTCTATTACCTACTTGATGGAAGCAAAACATGACTGTTATTTTTCCATGCTTTGTAACAACTCCATCATCAGAGAGAAGTAGATTACACAGGACTTCTTCTCACCAACTAAGTATTTTTAGTGTAACTCCTGCCTCCTCCTCCTCCTAGTTTACTAACTGCTTCCTTAGGGCTTAAAATGGTTCACAAAGGATTTATTTATTTATTTATTTATTTATTTTTGGCTAGGCCTTCACTGGAAAATAGTCACTTAATTTTTTTCCAGGCAAGTATGTGTAAGAAAATTTATTTTTACCAGCAGTGGGTAACCTCAAACCCAACAAGAATTAAGTTTTACTCATTAGCATTAGTGGGAAAAATGAGTAGTCCTAAGGATTCCCTTCAAATGCTCAAAGATTGTCTAGAGATCCATCTTTTTCATTTACTCTGGGCTAGAGTAGGATGTTTACTTGCTTGAATAATGAAAAGAAACATTCAGACCAACTTTATTTTCTTATAACTCCACAGCAAGTAGAATCTATGCAAATTTCTGCTTTCTGTACTAGTTGCTTCTTGCTGCTCTTTGGGATTCTCCCTCATCTCTAATTACATATTTTAGCACAAAGTATTAGCTAAAGTTAAGAAGTCTCTTTTTTCTTTTCAAAAGTCTGGTACTTAGACTATTCCAACATTGGTTATATAAAGCCAAAGACAAGGCTCTTCCCTCTTATTTAAAAATAATTAAAGATATTGGAGTAAACTACTTCTAGGGTTCTATCCAATAAAATTTTAATTACATCTCTATATTTTAAAGAAAAAATTTACTCTCTGAGTCTTACATGGTGATGTCTAGAGTATAGTATGTACTAAGTAATTAAATTAATTTAAACTTACTGAGGTAACAATTTCTACATAAACTCTCTTAATGTTATATATGCACATATACCCTTAAAATTTATTAATAATAAATCACATTTTTCACCAGCAAAAGCTAATTTTTCATTGTGTTCGGAAAGTATGAGGCCATACCCTAAAGTCATTTTACAGTTGCAATGCAAAACTGAGAACCATTAAAAAAATATGTGAATAAACACCCATTCATGAACATTGTATTAATTGAAAGTTTCTCAAAATTTAAATTGAGATCAGAGATATATGGACTGTTGACATGTAAATAAGAGAATTTGAAAGGTAGGACAACTTACTAGGGAAAAAATACATTATTTTGCTTCAGTATCCTGCAGTAACTTAGTAAGGACTCTGAGTGCCGCTGTTCACCAACGGGCAGAAATGATGCAAAATATCCGCCCGAATTACCAAGATTTTGCAGCACAAAGAAATGCTAGATTCAGATGAATCTCCTTTCAAGCTCTAAATCCAGGCCTCTGTTCTACTGGATTCTGGGCTCTTTTTCTAAATACAGAGGACTGCATGCAGACACACTGACTTCCAGAAGCACAACGGCAGAGAGCCCAGGTCTAAATAAGACCACCAGACCACAATGACTGCTACGCAGAGGGGCCGAGACTACAGAGGATTCATTCTGTTCCTCATCCTCCTGGGGACCTTGAGGAAAGCTTGGGCAGGACACATTCTCTATTCTGTACCAGAGGAGACAGAAAAAGGATCTTTAGTGGGTAATATCGCTAAGGATCTGGGGTTGGAGCCTCAGCACCTGGCGGGGCGCGGAGTCCGCATCGTCTCCCGAGGTAGGACGCAGCTCTTTGCTTTGAACCCCCGCAGCGGCAGCTTGGTCACGGCGGGCAGGATAGACCGCGAGGAGCTCTGCGCTCAGAGCGCACGGTGCCTGGTGGACTTTAACATCCTGATGGAAGATACACTGAATCTCCACTCAATTGAAGTGGAAATAACAGATATTAATGACAATGCTCCTAGATTCTTGACGGGAGAAATGAATGTAAAAATAATGGAAAATACTGCTCCTGGGGTGCGGTTTCCTTTAAATGAGGCTAGGGATCCGGATGTGAGTGTGAACTCCATCCAGAACTACCAGCTCAGTCCCAATCGCCACTTCTCCCTGGTTGTGCAGGCGGGAGATGATGGAACCAAATATCCGGAATTAGTACTGGAGCAAGCGCTGGACCGAGAAGAGGAGGCAGCTCACCATCTCCTCCTCATAGCCTCGGACGGTGGCGACCCATCCCGATCTGGCACCGCCTACATTGAAGTAATAGTAGTAGATGTTAATGATCACGCACCAATCTTCTCTTTGCCTGAATACCAAGTAACTGTCCCTGAGAACGTAGCGGTGGGCACGAGCCTGCTCACTGTACATGCTATAGACCCTGATGAAGGAGTGAATGGGGAAGTGACATATTCTTTTCGGAAAATAACGAAAAAATTTTTACAGTTGTTCCAGCTGAACTCTCATACGGGAGAACTATCAACTTTAGAAAGACTAGACTATGAAGACTCTGGCTACTATGAAATGGAAGTGCAGGCTCAGGATGGTCCTGGTAGAACTACAAGGGCTAAAGTACAGATCACAATTTTAGACGTGAATGATAATGCCCCGGAAGTGACTGTAACATCTATAAGCAGCTCAGTTCCTGAAGACACACTTCCTGGAACAGTAATTGCCCTCTTCTACCTCCAGGACCGAGATTCTGGGAAGAATGGAGAGGTAACCTGTGCTATTTCAGAATACCTGCCTTTCAAATTAGAACCATCAATAGACAATTATTATAGATTGGTGATAGCAAAAAACCTAGACCGGGAAAAAATTTCTGTGTATAACATCACACTGAAAGCCACAGATGGTGGAATCCCGGCCTTATCCACAGAAATTCACATCTCAGTGAACTTGGCAGACACCAATGACAACCCACCTGCCTTTCCCCAATCCTCCTATTCTGTCTATGTTCCGGAGAACAACCCCAGAGGTGCTTCTATCTTTTCAATCACAGCAAATGATGCAGACAGTGGTGAGAACGCCCAGGTCACCTACTCCCTGGTTGAAGACACCATTCAGGGTGCTCCACTGTCATCCTATATCTCCATCAACTCAGACACAGGAGTTCTGTATGCCTTGCACTCTTTTGATTATGAGCAGTTCTGTGACCTGCAATTGAGAGTCACTGCTCAGGACAGTGGGAAACCATCTCTCAGCAGCAATGTGTCCCTGAGCCTGTTTGTGCTGGACCAGAATGACAACACACCAGAGATCCTCTATCCCACTCTTCCTACTGATGGTTCCACTGGGGTGGAGCTGGCACCCCGCTCTGCAGAGCCCGGATACCTGGTGACCAAGGTGGTGGCAGTGGACAGAGACTCAGGCCAGAATGCCTGGCTGTCCTACCGCCTGCTCAAGGCCAGTGAGCCAGGGCTCTTCTCAGTGGGGCTGCACACAGGTGAGGTGCACACTGCCAGGGCCCTGCTGGACAGAGATGCTCTCAAGCAGAGCCTGGTGGTGGCAGTGCAGGACCATGGCCAGCCCCCTCTCTCAGTCACTGTCACACTCACTGTGGCCATAGCTGACAGCATCCCAGATGTGCTGGCTGACCTGGGCAGCCTGGAGTCTCCTGCCAGTCCTGGAGATTCTGACCTCACACTCTACCTGGTGGTGACAGTGGCCGTGGTCTCCTGTGTCTTCCTTGCCTTTGTCATCGTGCTGCTGGCTGTCAGGCTGAGGCGCTGGCACACATCCCGCCTGCTCCAGGCTTCAGCAGGTGGACTGGCTGGCCTTCCTGCCTCTCACTTTGTGGGTGTGGATGGGGTGCAGGCTTTCCTGCAGACCTATTCCCATGAGGTGTCCCTCACTGCAGACTCCAGGAAGAGTCACCTGATCTTCCCCCAGCCCAACTATGCTGACACCCTCATCAGCCAGGAGAGCTGTGAGAAAAAAGATCCTTTCCTAGCATCCATAGATTTTCATGAATATAAAGAGGAAGCTCAAAGTATTCTGGTGAGTTCACTCATTCCTTTATCATTATATCTTGGAGGAGTTATATATATTTTTAAGATTTTATTTATTTATTAATGAGAAAGATAGGAGAGAAAGAAGCAGACATCACTCTGGTACATGTGCTGCTGGGGATTGAACTCAGAACCTCATGCTTGAGAGACCAATGTTTTATCCACTGCGCCACCTCCCGGACCACAGGAGTTATATTTTGTAATTTGTTGGTCTTGCCAAATATTTGAAGATTGTGTGAAAAAACATTGGCAAGGTAAAGCAAATTTAACTATTTTAGTAGTGACACTTTAATATGGGACACTTATTGATTAGGTTTTTAGTAGTATTTCCATAGTGAGAATCTATCATGAAATGAACAAAAGATCATGAAAAGGTACACTAATTTTTGATACCTTCCTCTTAATTTCTACTTGATGTTCTTAATTCATATGTTTAATAAGCCTTAAGGTGAGCAAAAGGAAAATACACTTTCTCCTAGTCTTAGGGTGCTCCTAGGCAATTTCCCTTAAACACTTTAAAACACTTCCCCCTACTGAATGTTTTTTGTCCTGCTTCTGTCTATATGTACCTCAGCTTGGTAGTCTTGAAAATCTCAGTAGGTGTTATGGCCCAAGGCTACAGCTGAGTGACAGTGTGCATTCCTTGTATGTATGAAACCCTGTTCCATTACCAGCACCACAAAAAGCGAAACTTTCATTTATAAAGAAAACCTCACTATCTTAACTTTTTAAAGCATAATTATCAATTAAAGTTAGTTCTAAAACCAGTAAGATATAATAGATGGGGGGTCGGGCGGTGGCGCAGTGGGTTAAGCACACGTGGCGCAAAGCGCAGGGACCGGCATAAGGAACCTGGTTCGAGCCCCCGGCTCCCCACCTGCAGGGGAGTCGCTTCACAGGCGGTGAAGCAGGTCTGCAGGTGTCTGTCTTTCTCTCCCCCTCTCTCTCTGTCTTCCCCTCCTCTCTCCATTTCTCTCTGTCCTATCCAACAACAAAGCAACATCAACAATGGCAATAATAACCGCAACAAGGCTGCAACAACTAGGGCAACAAAAAGGGGAAAAAATGGCCTCCAGGAGCGGTGGATTCATGGTGCAGGCCGAGCCCAGCAATAACCCTGGAGGAACAAAAACAAAAACAAACAAACAAAAAAAAGATATGATAGATGGCAGATAAAATGTTAGAAAAGACATTTTTGAAATAGGCAATTATGTTTTAACATTTATATAATTTGGCAAAATCCTAATATGTTGTTTTACTAGTACAGACGTGAAGTTTTCCAGCTACTGAACTAGGAGACTGGGGTGCTGACTTGTGAAACAATAATATCATAAACTTAATTCTAACCATGTAGTTGATTTTACTTATTGAGTCTGCCAAAAACAATTCAGCTAGAAATAATCCAATCTGATATTAACTACTCTTATACTCGTCATATAACATTTCAGTAAAGCGGGAGTCAGGCGGTAGCACAGAAGAGCACCATACATGGTGCAAAGTGAAAGGACTGGCATAGGGACCCCAGTTCGAGCCCCTGGCTCCCCACCTGCAGGGGAGTGGCTTCACAAGCAGTGAAGCAGGTCTACAGGTATCTATCTTTCTCTTTCCCTCTCTGTCTTCCTGTCTCTGTCTTCCCTTCCTCTCTCCATTTCTCTCTGTCCTAGCCAACAACAACGACAGCAATCACAACAACAATAATAACTACAGGGGGTCTGGCGGTAGTGCTGCAGGTTAGACACAGGTGGCAAAGCACAAGGACCAGCATAAGGATCCTGGTTGGACTGCCCCCCCCCCAGGTCCCCATCTGCAGGAGAGTCCCTTCACAGGCAGTGAAGCAGGTCTGCAGGTATCTGTCTTTCTCTCCCTCTTTGTGTTTTCCCCATCTCTCTCCATTTCTCTTTGTCCTATCCAGCAACGATGACATCAATAATAGCTACTACAATAAAAGACAACAAGGGCAACAAAAGGGAATAAATAAATACTTTAAAAATAACTACAACAATAAAACAAGGGCAACAAAAGGGAATAAATAAATATTTTTTAAAAAATTTAAAAAATATATAAAAACATTTCAGTAAAGCTCAACCTATCAGTTGGTTAGCATCTGGAAGAAGATGGAGACAAAGAAATCTTCTAACTTGGACATTTTGGATGTCAACTAAAAGCGCATTTTTCTAGGATAATATTGTGATCAGTGTGCACAATTGTATATTTCATACATTTTGCAGTGTCCAGATGTACAACCATTTGGGAAAATACAGTGTTACTGAAATTTTATGAGTCAGAAGTTTATCAGATAAAAACTTGAAAGGAAAATCTTAAAACGAAAGTATTGGCTGCATAAAATTATTGTAATGGTAAAGGAGTAGCTAGACCTGTAGAGCATCAGACTTGAATGCTCAGTGTTCAAGATCAGTCCCTGGCCTTGAATGTATCAACCAGAGTGGTGTTCTGGCTTTTCTCTCTCCCTTTTTCTGTCTCATGTAAAATTCTTTTTTTAAAATATTTTTTGTTAATATTTCTTTATTCCCTTTTGTTGACCTTGTTGTTTTTTTATTGCTGTAGTTATTACTGATGTAGTCATTGTTGGACATAACAGAGAGATATGGAGAGAGGAGGGAAAGACAGAGTGGGAGAGAAAGATAGACACCTGCAGACCTGATTCACCGCCTGTGAAGTGAACCCACTGTAGGTGGGGAGCCGGGGGCTCGAACCGGGATCCAGATGCCAGTCCTTGTGCTTTGCATCATGTGCACTTAGCCCAATGTGCTACCACCCGACTCCCATCATGTAAAATTCTATGTGTAATAATATGCCTCTAAATGTTTTAAATGATTATAAGCAAAGGGACAAACCATCACTAAACTTAATGATCTACTGCAGTTAAACTTTCTTGGGAGTATTTCATTCCACAGATGTAGTTATACAGTGGATAAGTGCCTTCATACAAGAGACCATGAATAATAGTGACTGTGCAATGAAGTCAAAATATTATTTTCATGATGACTGTGAAGATTTATTATCTTGTAAGGGTAAAAGTTATTGTGTAATATTAGGGCAAGGATAAGCTAACTCTTCTCTGCCTACATAAATTTCTTAACTGAGATAGAAGAAAATAAAATAGGGAATCGGAATCAGGCAGTAGTGCAGTGGGTTAAGCTCAAGTGGTGCGAGGCACAAGGACCAGCATAAGGATCCTGGTTCAAGCCCCTGGCTCCCCACCTGCCGCGGAGTCTCTTCACAAGCAGTGAAGCAGGTCTGCAGGTGTCTATCTTTCTCTCCCCCCTCTGTCTTTCCCTCCTCTCTCCATTTCTCTCTCTGTCCTATATAACAATGACAACATCAATAACAACAACAATAAAAAAACAACAAGGGCAACAAAAAGTGAAAAAAGGAAAATAAAATAAATATACAAAAAGTTAAAAAAGAAAACAAAATAAACTTTATTTTTAATTAAAATATAATTAAGAAGTTACTGAACATACTTTGGAAAAAAGAACCATATGGAGGTTAGTATAAAGTGAACTCTTAAAATTAATTTCAACTTTATGAAATTGCAAATTTATGAAAATGGAGATGAGTCAGCATAAAAGAATGAATCCTGGTGAACAACAACAATAAAAAAAACTCTGAAAAACAAAATAACAAAAAAGTATAAAGCATTACCCAATATATTGCTAAATAACATGTATTCCAACTATCATCAGAGATCATTAGTTTGTGCAGTGTTACCATCTTTCTAATACCAATGCAAATTTGAAAACAGGTATATATCAACAATATGTTTATGTAATAATTGTACATGTTTCTCCTAAAAACATGAACTAGGATGTGGGGTAATACTAACAATTAAAATTTTACTGAATGTCTAAAAATAGTTTCTTCTGGTCAGGCACATTATAAATATTGTACCTAAACCAAAGCAGCAGAGGCGGCAGTTTTCCTGTCTGGGCTCTGGGCGCCGCTGTTGGCCAAAGTGGGGAGCCCAGGGCTAGGTGTTTCCCCGCGCAGCCGCACAGCACTTTCCTCGGCTCACACTCGCTCACTGATTCCTCCTCTGGCAAAGACCACCTCCGAGGTGGAATAGAAAGCCTGCTGGGAGCTCTGGACAGCTGCCATAAGGATTCTCGGTGAACCAGCGTCTACAGACCGGTGAGCAGACTACAGGGAGCAGGAGGGATGGGGAGCGGCGCTGGGGAGAGGCGCGGGGCTGGCAGGCGGCCGGTGCTCTTTCCCTTCCTGCTGGCTTTGTTCTGTCGGGCGCTCTCGGAGCAGATCCGCTACCGGATGCCCGAGGAGATGCCCGCGGGCTCGGTGGTCGGGAACCTGGCCAGGGACCTGGGGCTCAGCGTGAGCGAGTTACCGACTCGGAAACTGCGCGTGAGTTCCGAGAAGCCTTACTTCGCTGTGAGCGCGGAGACCGGGGAGCTCCTTGTGAACGGCAGGCTGGACCGGGAGCAGCTCTGTGGCAAGAAGCCAGTGTGCGCTCTGGACCTGGAGGCTGTCGCGGAAAGCCCGTTGAATTTTTATCACGTGAGCGTAGAGATTGGGGATGTCAATGACCACACGCCGAAATTCACGCAAAACTCATTTGAGCTGCAAATCAGTGAGTCCACAAAGCCTGGGGCACGTTTTATCCTAGGATCTGCCCATGATGCAGATATCGCTACCAATTCGCTCCAAAACTATCAGCTCAGTCCGCATGATCATTTTTCACTAGTGAGTAAAGAGAAATCAGATGGCAGTAAGTACCCTGAACTGGTCCTGAAGATGCCTGTAGATCGGGAAGAACAGAAGTCTTACTATTTGACTTTGACCGCCATGGATGGTGGGTCTCCACCCTTGAGCAGCTCTGCACAGATTCAAGTCTTAGTGACTGACGCCAACGACAACGCTCCAGTGTTCAGTCAAGAACTGTACAGGGTGGGTCTTCCAGAAAACGCATCCCCAGGAACCACTGTGCTCACGGTGAAGGCAACAGACCAGGATGAAGGTGTTAATGCTGAGATCACTTTCTCTTTCACTGAAGCAGACCAGGTCACCCAGTTTGACCTAAATTCTGATACTGGGGAGATCACTATACTAAATACCTTAGATTTTGAAGACGTCAAAGAATATTCCATAGTTTTGGAAGCAAGGGATGGTGGAGGGATGGTTGCCCAATGTACCGTGGAGATAGAAGTACTAGATATAAACGACAATGCACCGGAAGTGAAATTCCAGTCTCTACCAGATATTATTATGGAAGACACCCAGCAGGGAACACACATTGCTTTGCTCAAAGTCCATGATAAGGATTCCGGACAAAATGGAGAAGTTGTTTGTAAATTAGAAGATGATGTTCCATTCAAAATACTTGCTTCATCAAAAAACACATATAAATTAGTGACAGCTAGTCTTCTAGACCGAGAGCAGATTCCAGAATACAACATCACCATTATAGCCACCGACAGGGGCCAGCCGCCCCTCTCCTCCAGCATCACTATCACTCTTCACATTGGCGACATCAACGACAACCCACCATTCTTTGCCCAGCCCTCCTACCTGGTGCAGGTGGAGGAGAACAACCCGCCAGGCGCCTCCATCGCGCAGGTCAGCGCCTCCGACCCCGACCTGGGCCCCAACGGCCGCGTGTCCTACTCCATCGGCCGCGTGTCCTACTCCATCGTGGGCAGCGACCTGGCGCCGCGCGCTCTGGCGTCCTTCGTGTCGCTGAGCGCGCAGAGCGGGGTGCTGTTCGCGCAGCGAGCCTTCGACCACGAGCAGCTGCGCGGCTTCGCGCTGACCCTGCAGGCCCGCGACCAGGGCTCGCCCGCGCGCAGCGCCAACGTGAGCCTGCGCGTGCTGGTGGGCGACCGCAACGACAACGCGCCCCGCGTGCTCTACCCCGCGCTGGGCCCCGACGGCTCGGCGCTCTTCGACACGGTGCCGCGCGCCGCGCAGCCCGGATACCTGGTCACCAAGGTGGTGGCGGTGGACGCCGACGCGGGACACAACGCCTGGCTGTCCTACCACGTGCTGCAGGCCAGCGAGCCCGGACTCTTCGGCCTGGGGCTGCGCACGGGCGAGGTGCGCCTGGCCAGGCCCCTGGGCGACAGGGACGCGGCCAGACAGCGCCTGCTGGTGGCCGTGCGCGACGGGGGGCGGCCGCCCCTCTCTGCCACCGCCACTCTGCTGCTGGTCTTCGCAGACAGCCCGCAAGAGGTGCCGCCCGACCACCACCTGGGCGAGCGCCCTCCTCGCGCTGACCCGCAGGCCGAGCTGCAGTTCTACCTGGTGCTGGCCTTGGCCTTCATCTCCGTGCTCTTTCTGCTCGCCGTGATCCTGGCGGTAGCCCTGCGCCTGCGCAGCTCCTCCAGCCAAGAGGCCTGGGGCTGCTTTCAGGCTGGTGTCTGCTCCAAGTCTGCACCTGCTGTTGCCCCCAACTACAGTGAAGGAACTTTGCCCTACTCCTACAACCTGTGCGTTGCCCAAGCTGGAAAGACAGAGTTTAATTTTCTAAAATATAGTGAACAAATGAATTCATGTCAAGATATACTTTGTGGAGATTCTCCTGGGACCATGTTTCCACTTTGTAATTCCACAGAGTCAACATCTCATCAGGTGAGTTTCCTTTAAGCATAATCTGCTTCTTATGTTCTACTCAGTTCTTCATGCTTGCAGAAAAGTATGCAATTTCAGATCTAATAATTTTTTAATAAGTCCTATCCATAGGGAAAATAATATGGCTTCAAAAATACTGTTATACCTGAAGCTCGAGACCCCAGTTCAGTCACTGGCACCACTATAAATCAAATCTGAGCAGTGAACTGGTAAACATAAATAAATAAAGTCCTAGCAAGTCAAAAAATCTTTACACCAATTTCAGTGGAGGTTGTAGTATCTACTTCGTGTGTATTAGTATCCTAGTATTCCTGATTCAAGTTACAAAACTATTTTTGAATATTGTTTTCTCCACAAATGGAATATGTACACACAACACACCTTCCCATAAAAGCTAATGAGATTTTCCCTCAAACAAGTCTTCCTCATACTTGCTATCAGATGATTATTTTTCAACTTTAACACACTGTAAGTGTAAAAATAGCCAGTAACTCTTGGGTCCATGTATTGTAACAAAGCAAAAGTCTCTGGGGGAAGGAGGGATGGGTGGGATGAAGAGGCTCAGGGTCCCGGCATGTCTTTTCTTTTCTTTTTTTTTTTATCAGAGCACTGATCAGCTTTGGTTTATGGTGGTGCAGGGGATTGAATCTGGGACCTTGGAGCCTCAGGCAGAAGAGTCTCTTTGCATAACCATTATACTATCTACTCCCCACCCTGGCATGTCTTCTAGATACCAAAGGGAGATGAGAGATTGTGCCTATGTGTTAAGGAATATACTGTAAACCAATACCCCCCCATTAAAAAGGTCAGTTACTACCTGGTGCAAAGCGCAAGGACCAGTGAAAAGGATCCCAGTTCAAGCCCCTGGCTTCCCACATGCAGGGGAGTCACTTCACATGCAGTGAAGCAGGTCTGTAGGTGTCTGTCTTTCTCTCCCCCTCTCTGTCTTCCCCTCCTCTCTCCATTTCTCTCTGCCCTATCTAACAACAAGGATAACCACAACTATGTTAAACAACAAGGGCAACAAAAGGGAAAATAAATAAATAAATAAGTCAGTTACTTAGATAATTTTCTAAAGCAAAATGATTTAAAGTAAAAGAAGGTATTTTTCTTAACTGGTTTTTAAAACCAAGTATTCATGATTTACCATTTACTTACAATACAGTAAAATTTTGGGAATACACCTTCTCATCTCTATGTTTCCCTCTACACACCACCAGAGTTCTGATAATCCCACAAATAGTAACTGATTTAAAAAACCACTGTGGCTTCCACACTATTCTTATGGGGTTTGTCTTATAAACAACTAGATCTCTCTCTCTCTTTGGCATAAGGTATGTTAACATTTTAACCTAGATTTTTATGTGAGTTGACTTCTTATAACTTTGCAATATATAGTATGTGTATGTCTAAAGTCAGTTTAGTTAGTATTAGGAACATTATGCTCATAAGAAGATAAAACCATGATTGTGCATAAGTTTTTTTGTTTTTTAAATTATTTTCCCTTTTGTTGCCATTGTTTTTTATTGTTGTTGTTATTGATGTCGTCATTGTTGTATAGGACAGAGAGAAATGGAGAGAGGAGGGGAAGACAGAGGGGGGGAAGAAAGACAGACACCTGCAGACCTTCTTCACCACCTGTGAAGCGGTGCCTCTGCATGTGGGGAGTCAGGGGCTCAAACCGGGATCCTTATGCTGGTCCTTGTGCTTTGTGCCATGTGTGCTTAACCAGCTGTGCTGCTACCTGACTCCCTGTGCACAAGTTTTTTTTATGATCTATATTGAAGGTCACCAAATAGGGGCTTCAATCAAAGAAATAACAATGTTCTTTTTCTCCGTTGCTCCTTTCACACAAAATCCTGTTACATAATTTTTTACCTGTTTTTCAGCGGTAACATACGGCAGAACGTCTCTTGGCCATTCTAATATGTTTAAGAGAGTAGTAGAGTCTTAATTTATTCACATTTTAGACAAAATTCTAAACTAACCTGCATACATGTGCCTGTAACAGATGATACTATGTATTGTCAGTCTTTTACTATATTTCCCTTAGCAAACATTTCAACTTATAGCCACCTTATAAAATGCTGAAAAAAGAGCTTTTTATGTCTCAGCACTTTTTGACCTTAGTAGTTATGTGTTCCTTACTTTTTGGTGCTCTTTTGATCAAAGTACTAATTAAAGTGAAACTAACTGTAGAATATATGTCTACCTTAAGTTAAATGTGCCTTAAACTTCAGTCTTTTGGGGCTTTCAAAATAGCTTACCTGGATAATGAGATTGTTTTGCTCTGTGTGAGAGCCAGGTTCCAGCCTGTTCCCCACTACCCCTCCCCCACTGAGATGAAGGATGCTTTGTTGCTGTGGTGTCTTCCATGTCTGTCTTTGAACTCTCTATGTACCTGAAAAATCTTGCCCAGAGTGGAAAAGCCCTGGCAATGACAAAAATAAATAAATAAATAATAAGCCACTCCTCATTGATGGCAGAATGAGATGGAGATCTGCTTTTCAGTTCTTTTTTTCCCAATTATGTATTTGATAGAGACAGCCAGAAATCAAGTGGGAAGGGTGTGATAGAGGGAGAGAGAGTGCGAGAGAGATACTGACTCCTGCAGCCCTACTTCACCACTTGCAAAGATTTCCCCCTGCAGGTGGGGACCAGGGGCTCAAACTTGGGACCTTGAGCATTGTAACAAGTGTGCTCAACCAGATGTGCCATCACCCAACTCCTACTTTTCAGTTCTTCCAAATCTTGTGCTCTATCACAGTATACGATCTCCCTGAGTGGTTTTAATTGTATATTTATCTACACCTTTCAACTATTTTCTTTAATTTTTTAAAGAATTTATTTATTCATTCATGAGAAAGGTAGTAGGAGAGAGAGAAAGAACTAGGCATCACTCTGGTACATGTGCTGCCGGGGACTGAACTCGAAACCTCATGCTTGAGAGTCTTTATCCACTGTGCCACCTCCCAGAACACCTTTTCAACTATTTTCAACAGAAAAAATATAAACCCCTTGTAAGAGAGAATGATTTTTTATAAAAGTTAAAAATAAAAGCAGTCTGATAAAAAATCACAATATTATAAAGCATTGTTAATGTAAAATTAAAATGTTAATTAAAAGGCTAAAACTACAGAAAATTTTATTAAGATGATTGCTTTTTCACTTATTTTTATTAGACAAAGACAGAAACAAATCTTTTACTTAGCTCTGCCATATGGTGCTAGTTGGGATTGAACTTGGGGTATCTGGGGTATCTGGGGCTTCAGCCATGCAAACCAGTATTGTAATGTTGAGTTATCTCTCCTTAGTCCTTACTTATTTTAAACCAAATAAAACAAATTCTGAGTAATCTAAATTTAGTTTAAATATGGATTAACCCCCAGTGGTAACTATAGTCCTTACATATTGATAATTGATATTGAAGACATTTGCAAGAAAATCTAATAACATACTAAGAAATATCTAACAAGTTTTAAATATAACCCAGATATTTAAATAGTTTAATCTGAGGTTATCCCACAAATTTGGTCATTTAAAAATACTTGTAAGGGGAAGAAAACTTACCTAGTAGAACAGGTTTATTACCATGCTTGTGGTCCTGGCTGGAGCACTGGGACCACATGGACACACCATGGACAACAGCAGAGGTGCTCCATGAATGATGAGGCAGTGCTGTGGGTATATCTCCCTCTTTATACTCTGCTTCTCGATTCCTCTTTTTAATCTTTATATCTACATCTATTTCGATATTTCTCTTCCTCCCTTATTCTGTTCCAAAGTACAGAATAAATCTGTGGGCTCTGGAGTTGATTTCCTGATACCAAAAAATAATAATAATAATTTTAACTAAAAATACTTGCAAGACTGTAGCTTTACCTTGCCATATTCTATTTAGCAATTATATTTTAAGCGCTACTGAGTGACAAGCTAATTAAGCTAAAAACAAATGATAAAATGCAAGCTGTAGGGGCTCTTCCCCTCCTCACTTCCCCCCCACTTGTCTACAATAGTATACAGTTTACATATCCATATGGGTGCAGTAAACGCTGAGAACTCTAAGCGCCGCTATTACCCCACTAAAGAAAATGTGGAACCAACCGCCATCAGGATACTCACATCCACCACCATACAAACACCAGCAGAGCCCATAAACCAACTGCCTGGCTGCAGCAAAAATTCGGACACTCCAGCTTTCCGTGAGAAGATCTCCACAGCTGCAGCAAAAAGGTAACCTAGGCACTTGTGCCCAACAACAATTGAGTGAATTTCCTAACGAGAGAACAATGGCTGCCCCAAATTATTACCGGGGGCTCAAAGAGCTGATCCTGCTGTGCGCCTTCCTGGCCACAATGTGGGAGGTCGGAAGGGGACAGCTCCACTACTCGGTGCCTGAAGAGAGTGACAAAGGGTCATTTGTAGGTAATATATCCAAGGACCTGGGACTAGAGTCACCAGAGCCAGTGAAGCACGGAGTCCGCATCGTTTCCCGAGGAAGGACGCAGCTTTTTGCTTTGAACGCCCGCGGTGGCAGTTTGGTCACAGCAGGCAGGATCGACCGCGAAGAGCTCTGCGCTCAGAGCGCGCGGTGTCTTATAAATATCAACATCCTGGTTGAGGATAAAGGGAGACTTTTTGGAATAGAAATAGAAATTATTGATATCAATGACAATAACCCCAAGTTCCAAGTGGAACACCAGGAGGTGAAAATTAATGAGATCGCTGCGCCCGGAACTCGTTATCCACTCCCAGAGGCTGTTGACCCGGATGTGGGCGTGAATTCCCTACAGAGCTACCAGCTCAGCCCCAACGACCATTTCTCCCTGGATGTGCAAACTGGAGACGACGGAACTAGGAACCCAGAGCTGGTGCTGGAGCGCGCCCTGGACCGGGAGGAAAGGGTTGTTCATCACTTGGTGCTCACCGCCTCGGATGGCGGTGACCCGCGTCGCTCCAGCACGATGCACATCCAAGTGACAGTGCTGGATACGAACGACAATGCCCCTGTTTTTGCGCAACAGATTTACCGCGTGAAAGTCCCAGAAGACTTGCCCCCTGGCACCCTGCTGCTGACTGTCAGAGCCAGCGACCCAGATGAAGGAAGCAATGGAGAAGTGACATATAAATTCTGGAAAATCAGTGAAAAACAATCTCCGTTATTCCAGCTTAATGAAGACACTGGGGAAATAGCAATAGCAAAGAGTCTAGATTATGAAGAATGTGCTTTTTATGAAATGGAAATACAAGCTGAAGATGTGGGGGCACTACTGGGGCGGACCAAAGTGTTCATTTCAGTAGAAGATGTAAATGACAATAGGCCGGAAGTGATTATTACATCTCTGTTTAACCCAGTTTTGGAAAATACTCTGCCGGGCACAGTAATTGCCTTCTTGAATGTGCATGACCGAGACTCTGGGAAGAATGGTCAAATCATCTGTCACACACGTGAAAATATACCTTTTCAGTTAGAAAAATCAATTGATAATTATTATAGATTAGTAACATGGAAATATTTGGATAGAGAAAAGACCTCTATGTACAATATTACAGTGATAGCCTCAGATCTAGGAATTCCACCTCTGTCTACTGAAACATATATTGCTGTGCATGTGGCAGATACCAATGACAATCCACCCACTTTCACTCAGTCCTCCTACTCGGCTTATGTCCCTGAGAATAATCTCAGAGGTGTTTCGATCTTCTCTATGACTGCCTATGACCCTGACAGTGGCAACAATGCAGTGGTCACTTACTCTGTAGTGGAGAACACCATCATGGATGCACCACTCTCCTCTACTATCTCTATCAACTCTGACACTGGTGTGTTGTATGCTCTGTGCTCATTTGACTATGAACAGATTCAAGACGTGCAGTTATTGGTGATAGCTAGTGACAATGGGGACCCACCACTCAGTAGTAATGTGTCCCTGAGGCTGTTCATTCTGGACCAGAATGACAACATACCAGAGATCCTCTACCCCATTCTTCCTACTGATGGTTCCACTGGGGTGGAGCTGGCACCCCGCTATGCAGAGCCCGGATACCTGGTGACCAAGGTGGTGGCAGTGGACAGAGACTCAGGCCAGAATGCCTGGCTGTCCTACCGCCTGCTCAAGGCCAGTGAGCCAGGGCTCTTCTCAGTGGGGCTGCACACAGGTGAGGTGCACACTGCCAGGGCCCTGCTGGACAGAGATGCTCTCAAGCAGAGCCTGGTGGTGGCAGTGCAGGACCATGGTCAGCCCCCTCTCTCAGCCACTGTCACACTCACTGTGGCCATAGCTGACAGCATCCCAGATGTGCTGGCTGACCTGGGCAGCCTGGAGTCTCCTGCCAATCCTGAAGATTCTGACCTCACACTCTACCTGGTGGTGGCACTAGCCTCTGTGTCCTGCATCTTCCTTGCCTTTGTCATCGTGCTGCTGGCTGTCAGGCTGAGGCGCTGGCAAACATCCCACCTGCTCCAGGCTTCAGCAGGTGGACTGGCTGGCCTTCCTGCCTCTCACTTTGTGGGTGTGGATGGGGTGCAGGCTTTCCTGCAGACCTATTCCCATGAAGTGTCCCTCACTGCAGACTCCAGGAAGAGTCACCTGATCTTCCCCCAGCCCAACTATGCTGACACCCTCATCAGCCAGGAGAGCTGTGAGAAAAGTGATTCCTTATTAACACCCTTAGATTTTCATGATTGTAAGGATGAAGCTGCTTCTGCTCAGGTGAGTTGAGTTTATCATTTTTACATTTCAGAATAATATATGTTTAATAATTTATGTGTTTTTATTTTTTATTGCCACCAGGGTTATAGCTGGGACTTGTTAGTAGCACTATGAATCCATAGCTCCTGGCAGCCATTTATTCTTTTTCTTTTTCTTTTTTCTATTTTATTTGATAGGACAAAGAAATTGAGAGGGCTAGGGGAACCAAAAAAGAGAAAGGCTGACACCTGCCGACCTGCTTCACTGCTCATGAAGTTTTCCCCTACTAGAGGGCTCAATCCCAGGTCCTTGTTCACAGTAACCTGTGTACTAAACTGGGTGCACCACCACCCAGCCACCAATCTGTGTGTTTTAAAACAGGTGTTATGAGGCTGAAATACGACTTACTCAGTAAAGTATATGCCTTATTGCACATAAAGCCCTAGGTTAAAGTCCAGCACCACATGGAAGTGCTATGGACAGCACCACAGGAATTCCATGGCTAGTAGAGCAGTGCTGTGGCATCTCTCCTTGTTGCTTAGTTCTCCTTAAGAAAATAAAGAATAGGAAACCAGACAGGGGAGTCTGTGCAATAGAATCATTCATATGGAAATACTTGAATTAACTCATTTGGCAGGGTACCTATTTTGCTATGCAAATGTTCCTGGTAAAAACTAGGTCCCACACTGCACTGGGGGTTAAAGCTTCAGTGCTGTAGTGTTTTTCCCTTTTTCTCTGTGTATCTTTCATATAAAAAAAGTTGACTTGGAGCAGCAAATCCCCAGTTATGACAAAAATTACACATTTTATGAATAACCTTTAAAAAATTTCATAAGATGATCACAGTGTTTTGAATTTAATGACAATACTATTAAATTGAGTTCTGATCATCAGAGTTCATCTCATTTACTTCCTATGACTTGGAAAAGATAGCTTCAGTTAGAGTTCTCAGGGTTTTTTTTAAATCCTTCCATATGTCACTATAATTTTCATTCATAAATCATTTAAGAAATAGTTACCCAGTAACCTGGGAGGTGGCACAGCAGGTACACCACTGAACTTGCATGCATGAGGTCTCCAGTACAGTCCCTGACATTACGTATGCCAACGTGATGCTCTGGATTCTCTCTTCCTAGTGTTAATAAACATTTTCTTTTTTTCTTTCTTTCTTTCTTTCTTTCTTCTTCTTCTTCTTTTTTTTTTTTTTTACCAGAGCACTACTTAGGTCTGACTTATGATAATGCTAGAAATTGAACCTGAGACATTTGGTGCCTCAAGCTTTAAAGTCTTTTTACATATCCATTATGCTATCTCCCCAACCTAATAAGTAAATCTTTTTAAAAGAAAGATGCACGACCAACACAGTGAGTTTGTTTTATTTCTGGTAATATATTTTCCTCAGTTACAATATAGGAATGGATATTAGAATATGTACGATATTATATATACGTATATATCCCTATGCTAAACTGAGAAAAATCTATTCAGATCTTGAAATCTTCGAGTTAGCTCAGTAAACTACAACTGATCTCATATTTTTTGAATGGTTTAGGACATGGACCTAAAGTCAGGCCTTTTTGAATTCCTTCACTTGAAACTTTTTGACCTTATGACCACATGCATACAGAACACCAGAGTGACCTCTGTGGCCCATATTTTCATTTTTGGAGAAAGGGAAGAAGGAGAAAGAGATAGATAAAGAGAAGTGACACCATAGCCCTGCTCCACCATCCATGGAAGTCCCCCCACTCCAGTGGTGCTCCCACATGGTGCTGGGTTTCACAATCATGGAATTATGCACAGCATGATCTGCACCATCCATGGTGAACTATCTACATTCACATGCTTTAAATCACTTTTCTGAGATTGTTGTCAGCATAAGTATTTTTCAAAACTCTTATAATTACTAAATTATTTTTAAATATAATTACATTGTAAAGTATCTTATCCTTTTGACAGTAAGAATAACCCCATAAATGTTGGATTTGTATAGCAGTGGCCACCCAGGGCTTATTCTAATGGAGAAATGGAATCTAGAACCTAAAATGACTGTTGCCTCCATCCAGTAAAAAAATAGCAAAATTAGGAGACTATATATCCAAGAAGGATGACAGAGGACCTAGTGGGGGTTGTACTGTTATATGGAAAATTGAGAAATGTTATGCATGTAAAAACTAATGTATTTACTGTTGAATGTAAAACATTAATTCCCCAATAAAGAAATAAAAAAAAAAAAACACTCACAGGTCAGAAGGCAAAATAAATAACTCCTATGTGTAGACTCTGGTAAGCCATAGAGTTAAAAAAAAAAAAAGAGTAGAGAGGCCAAGTGGTCTTGTACTCCACTGAGCACAGACATTACAGTGTGCATGGATCTGGCTTTAAGCCCCTGGCCCCCACCTCTGCTAGGGAAGGTTCACAAGCAGTGAACCAGTGCTACAGTGCAGGTTTCTGCGTCTCTCTGTATTCCTATTTCTCTCTCCCCCCAATTCCTTTGTCTCTATTCAAAGTAAATAACACCATTTTTTTAAAAAGTGGAAAAAATAGCAAAATCAGATTTTAAAATGTTATCTCACCGTTGAAAGTGATGTTTGTAAAATATAGAACATGTTTAGTAGAATTGCAATATATGAGAATTTTGGTTTTATGAATATAAGTTTACATGACCTGGGAGGTGACATTATGGATAAACCACTGCACTTTTATTTTAAATATGAGGTCTTGAGTCCAGTCCTTGCATCATAGGTGTCTAAGTAACGGTGTGGTTTTCTCTCTCATCCCTCTTCCTCTCTTTCTCTTTCACTGATAAATAAGTGAATGAATTGAAAAATACTTTAAATTTCCTCTACAAATATCCCAAACTCATTGCTTTGTTGTTACATGAAGATAAAATAATGCAATCTACTGTAAAACCCCATCCTGACTTTGTATTGGAGAGTACATAGTTCTCCAGTAACCTTTAAGAATGAATTCAATACAATATTAAAAGTGAATTATTCAAATAATTATGAGATACAAAAATTAGGGAGGAGAATAAAAAGTTATTTTTATAATAACAGCACTGGTATTAACAAGAGGAGATGTTTGAGGATTGGCACAAAATTACATAACTAAACAAAATAAAAGTATTTATGTCCCTAGTATATGTGATATGAAACAGCTTTAATTACAGAAATGTGGTGACACAGGACTCAATAAAAGATATTTAAAACTGCTTCAATTTTCATAGTCAATAAGAAGAAATTAATGTGTGAAATCAGTGGATAAACTCAAAGGGTGAATCTGTATGTGTGTGTTTTCCAGTTGTTTAATCACACTGATAAGGACAATAAACACAAGACAAGTTTAGTTCAGTGTAATTGAACAGAATGACGAAGTGAACAACGATATGTGGCTTTGTATAAAAACTCAGTATGAAGGCTAGGGAGACATCCTAATGGTGGTGCAAGTGACTTTTAAGCCTGAGGGTTTATTTTATTTTATTTTATTTTATTTTATTTTATTTTATTTATGAGAAAGACATGAGGAGAGAAAACCAGACATCACTCTGACACATGTGCTGTCAGGGATGGAACTCAGGACCTCACGCTTGAGAGCCCAAAGCTTTATCACTGCGCCACCTCCCGGACCACAAGCCTGAGGTTCTAAGCTCTAGGATTCAATCCACCACCATAAACTAGAACTGAGCAGTGCTGTAGTTAAATAATGGTGATGACCTGGCTCAATAATAACCCAATGTGATACTCTCAATAACTTAGAAATATGATAAATACCTTAGGGAAGGTTTTATTATTTAAGATATGAAGTATATAAACATAAAAAATGACTTGGTAAGTTCAGATACCTATTGCTTTCATAGTTTAACCAAAGCAGCAGAGGCGGCAGTTTTCCTGTCTGGGCTCTGGGCGCCGCTGTTGGCCAAAGTGGGGAGCCCAGGGCTAGGTGTTTCCCCGCGCAGCCGCACAGCACTTTCCTCGGCTCACACTCGCTCACTGATTCCTCCTCTGGCAAAGACCACCTCCGAGGTGGAATAGAAAGCCTGCTGGGAGCTCTGGACAGCTGCCATAAGGATTCTCGGTGAACCAGCGTCTACAGACCGGTGAGCAGACTACAGGGAGCAGGAGGGATGGGGAGCGGCGCTGGGGAGAGGCGCGGGGCTGGCAGGCGGCCGGTGCTCTTTCCCTTCCTGCTGGCTTTGTTCTGTCGGGCGCTCTCGGAGCAGATCCGCTACCGGATGCCCGAGGAGATGCCCGCGGGCTCGGTGGTCGGGAACCTGGCCAGGGACCTGGGGCTCAGCGTGAGCGAGTTACCGACTCGGAAACTGCGCGTGAGTTCCGAGAAGCCTTACTTCGCTGTGAGCGCGGAGACCGGGGAGCTCCTTGTGAACGGCAGGCTGGACCGGGAGCAGCTCTGTGGCAAGAAGCCAGTGTGCGCTCTGGACCTGGAGGCTGTCGCGGAAAGCCCGTTGAATTTTTATCACGTGAGCGTAGAGATTGGGGATGTCAATGACCACACGCCGAAATTCACGCAAAACTCATTTGAGCTGCAAATCAGTGAGTCCACACTGCCAGGCACGCGATATATATTAGAAGTGGCAGAAGATGCAGATATTGGCTTAAACTCTCTGCAAGATTATAAACTTTCTCTTAACCCTAGTTTCTCACTGGTAAGTAAGAAGAAGCAGGATGGCAGTAAATACCCAGAACTAACATTGGAGAAACCCTTAGACCGTGAACAGCAGGATCACTATCTTTTAGTTTTAACTGCCTTGGATGGTGGAGATCCACCTCTCAGCAGTACCTCTGAGCTGCTGATCAAGGTCACTGATGCCAACGATAACCCCCCTGTATTCAACCAAGAGGTGTACAGAGTCAGCCTTCAAGAAAACATGCCCCCAGGTACCACTGTACTGCAGGTTTCAGCCACTGACCAGGATGAGGGTGTCTATTCAGAAATCACGTATTCCTTCCACAGATCCGAGCGAATTTTCAGTTTAAATTCAAAAAATGGGGAGATTACAACTATGACGAAGCTAGATTTTGAAAAAACCAAGGAATACTCAATAGTGGTGGAAGGGAGGGATGGTGGAGGGATGGTTACACAGTGTACAGTTGAAATTAATGTTCAAGATGAGAATGACAACAGCCCTGAAATTACAGTCCATTCTCTACTGGAAATGATTTTGGAAAATACAATTCCAGGAACACCAGTAGCTTTGATCAAAATACATGACCAAGATTCTGGGGAGAACGGTGAGGTTAATTGTCGATTAGAGGGTGAAGTCCCATTTCAAATAATCCCTACGTCCAAAAACCTGTATAAATTGGTAATAGACGGTATCCTTGATCGAGAGCAGACACCTATATACAATGTCACCCTGACAGCCACCGACAGGGGCCAGCCGCCCCTCTCTTCCAGCATCACCATCACTCTTCACATTGGCGACATCAACGACAACCCACCAGTCTTTGCCCAGCCCTCCTACCTGGTGCAGGTGGAGGAGAACAACCCGCCAGGCGCCTCCATCGCGCAGGTCAGCGCCTCCGACCCCGACCTGGGCCCCAACGGCCGCGTGTCCTACTCCATCGTGGGCAGCGACCTGGCGCCGCGCGCTCTGGCGTCCTTCGTGTCGCTGAGCGCGCAGAGCGGGGTGTTGTTCGCGCAGCGAGCCTTCGACCACGAGCAGCTGCGCGGCTTCGCGCTGACTCTGCAGGCCCGCGACCAGGGCTCGCCCGCGCGCAGCGCCAACGTGAGCCTGCGCGTGCTGGTGGGCGACCGCAACGACAACGCGCCCCGCGTGCTCTACCCCGCGCTGGGCCCCGACGGCTCGGCGCTCTTCGACACGGTGCCGCGCGCCGCGCAGCCCGGATACCTGGTCACCAAGGTGGTGGCGGTGGACGCCGACGCGGGACACAACGCCTGGCTGTCCTACCACGTGCTGCAGGCCAGCGAGCCCGGACTCTTCGGCCTGGGGCTGCGCACGGGCGAGGTGCGCCTGGCCAGGCCCCTGGGCGACAGGGACGCGGCCAGACAGCGCCTGCTGGTGGCCGTGCGCGACGGGGGGCGGCCGCCCCTCTCTGCCACCGCCACTCTGCTGCTGGTCTTCGCAGACAGCCTGCAAGAGGTGCCGCCCGACCACCACCTGGGCGAGCGCCCTCCTCGCGCTGACCCGCAGGCCGAGCTGCAGTTCTACCTGGTGCTGGCCTTGGCCTTCATCTCCGTGCTCTTCCTGCTCGCCGTGATCCTGGCGGTCGCCCTGCGCCTGCGCAGCTCCTCCAGCCTAGAGGCCTGGGGCTGCTTTCAGGCTGGTGTCTGCTCCAAGTCTGCGCCTGCTGTTGCCCCCAACTACAGTGAAGGAACTTTGCCCTACTCCTACAACCTGTGCGTTGCCCAAGCTGGAAAGACAGAGTTTAATTTTTTAAAGTGTAATGAACAATTAGGTATAGGACAAGGTATACTTTGTGATGATTCTTCTGGGACATTATTTCCACCTTTTAATTCCACTGAATCAACTTACCATCCTGAAACTCAAGTAGAGGTAAGTTTCATTTAATTGTCTATTTTTCATCACTGGCGTAACTTTCCATATTTAAATGAAACGGTTTTCCATTCCCAAGTGTAATGAGTCAACTTAGTTTCATAGCCATTCAGTATCCCTACCTCCTTTATTTAATGGGAGTAGTGATTTGGGAATAGTTACATAAAATAAAATACAAAACCCCCTACTATATTAGGATAGTTGAGAAACTCAAAAAACAAACTACCCATTGTCTTTTTCAATACTAATGAATTTTAAGGGGGGGTGGGCAGTGGCACCTCTGGTTAAGCACACATATCAACATGCTCATAGACTGGGGTTTGAGCCCCCACTCCCCACCTGCAGGGGGAACACTTCATGAGTGGTGAAGTAATTTTACAGGTATTTTTCTTTCTTTCCCCCTTCCAATTTCCCCCTCTCAATTTTTCTCTGTCCTGTCAAAAATAGAAAAATAAAGGGAAAAAATGGCTGCTGAGAGCAGTAGATTCATAGTACAGGCACGGAGCCCCAGCGATAATCCATATATATATAATTTTACCAATTAATGGTCTCCTTTAATATTTGAATTTTTGCCATACACTAAAAATGTTAAGTTTGAGGTAACTGTAAACTTTATCCTTTAAAGCAAAGAAACTAACACTAGTGGACCTGCAAATGAGCTCACTTGGCTAGTGTGCCTGCTTTGTTCTGCTTGCAGTCCTGGTTCAAACACTGTCCTGTTGCAGTGGAGGAAGCTTCAGTGTTATGTTATCTTTTCCCTTCTCACTATATCTATCTATCTGAACAAGCCTGGAGCAGTGAAGTCCCAGCAATGACAAAAGAAGAAGAGAAAAAAAGAGAAAGGAAGGGACATATACCAGATTCCTTTCTTCACTGATTTCACTGGTACAGTTCCCATTCCTTAAGTTTATTCTTCATGTCAAAATCTTAACTATGTCTGATGCTTTGAATCTCTTAAAAATGGAAGAAAAGGGGGTCGGGCAGTAGTGCAGTGGCTTAAGCGCACATGGCACAAAGTGCAAGGACCGGCATAAGGATCCCAGTTTGAGCCCCCAGCTCCCCACCTGCAGGGGAGTCGCTTCACAGGCGATGAAGCAGGTCTGCAGGTTTCTATCTTTCTCTCCCCCTCTCTGTCTTCCCCTACTCTCTCTATTTCTCTCTGCCCTATCCAACAATGAACAACATCAACAACAATAATAACCACAACAAGGCTACAACAACAAGGACAACAAAAGGGGGGAAAACGGCCTCCAGGAACAATGGATTCATGGTGCAGGCACTGAACCCCAGCAATAACCTTGAAGGCAAAAAAAAAAAAAAACTGAATAAAAATGCTATGTGTATGTGAGAAAAATACATTCAGAGACCTCATCAAACTATCCAAATTATTACTAAGTCCCTTCAAGTTTTTATGAATGCAAAATCATCACTTTTATAGTTATCAGGGAAAATGTGATAAAAGAAAAGAAAATACTATTGTCTATCACTTCCTCTCATTTATGACATAGTTTTGGGGATGAGGAGGAGAAGGCACTGGATTTAACTTATAGCTTGAAGTCATAAACATTAATGACAGGAGGTTTTCTCATCATCTTGTTATCTGTAAGAAGAAAAGAGAATACTGGACTATCTGTTATAAGACAAACTACTGATTAATTCTAGGTACAAAGTTGCCATGCATAAGTATATCTTTTGATTGATTTTCCTATGAACTGTTTTTCTAGAAAATTGCAGAAGTAATCTTTCTATATTCTCACTTACTATTTACTTTCATGGGGAAAATAATTGACAGTATACTGGCTATTACATGTGTATAGTTTCTTTTTAAAAAATTTTTATTATCTTTATTTTTTTATAGAAACAGCCAGAAATCAAGAGGGAAGGAAGTGATAGAAAGGGAGAAAGACAGAGAGACACCTGCAACACGACTTCACCACTTGCAAAGTTTTCCCCCTGCAGGTGAGGTCTAGGGACCTGAACCCAGATCCTTGTGCACTGCAATGCATGCACTTATCCAGGTGTGCCACCACCTGGCCCAGTTCCTTTCTTTCTTTCTTTCCTTTTTTTTTTTTTTTTTTTTTTTTTTTTTTGCCTCTTACTGCTGGGGCTCAGTGCCTGCATTATGAATCCACTGCTCCTGGAGGCCATTTTTCCCATTTTGTTGCCTTTGTTGTTGCACTTATTGTAGTTATTACTGTTATTGTCATAGCTGTTGTTGGATAGTACTGAGAGAAATCAAGAGAGGAGGGGAAGACAGAGAGGAGAGAAAGATAGACATCTGCAGATCTGCTTCACTGCTTGTGAAGTGACCCCCTGCAGGTGGGGAGTTGGGGGCTCAAGCTGGGAGCCTTACACTGGCCCTTGCTCTTTGCACCATGTGCGCTTAACCCCCTGCACTACCGCCTAGCCACTCCTGTGTATAGTTTCTTATCTTCCCATGACAGATGTCTGCACTTATCTCCCACTACCCAGCTGACAACTTCCTTCACCACTGTGCACTGGTTCTCTAACCCCCTTTCAATTCTCCCATGATTCCTTCTTTAGAGTCTTTGGATC
Organism: Erinaceus europaeus; assembly: GCF_950295315.1. Taxonomy (NCBI): domain Eukaryota; kingdom Metazoa; phylum Chordata; class Mammalia; order Eulipotyphla; family Erinaceidae; genus Erinaceus; species Erinaceus europaeus. The sequence continues at coordinate 46,523,127 of NC_080163.1, forward strand.
TGATGGAATATACTTTAGATCGTCTAAGTTTGATCCATTTTTTTCCCTTTAAGTCCTACCCACTTGTGATATCATATGGCATTCTTCCTTCTCCTGGCTTTGATGTCACAATGTGATTCCTTCAAGTTCTGTCCAAGATGTTGATCTCATCATCTTATGACAACAGTAGTATTCCATTGTGCATAGAATACAACTTTCTTAATCATTCATCTGTTCTTTGGACATTGGGTGGTTTCCATATTTTGGTTATTACAAATAGTGCTGCAGTGAACATAAGTATGCATATATTTCTATGGCTATGTGTTTTTTACAGTTTTCTTGGAAAGGAAATGTCAGGTAGTATGGCAGATTCATTTCTAATACTCTGAGGAATCTATAGACTTTCATACAGAGGATGAATCAATTTATATTACCACTAACAGTGTGACAGGGCTCCTTTATCCTCGTGTCCACTTTAGCACTTTTAATTTCTCTCCTTTCTAAAGTATGGCGTTCTCACTTGTGAAGTGGAAAGTCTTTCTTTGCATTTATCTGATAACCTTTTTCAGTTCCTTTTAACATTTGTTTCATATGTTTATTGGTCATCTGAATATCTTCTTTATTTTGCAGTCTGTTCATATACTCCCCCCACCATCTTTTAGTGGTGTGTGTGTGGGTGGTGGTGGTGGTTCCTGAATTTTATGGGTGCTTTATTTTAGTTTTGGTGCATGGTGTGCAAAAAGCTCACATTCAGTAAGATGTCTTTCTGTTTTGGAGTATGTTACTTTGGCTGTGTAGAAGCTTTTCAGTTTGATGTAGTCTCATTGGCTTTACTCTTGCTTGTGTTGTCCTGCACTTTTAACTTTTAGTGGCAATAATTTCTCCAACATCTGGTGCCTTTTTCACAATCATTACATAACTTTAAATGATTTTTAGAAAAAGAAGTTTAAGACTACTACTACTTTCTTGATGAAAGGTTTGACATGGAAACCTGTGTTTCATTGTACAGCTTTCTCATTTTAATATTCCAGATCCCATATTCTGTGCACACAGGATATATTCACATAGAAAATCAAAAAGAAAAAAGAAAACTCTATTAACAAAACTTATTAAATAACTTCAAAATGAATAGTCATATACATTCATTCTATAAATTATGTATTACATGTTTATAAGTATATACATAAATTACATTTGGAAAATATTTCAGAGAACAAGATAACACATGAAAAATTAGAGATTATAGACAAGAACATTAGAATCATTTTTACATCAGGGAGAGAAGTAGAAATTTTTTGAATTACAAGAATAATTTAACCACAAAAAGATAACCAGAAATGGTAATTGATTTTTTTATATATGATGACAAGAAACAAAGAAATCTAAAACCGTGTTAGAAGAGAGTACTTTATCTCCCAAGGATTTCCTAGCTCGATGGGTGTAGTAACTGCTTAGGACTCTGTGCGTCGCTGTTCACCAACTCTGAGAAAAATTCATTCCCATTCGTTCCCAAAGCCAGAAAGTGAAGCTACACAGAAACCCACCAATCCCCTAAATGTAATCCCAGACTATGACAAGACTCAGCCTCTTGATTTTGGACACTCCGGATTTATCTTAAGGAAAAATACCACATTTGACAGAAGAAAAGATAACCTAAGGAATCAGAGTAGGCAGAAAGCATTCTGGAAAATACTGGTATTGAAGCAACAACAATGGATACTCCAAAGAATTGCGGGCACCTCACAGGACTGCTCCTGCTGTGCGCGCTCCTGGCCACACTAAGCGAGACCAGGGCCAGCCAGATCCACTACATAGTTCTCGAAGAGACAGAAAAAGGCTATATCGTGGGGAATATATCCCAGGACCTGGGACTGAAGCCCCGGGAGCTGACGGAGCATGGAGTCCGCATCATCTTCAGAGGTAAGACACCGCTTTTTGCTCTGAACCCCCGAAGTGGTAGCCTGGTCACCGAGAGCAGAATCGACCGCGAAGAGCTCTGCGCTCAGAAGGCGCGGTGCCTGGTGAACTTTAAAATCCTGGTTGAAGATAGAGTGCAACTTTATGGCATAGAAATAGAAGTTACTGATATAAATGACAATATCCCGAAATTCCATGCTGAAAATCTGGAGGTGAAAATTAATGAGATTGCTGCGCCCGGAACTCGTTATCCACTCCCAGAGGCTGTTGACCCGGATGTGGGCGTGAATTCCCTACAGAGCTACCAGCTCAGCCCCAACGACCATTTCTCCCTGGATGTGCAAACTGGAGACGACGGAACTAGGAACCCAGAGCTGGTGCTGGAGCGCGCCCTGGACCGGGAGGAAAGGGTTGTTCATCACTTGGTGCTCACCGCCTCGGATGGCGGTGACCCGCGTCGCTCCAGCACGATGCACATCCAAGTGACAGTGCTGGATACGAACGACAATGCCCCTGTTTTTGCGCAACAGATTTACCGCGTAAAAGTCCCAGAGGACTTGCCCCCTGGCACCCTGCTGCTGACTGTCAGAGCCAGCGACCCAGATGAAGGAAGCAATGGAGAAGTGACATATAAATTCTGGAAAATCAGTGAAAAACAATCTCCGTTATTCCAGCTTAATGAAGACACTGGGGAAATAGCAATAGCAAAGAGTCTAGATTATGAAGAATGTGCTTTTTATGAAATGGAAATACAAGCTGAAGATGGTGGAGGATTGAAAGGACGGACCAAAGTGTTCATTTCAGTAGAAGATGTAAATGACAATAGGCCAGAAGTGATTATTACATCTTTGTTTAGCCCAGTGAGGGAGGATGCTCCTCAAGGAACAGTAATTGTTCTTTTCAATGCTCATGATCGAGACTCTGGGAAGAATGGTCAAGTTACCTGTTCCATGCAAGATAGTCTACCCTTTAGGTTAGAAAAGTCGGTAGAAGATTATTATAGATTATTGACTGCCCAAATTCTTGACCGAGAGGAAACATCTGACTATAACATTACAGTGACTGCAACAGACAGAGGAACACCGCCCTTGTCCACAGAAATTCATATTACTCTGCAAGTAGATGACATCAATGATAATCCACCTGTTTTCTCTCAAGCCTCTTACTCAGTCTACCTCCCTGAGAACAATCTGAGAGGCATCTCAATCTTCTCTGTTACAGCCCATGATCCTGACAGCAATGAGAATGCCCGGATTATTTACTCACTGGCTGAAGATACTATCCAAGGGGCACCTATTTCCTCATATGTCTCTCTGAACTCTGACACTGGTGTGCTATATGCATTACACTCTTTTGATTTTGAGCAGTTTCGTGATCTTCAAATGCAAGTGAAAGCAAGAGACAGTGGGGACCCAACACTCAGCAGCAATGTGTCACTGATCTTGTTCATACTGGACCAGAATGACAACTCACCTGAAATCCTGTACCCAGCCCTCCCCAGTGAAGATTCCACTGGAGTGGAGCTGGCACCCCGCTCTGCAGAGCCTGGATACCTGGTGACCAAAGTGGTGGCAGTGGACAGAGACTCAGGCCAGAATGCCTGGCTGTCCTACCGCCTGCTCAAGGCCAGTGAGCCAGGGCTCTTCTCAGTGGGGCTGCACACAGGTGAGGTGCACACTGCCAGGGCCCTGCTGGACAGAGATGCTCTCAAGCAGAGCCTGGTGGTGGCAGTGCAGGACCATGGCCAGCCCCCTCTCTCAGCCACTGTCACACTCACTGTGGCCATAGCTGACAGCATCCCAGATGTGCTGGCTGACCTGGGCAGCCTGGAGTCTCCTGCCAGTCCTGGAGATTCTGACCTCACACTCTACCTGGTGGTGGCAGTGGCCGTGGTCTCCTGTGTCTTCCTTGCCTTTGTCATCGTGCTGCTGGCTGTCAGGCTGAGGCGCTGGCACACATCCCGCCTGCTCCAGGCTTCAGCAGGTGGACTGGCTGGCCTTCCTGCCTCTCACTTTGTGGGTGTGGATGGGGTGCAGGCTTTCCTGCAGACCTATTCCCATGAGGTGTCCCTCACTGCAGATTCCAGGAAGAGTCACCTGATCTTCCCCCAGCCCAACTATGCTGATACTCTCATCAGCCAGGAGAGCTGTACAAAAAATGAGCCTTTGGACATTTCAGATGATTCCAGGTTTCCTATAGAAGACACCCCTTTGGTTCCTGTAAGTTCATTTTTTTTCTTTACTTTTGATAACAGTTTGTTATTAATATACTCATTATATAACTTTATACTAAGTATTAAAATTTTCTCTAGCATCTACAGGAGATAGTTATTGGTTACAGTGTTAATATAATCTTCACCTTCCTGTTAACCTATAGTAAATGGAAACCTTTCTCATGAGCTGCTATCACTTTTTATGTCATTTTCTGTTTTCTTTTTTAAATTTTTTAAAGATTTTTAAAATATTTATTCCCTTTTGTTGCCCTTGTTGTTTTATTGTTGTAGTTATTATTGTTGTCGTCATTGTTGGATGGGACAGAGAGAAATGGAGAGAGGAGGGGAAGACAGAGAGGGGGAGAGAAAGATATAGACACCTGCAGACCTGCTTCACTGCTTGTGAAGTGACTCCCCTGCAGGTGGGAAGTCGGGGGCTGTAACTGGGATCCTTACACTGGTCCTTGTGCTTTGTGCCACCTGTGCTTAAGCCACTGCACTACCGCCCAATCCTTGATGTCATTTTCTTATTGATAAAAGTCTTGGCAGGGCTAGCTACCAAGATTCTGTACTAATTCTGTAGGTTCTTATTACATTCCTAAAATTTACTGTTGTCCATTTCCAATGGTCCCATTGTGGAACTCTTGCTCTAAAAATATTTTTTCTTTTTTCTTTTTTTTTTGCCTCCAGGGTTATTACTGGGGCTCAGTGCCCACACCATGAATTCAGGGCTCCTGGAGGCCATTTCCCTTCCCCTTTTTTTTTGCCCTTGTTGTTGTAGCCCTGTCGTGGCTATCATTGTTGTTGATGATGTCGTTCATTGTTCAGATATGACAGAGAGAAATGGAGAGAGGAGGGGAAGACAGAGAGGGTGAAAGGTAAACACCTGCAGACCTGCTTCACCGCCTGTGAAGCGACTCCCCTGCAGGTGGGGAGCAGGGGGCTTGAACCGGGATTCCTATGCCGGTCCTTGTGCTTTGTGCCATGTGCGCCTAACCCGCTGCGCTGCCACCCGACTCCCTGTAAAAATATTTCTACAACTGATGGTAATTTGAAAAGGTTAAATTAATGGGCTAGCAAAAGCACTCTTTGACAAACAAATGAAACCCATATTCACTGCTTCTATTCCTCTGTTTCTGTGACAAGATAAAACTCCTTTAGGTGATGCTTTTCAGATTATACTCCTGCAGAGATTGTTTGCATTGAAAGATCATTTCAGGGCCAGGTAGTGGTGCACCTGGTTGAGCACACATTTTACAATGCACAAGGACCCAGTTTCAAGCCCCTAGTCCCCACCTGCAGGGAGAAAGTTTCTCAAGTGATGAAGCAGGGCTGCAAGGGTTTCTCTGTCTCCCTCCCTTTCTATCTCCCCCTTCCCTCTTGATTTTTGATAGTCTCTATCCGATAAATAAGAAATTAAAAACATAGAAAATGAGTAACAGAAGTTTGATCTTCCTCAAAGGTTATCATTTTAAAAATCATTATTTATTTACATATTTACTAATTTCTATGAGACAGACAGAAATCTGAGCACTACTCAGCTCTCATTTATAATGGTTGGACCTGGGATCTCTGATGTCTCAGGCATGCAAATCCTGTGCTTTATCATGTTCATCTATCTCCCTAATCTAGAAATGACCTTTATTAGTGATTAGTGATTTATAGTCAACAGTACAATTAGATAGTTTGTACATGTGTAACATTTCTCAGTTTTCCATATTTCCATTCAAACCTCACTAGGTCCTCCTACCATCATGTTCTAGGACCTAAACCCTCCTGCCCCACCCCAGAGTCTTTTACTTTGGTGCAGTACACCAGCTCCAGCCCAAGTTCTCCTTTGTGTTTTCCCTTCTGTTCTTATTTTTCAACATCTGTCTGTGAGTGAGGTCGTCCCATATTCTTCCTTCTCTTTCTGGCTGATCTCACTTAACATGATTCATTCAAGCTCCATCCAAGATGGTGAATAAGGTGAATTCACCATTTTTAATAGCTTAGTAGTATTCCATTGTGTATTTATACCACAGCTTACTCAGCCACTCATCTGTTGTTGAACACCTAGGTTGCTTCCAGGTTTTGGCTATTACAGATTGTGCTCCTATAAACATAGGTATACACAAATCTTTTGGTGTGACTGTGTTTGGTTGTTTTGGATGTATCCTCAGGAGAGGAACTACAGGGTCATAGAGTAGGTCCACTTCTAGCCTTCTGAGAGTTCTCCAGACTGCTCTCCACAGGGGCTGGACTAATTTACATTACCACCAGCAGTGCAGGAGGGTTTCTTTGTTACCACAGCCTCTCCAGCATTTGTTGCTGCTACCTTTTCTGAGGTATGACATTCTCATAGGAATGACGCGGTATCTCATTGTTGTCTTTATGCTGTTACTCAGATTCAACCCATTGTAAGGGAAAAAATCAAATATTTTCAATGAAAAATTTAATATCCTTAAAGACTTTAATCCTTATACTACAATGTCAAATTACTGATATTTAATTACTGTCAAATTACTGATATTTAAAATTCTTTGTGTGTTTTCTGCTTAGTGAAGTGGGGTTATGAGTTTGAACAGTGTAAAAGGATAAAGCAAAGGAGATAAAAATAATCTTCAAATCTGTTACTTATACGTCTATTCTCCAACTTAAAAAAATAATTTGTTATTCTTCTTTTTAGCCTTTATTTATTGGATAGAGACAGCCAGAAATCAAGAGGGAAGGGGTGATAGAGAGGGAAAGATACAGAGAGACACCTGCAGTACTGCTTTACCACTTGTGAAGCTTTCCCCCTGCAGGTGGTGACCAGGGTCTTGAACCTGGGTCCTTACGCATTGTAACATGTGCGCTCAACCAGGTGTGCTACCAACTGGCCCCTATTCTCCAACTTTTGAAGCTGAATATAAAGCAAGGTATGATAGATAATTCAGACAGACATATTCCGGAACTGCAATGAGCTTCTGTGGCTAATGTACTATTTAATTTGGTCATAAACATAGTGTCATTTCAAGTATTGCCTCAAACTCTAGATGATGTTGAAGATAAACTTGAAGTTGACTCCAAAATCTATTCCAAACATTTTACCTATGGCTAGAGATAACTGCTGACATTTCTGTGCAAATAGAAAACTCATTAATCTTTGAAATTATTTTTTGGAATTTACATTACTTTATAGTTATAAGGCTATAAAGTCAACATTTCATAAACCCATGATGACTTAAAGACATTAGGGCTAAAGAAATAGTTCACTAGGTAGGGTGCAGCATTTCATTGTGTTCGAACACTGTGCGGTGTGTACTTGTGTAACTCCAGTACTGCAGTGTACACTAGCCAGGACAACACATGAGAGTTGCTATGACAATAGATGAAGCTTTGATGCTGTGGTCTTGGCCTCTCATTTCTCTCTATGAAAGAGGTGTCTTGGAGTAGTGAAATTACACATACAAGATATACATATATATTTCAGATATTCTATGTCCTGTTTTTAGTAGGAAATAATTCAGCACCCTTCAGATTATGTATTTAACTATACAATAGGTAAAGTATCATTTAAAACTTCTCCCCTGGTGAGTAAATCCTAACACTAGGCACTCATAAGTATTAAAAATGTGTCAATCTGATGGGCAGGGGAGATATCATAATGGTTATGCACAAAGCCTTTATGTCTGAGGCTCCAAAATCCCATGTTCAATCTTCTGTACCGGGATAATCAAGTCCTGATCAGTGCTCCAGTAAAACTAAAAAAAAGGAAACAAAAAAATAAAACATTAATGAAGATTTATACATGGTATGTGACTACTTTTCTCAAAACAAAAATATCACTTGCTTTTAAAAACAGAACACTTGCTCATTCCACAGATAATTACTTAGGGTGTAGTAAATACTGAATTTGGTTTCTAAAAAAAACTAGGTATAATTTGTGCATTGGTAACAGATATGGCAAAATTTGCACACAAGATAAAAATTCCTGTTCATTTTTTTAAAATAAGAAATACTTGGATTTTCATGTTCTTTTTTCTTTAGATTTTATTTATTTATTGATGAGAATGATAGGACGAGAGAGAGAAAGAACCAGACATTACTCTGGTACATGTTTTGCCGGGGCTTGAACTCAGGACCTCACGCTTGAGAGTCAAGCGCTTTATTCACTGTGCCACCTCCTGGACCACTCCTGTTCGTTTTCATGTATTATTTTAAAAAGAAGAATTAATCAAAGCGTCTTGGATTTACTTCAGAATAATGATAAATTGCTATGTTCTTATACTGATTCTTCTTCCAGTTGAGAGATGGTCAAAAGAAGATTAAATAAAAAGGGACCAGGCAGTGGCATACCTGGTTGAGTGCACCTGTTACCCTATTCAAGGAACCTGATTCAAGCCACCATCCCCACCTGCAGGGAAAGCTTCATAAGTGGTGAAGCAGATCTTCAGGCAACTCTCTGTCTATATTCTTCTCTATCTTCCCTTCTCAATTTCTGTTCTGTCAAAAAATAATGAATAAAAATATTTTTAAAACTAAAATATTTCCCACGTTTATATGAGGCTGAAATTTTTATAACAACTTTCTTTAGAACACTAATGTAGCTATACGTTGTATTAGTACGGAAACACTAAAATTTGGGAAATCTGCATGTCTGCATTTCAAAGGGCAACATAATATATAGTCTAGAGATAAACTCAATTCATGTCATGCTGCGGTTCCACATGGGGCCTCTGGGAGCCGCTGTCCGCCAGTGTCAAGCTAGCGTCCACACCCGGGAATACTCAGACTCATGTCTGGGAATTTCTGCGCCGCCAGTAACAGAGAGAGAAAAGAAAGCCATTTAAGCACTAGGGCTCCGGGCCTTACAGAATTCTTGCTCCGCCATAGTTGGAGCGAATGCTTTCTAGTGATACTGTAGGTCGCAGTTTCTTCACTTTCCAGAAAAGACCCGGGCAGAGCAAGACTAGAGAGCACAATGGGAGGGAGCTGTGCGCAGAGACGCCCCGCCGGCAGGCGCCAGGTACTGTTCCCCTTCCTGCTGCCTTTGTTCTACCCTGCGCTCTGCGAGCCGATCCGCTACTCCATTCCTGAGGAGCTGGCCAAAGGCTCGGTGGTGGGGAACCTCGCCAAAGACCTAGCGCTCAGTGTGCAGGATGTGTCTGTTCGGAAGCTGAGAGTTAGCGCGGAGAAGCTGCTTTTCCACGTAGACGTGGAGAGCGGGGACTTGCTAGTGAAGGACCGAATAGACCGCGAGCAGATATGCAAGGAGAGAAGACTCTGTGAGCTGCAGTTGGAAGCCGTGGTGGAAAACCCTTTAAATATCTTTCATGTCGTTGTGATTGTTGAAGATATTAATGACAATGCCCCTCAATTCGATAAAAAGGAAATACATTTAGAAATTTTTGAATCTGCTTCCACGGGTGCACGTATATCCCTTGACCCTGCCACTGACCCGGATATAAATATAAACTCAGTTAATGATTATCAGATAAATCCTAACACTTATTTCTCATTAATGGTTAGAGTTAATTCAGATGGTGTCAAATACCCAGAGTTATCTTTAGAGAAATCCCTAGACCATGAAGAACAGACATCTCATCATCTGATGTTGACTGCTTTGGACGGAGGGGATCCACCACTAAGTGCCACCACTCGAATAGAAATCTATGTCAAAGACACCAATGATAATGCCCCAGTGTTCAGCAACGAAGAATATAGAATCAGTGTCAGTGAAAATCTGCCCCCTGGGTCCTCCGTGTTGCAGGTGACAGCCACTGATGAGGATGAAGGCATCAATGCCAAAATAAACTACTACTTTAGGAGCACTACTCAGAGTACAAAGCACATTTTTAGACTGGAAGAGAAAACTGGTATAATTAAGAACAACCAGTTTTTGGATTTTGAGGATACAGAAAAATACACCATGGAGGTGGAAGCAAGGGACGGAGGTGGTCTCTCTACTCAGTGTAAAATAGTCATAGAAATCCTAGATGAAAATGACAACAGCCCAGAAATAATCATCACTTCTCTCTCCAATGAGATTCTGGAGGATTCCCACCCAGGAATGGTCGTGGCGCTCTTCAAAACTCGAGACCGGGATTCTGGGGAAAATGGGAAAGTTATATGTAACTTAGGTAGAGACGTCCCATTTAAGATTCATTCCTCTTCTAATAATTACTACAAGTTAGTGACAGATGGAGCCCTGGACAGAGAACAGAACCCGGAGTACAATGTCACCCTGACAGCCACCGACAGGGGCCAGCCGCCCCTCTCCTCCAGCATCACCATCACTCTTCACATTGGCGACGTCAACGACAACCCACCAGTCTTTGCCCAGCTCTCCTACCTGGTGCAGGTGGAGGAGAACAACCCGCCAGGCGCCTCCATCGCGCAGGTCAGCGCCTCCGACCCCGACCTGGGCCCCAACGGCCGCGTGTCCTACTCCATCGTGGGCAGCGACCTAGCGCCGCGCGCACTGGCGTCCTTCGTGTCGCTGAGCGCGCAGAGCGGGGTGTTGTTCGCGCAGCGCGCCTTCGACCACGAGCAGCTGCGCGGCTTCGCGCTGACCCTGCAGGCCCGCGACCAGGGCTCGCCCGCGCGCAGCGCCAACGTGAGCCTGCGCGTGCTGGTGGGCGACCGCAACGACAACGCGCCCCGCGTGCTCTACCCCGCGCTGGGCCCCGACGGCTCGGCGCTCTTCGACACGGTGCCGCGCGCCGCGCAGCCCGGATACCTGGTCACCAAGGTGGTGGCGGTGGACGCCGACGCGGGACACAACGCCTGGCTGTCCTACCACGTGCTGCAGGCCAGCGAGCCCGGACTCTTCGGCCTGGGGCTGCGCACGGGCGAGGTGCGCCTGGCCAGGCCCCTGGGCGACAGGGACGCGGCCAGACAGCGCCTGCTGGTGGCCGTGCGCGACGGGGGGCGGCCGCCCCTCTCTGCCACCGCCACTCTGCTGCTGGTCTTCGCAGACAGCCTGCAAGAGGTGCCGCCCGACCACCACCTGGGCGAGCGCCCTCCTCGCGCTGACCCGCAGGCCGAGCTGCAGTTCTACCTGGTGCTGGCCTTGGCCTTCATCTCCGTGCTCTTCCTGCTCGCCGTGATCCTGGCGGTCGCCCTGCGCCTGCGCAGCTCCTCCAGCCAAGAGGCCTGGGGCTGCTTTCAAGCTGGTGGTGTCTGCTCCAAGTCTGCGCCTGCTGTTGCCCCCAACTACAGTGAAGGAACTTTGCCCTACTCCTACAACCTGTGCGTTGCCCAAACTGGAAAGACAGAGTTTAATTTTCTAAAATATAGTGATCCCTTCCATTCCACTCAAGACATAGTTGGCAGTGATTCTCCTGGGGCTTTATTATCACTTCATGGTAGGAATGATCTGGCCTCACATCCTGAGACTGTAATGCCGGTGAGTTTCATTTTCATATCTTCTGTAATGTTCTAGTACTCTTTCATATTTTAGTTGGACTTCAAGTAATATTATAGTCGTCTATATAGCTCTTAAGCACTATCTTGTCTTCTCATTGCTCGTTTTGTTTATATATATTTTTCAGGATTTATTTAGTTCATTTAATTCCCAGTATCAGTAAATTGAAGTATATCTTGCCAAATTTAGTTAGCAACAGAAGCAGTGAGCTTGTCTTCTTACCACGGACATAAACAATAATCTAGCTATCAACATATGCTCACATTTAAGGTGAAGTTTACATATCCTGTTTATATCCTTTTAAGTTTATTGCTATTGGAGCAGTCATTGAATATCTAAGGTAATCCTTTAAATATTTTCTACAAATGCTCTTGTAAGTTTAGTTATCTTTCTTTACTTGTTTTAATCAATTTACAAAACTTGAAGCATATGAAGGTTCGATGGTGAACAAAATTCTGTGAGTTTTTTGTCAAGTTATAGGTGTATACATTGTTCTTCAGACTGGAGTAATAACTTTGCTTCTACTGATAAGGTTTTGGAGGCCTATAAAACTAATATAGGTAGTCAGCAGTAGCGCAGTGGGTTAAGCATATGTGGCACAAAGCACAAGGACCTGAGTAAGGATCCTGGTTGGAGCCCCTGGCTCTCCACCTGCAGGGGAGTCACTTCACAAATGGTGAAGCAGGTCTGCAGGTGTCTCTTTCTCTCCCCCCTGTCTTTACCTCCTCTCTGTCCTAACCAACAACAACGACATCAATAACAACAATAACTACAACAATAAAAACAAGGGCAACAAAAGGGAATAAATATTTTTAAAAACAATATAAACTTTATTCCTACAGAGTTTTTCCCCCTCAATTTTGTTCCTACTGTGTTTTCTTCCTTCCTTCCTCCCTTCCTTTCTTTCTTTTTAATTACCCTTTCCTGAAGCTCCAATTGTGCTCTTTTCCAATCTTTATTCTCTTCATTGTAAGACAAAGACATTCCTTGGTAGTCTGGCAGTAGCATAGGATAAGTGCACGAGGGCACAAAGCACAAGGACCGGCATAAGGATCCCAGTTGAGCCCTGGACTCCCCACCTGCAGGGGAGTCGTTTCACAGGCGGTGAAGCAGGTCTGCAGGTGTCTATCTTTCTCTCCCCCTCTCTATCTTCCCCTCCTCTCTCCATTTCTCTCTGTCCTATCCAACAATGAGGACATCAATAACAACAATAATAACTACAACAACAATGAAAAACAAGGGCAACAAAAGGGAAACTAAATAAATAAATAAATAAATAATTTTTTAAAAAAAAAAGACAAAGACATTCCAAGAAAGCAAATTTAAAGTGCCTCTGTTTCTGATTGTGTGATTGTTGTTTTCGACGGGTTATGTTGTTTTCACAGGGCTAGCTTCACGGGCGGGTAACAGACGACCAGGGACTCATGGCTGGGTTGTACGCAGTATCTCTTTATTCATGCAGGACGCAGCACAATCTAAGACGAGCTAAGCTAAACTCAAGGTACTCTAAAACTCACAATGCTGTCTTTATATATACTTGCCAAGTAGGGTGGAAACAGGATGTGACATAGAGAGGGTGGAGAGAAAAGTGACTGGCGAAAATCAGAGTGTGACAAGGAGGGGATGGAGCAGGTGAGAATCCTATCACTGAACCACCAATGCCCTGGAGGGAGGTGCTTGTTAACAGTGGTTATGTAAATAGAATGCAGTGGTTATGTAAATAGAATAGTGTTAAGCAGGGGGGATTTAAACCAAATGAAACAGAAGGGGTCTCATGCATACCAACATGTGATATATATTTTTTGGAAACAAAAGATAAAAATCTAACAAGCATTCCATACTTGGGGCCATAGTGACCTTTCTGCCAACAGGGTTTTCACTGGGGCTTCACACCTGTGTGCCTCCATCACCCTACTTTTTTTAATAGAAGTGAGAGACAGAGAAGGAGAGAGAGAGGTATGACACAACACTGCTCCACCTTCCTCTTTACATGATCCTCCCCTTTTTGTATATGTGCATGATGCTCCCTTGTGGTGGCAGGGACACAAACCCAGGTCCTCACACATAATAAAGTGTATACCAGGAATTCTACTTCCTGATCCCACAGTGACACTATTTAATGTCCTGTTCCATATACATAAGGAAGTGAGAATTGCTGTTGAATTGGTTGGCACATGCAATTGAAGACGTAGAAATTGCATTACCTTGAGCTTTCATATAAAATATCAGAAGATAGGGAGATAACTCAGTACTAAAGGACAGAAAGAAGCTGAATGTCTGACACATCAGGCTTCATCCCTGACACCTTCATTTAGTCTCTCATAAAAGTAAACAACACCAGCCGGATGATAGCGCACTTAATACAGGGCACACTTTACCATACACATGGACTCAAGTTTAAGCCCCCAGCCACCACATGGGAGCACCACAGGAGTGGAAACTTCACAAATGATGAAGCTATACTTTTGTGTCCTTCCTGCCTCCATTTCTGTCTTTCATCATCTATCTGGACAGGGGGAAAGAGCCCACTAGAAACAGTATAATCATAGAGGCATGAAACCCCAGTGAAATCTTGATGGCAAAAACAAACAAGGACAATATAGCTCACCTGGGTAGTGAGTCTGCTTTGTCATGTACACAAGTCAAGATCCAGCCCTGGGGAAGTTTGGTACTGTGGTATCTTTCCCTCTCCCCCTCTGACTCTGTCTATTTGGAAGAGTCTAATGGATGATGATGACGACAAAAAAAAAAAAGAAAGAAAGAAAAGAAGGGGCTAAAAGGCAGCTTATAGGTAGAGTGTGTGCCTTATCATTTGCCCCCAGGTTTGAACCTCTGAACCACACAGGAATGCCATCATGCTGGAAAAATTCCCATACCACTCTCTTTCCCTCTCTCTATCTGAATGGAAGAAGTCAGCCTAAGAATGGCGAAATTGTACATGCAAGAGTCTCCTTGCACTGAAAAAAATAAACAGATGACTAGAATAAAATAAACTGGATTGAGGAGATAACACACTGACTTATACAACAAACTTTCATGCTGAGGATCTTTGCACCACCACGAATTAAAACTGATTTGTGTTCTGGTCATAAAATAAAACAAAACAAATTGTCAGAATAAGAGACGATTTATCTTGGCATCAGTGCTCTGATGACAACAGATAATCTGCCACACTCTTTAAAAAAAAGGGGGGGTCAGGCGGTAGTGCAGTGGGTTAAGTGCACATTGCGCAAAGCACAAGGACCAGTGGTAAGATCCCGGTTGGAGTCCCCAGCTCCCCACCTTCACAGGCAGTGAAGCAGGTCTGCAGGAGGTGTCTATCTTTCTCTTCCCCTCTGTTTTTCCCTCTTCTCTCCACTTCTGTCTGTCCTGTCCAACAACAATGACATCAGTAACAATGATAATAACAATCACAACAATGGTTAAAAACAACCAGGGTAACAAAAAAAGGGGGGATGGCCTTCAGGAGCAGTGGATTCATTGTGCAGGCACTGAGCCCAGGCAATAACCCTGGAGACAAAAAAAAAAAAAAAAGTACATCACTATTTCTAACATTGTTTTTAAAAATTGTAGCCCGTGAAATTCTTGCACATATTTCTTTTACTATTACACAGACATGTTCCTTTTAGTTTTTGATTACCTGTTCATTTAAATCATTAAAATTAACTGCCATACTACTACATATGTTATATATTTCTATAATAAAAGTACATTTTTCAAAAATGATGTATTAAAGTTCAATAAGACTACTTTAGGAAGTAATTTGAAAATACTTTTTACAATCTTAATTGTATAAACAAAATCTAATTAAATTTAAAATTAAATCTAACTATAAGACATATATCATATTCCCTTGTCTGTGGAACATAATTGGGCCGTTTTAATCATAGTTGTAGTTAAAATTATAAGAATTTTAATATGGACAGCTCATAAGAAATAAAACAATCATTATCTTTTATTTTTGTTTTTATTACCAGAGCATTGTTCAGTTCTGACTTAAAAGTGATTTCCAGGATTGATCCTGGAATCTCTAGTGCTTCAGGCATGAAAGTCTTGCGCAAACTGCTGTGCTATTTCTCTCTCCTACCCTAGAACCATTATTTACTTTTTAAGTAAATTTCTACTGGGAAATTGTGTTGCGAATATGTATTTAACCAACTGTTTTTCTTTAACTACCTTATAATACTTTCATTCCACTTTATCTTACCCAGTGAGAAACATACAAAAAGGTAATTGATTTCAGAATATACATCAAAAGACCAAAAGAGTCATATAAAATAAATTAAAAATGTCCAACAACGAGAAAGTGTTTTGTTTTCTTTCCTATGCATAATGGTTGCAATAACATGCTAGGGCTCTGAGTGCCGCTGTTCACCTACTCCGAGGGAAACGTAACTGCACCCAATCTGGATTCTCACAGCTCCAACTACTCAAAGCTCCACAGTGCCTACAAGCAGCTACCCGGGCTACTGCAAAACTCACTCCAGAATTTAAGGACTAAAGACATTCCCTGAAGCCTGACAAAGAAAAAGGACCTGGTCAAAACAGGACCTGCCCAGTGAGGACTTTGCAGGAATTCCGAGAGACTAGACAATGGCAGCTCAAAGAAATCGCTCTGACCGCAGCACAATGCTTCTGCTCTGCCTTTTCCTCGGAATTCCGTGGAACACCCAAGCTCAGCAGATCCGGTACTCCGTTCCTGAGGAGTTACAGAAAGGCTCGTTTGTGGGCAATATTTCCAAAGACCTGGGTTTGGAGCCCCAGCAGCTGGCGGGGCACGGAGTCCGCATCGTCTCCCGAGGTAGGACGCAGCTCTTTGCTTTGCACCCGCGCAGCGGCAGCTTGGTCACCGCGGGCAGGATCGACCGCGAGGAGCTCTGCGCTCAGAGCGCGCGGTGCCTGGTGAGTTTTAACATTCTTGTGGAAGACAGGGTCAAACTTTTCGGGGTGGAAATAGAAGTGACCGATATCAATGATAATGCCCCCAAATTCCAAGCAAAAAATATAGATGTAAAAATTAATGAAAACGTCGCTCCTGGAATGCGTTATCCTCTCCCGGAAGCGGTAGACCCGGATGTGGGCGTGAATTCCCTACAGAGCTACCAGCTCAGCCCCAATGGCCACTTTTCGCTGGCAGTTCAAAGTCGTGCCAATGGGGTCAAGTACCCAGAGCTTGTGCTGGAGCACCCACTGGATCGGGAGGAAGAGGCCCTGCATCACCTGGTCCTCACTGCCTCTGATGGGGGTGACCCTCTCCGATCTGGCACCGTCCACATCAGTGTGACTGTCTTCGATGCGAATGACAATGCCCCTGTTTTCTCCTTGCCTGAATACCGAGTGAGTGTCCCTGAGAACCTGCCTGTGGGCACACAGCTGCTGACAGTCACTGCTACTGACCGAGATGAAGGGGCCAATGGAAAAGTGACGTATTCTTTCCGGAAAATATCTGATACGCAAACGTTGCAATTCCAACTAAACAAAGATACTGGGGAATTAAAAATATCAGAAAACCTAGATTATGAAGAAGCAGGTTTCTATGAATTAGAAATACAAGCAGAAGATGGAGGAGCTTATCTTGCAACGGCAAAAGTACTGATTACAGTAAAAGATGTAAATGACAACAGTCCAGAAGTGACCGTCACATCTCTTTTTAGTCCCCTGATGGAAGGTTCACCTGTGGGGACAGTTGTAGCCCTTTTAAATGTGCATGATCTAGACTCTGGGCAGAATGGACAAGTCACCTGTTCCATATTGGGGGATTTACCATTTAAATTAGAAAAGTCTATTGATGGTTACTATAGGTTAGTGACCCAAAGAGCCCTTGACAGGGAACAGACTTCCTCTTATAATATCACCATAATGGCTACAGATGGAGGAAACCCATCACTGTCAACAGAAACTCACTTCACTCTACAAGTGGCAGATATCAATGACAACCCACCCACCTTTTCTCACATCTCCTACTTTACCTATATCCCAGAGAACAACCCCAGAGGTTCCTCCATCTTCTCTGTGACCGCTTTAGACCCAGACAGCAAAGAAAATGCTCAGGTTATTTACTCATTAGTGGAAGATACCATTCAAGGTATACCTCTGTCATCCTACATCTCCATCAACTCTGACACAGGAGTCCTTTATGCTCTTCGATCCTTTGACTATGAGCAGTTCCGTGATCTGCAGATGTGGGTGATTGCCACCGACAGTGGGAACCCACCTCTCAGCAGCAATGTTTCGCTGAACTTGTTCATACTGGACCAGAATGACAATGTTCCTGAGATCTTGTACCCCACCCTCCCCACTGATGGTTCCACAGGAGTGGAGCTGGCACCCCGCTCTGCAGAGCCCGGATACCTGGTGACCAAGGTGGTGGCAGTGGACAGAGACTCAGGCCAGAATGCCTGGCTGTCCTACCGCCTGCTCAAGGCCAGTGAGCCAGGGCTCTTCTCAGTGGGGCTGCACACAGGTGAGGTGCACACTGCCAGGGCCCTGCTGGACAGAGATGCTCTCAAGCAGAGCCTGGTGGTGGCAGTGCAGGACCATGGCCAGCCCCCTCTCTCAGCCACTGTCACACTCACTGTGGCCATAGCTGACAGCATCCCAGATGTGCTGGCTGACCTGGGCAGCCTGGAGTCTCCTGCCAGTCCTGGAGATTCTGACCTCACACTCTACCTGGTGGTGGCAGTGGCCGTGGTCTCCTGTGTCTTCCTTGCCTTTGTCATCGTGCTGCTGGCTGTCAGGCTGAGGCGCTGGCACACATCCCGCCTGCTCCAGGCTTCAGCAGGTGGACTGGCTGGCCTTCCTGCCTCTCACTTTGTGGGTGTGGATGGGGTGCAGGCTTTCCTGCAGACCTATTCCCATGAGGTGTCCCTCACTGCAGACTCCAGGAAGAGTCACCTGATCTTCCCCCAGCCCAACTATGCTGACACCCTCATCAGCCAGGAGAGCTGTGAGAAAAAAGATCCCTTGTCTTTGTTAGATGATTCAAAGTTTCCTGTTGAAGATACTCCTTTGGTTCCAGTGAGTCTGCCTTTACTTTTCTTTTTTATTTTAAAATATTGATTGGTTTTGCTTTAGGTTTTACAGCATGATGATACAAGTCCAAATCTTTGTGTTCTTTTCACTTTTCCTTCCATTTCAATGCCATTTGTTTCTTGCTAAGACAGTGAGTAGAACTTGATGGTTTTTAAGGTTGGTATGTTATTATTATTTGTACATACTTAAGCCCAAGGAAGGCCTTTTGCTATAAAGCAATTATTGGGAGTCGGGCGGTAGCACTGCGGGTAAGCGCACATGGTGCAAAACTCAAGGACCAGTGTAGGATCCCGGTTCGAGTCCCAGGCTCCCCACTTGCAGGGTAGTCGCTTCACAGGCGGTGAAGCAGGTCTGCAGGTGTCTATCTTTCTCTCCCCCTCTCTGTCTTCCCCTCCTCTTTCCATTTCTCTCTGTCCTATCTAACAACAATGACATCAACAATAACAGTAATAACTACAACAGCAATGAAAAACAAGGGCAACAAAAAAGGGGAAAATAATTAAATACAAATTTAAAAAAAACAATTATTATTAGCCTTAGAAAGTCATATTTTATAGTGTTGCTTAGTATAATGCTGACAATTCCAAGATAAGACTTTTGTACAGTACCTACCAATGTGTATATTCTCCTGGTGGCCACATGCTGAAATATTAGGTAAACCTAGCTCTGATTTTGAGGGAAGGTCTAATAAGAATAGGTAAGTAGGTGGCCAGATGGTGGTGTACCTGGTTGAGTGCATGTGTTATAACGTACAAGGACCCAGGATCAAGCCACCTATCCCCACCTGCAGGGAGGAAGCTTTTTGAATGGTGAAGTAGTGCTGCAAGTGTCTCTATCACCCCCTTCTCTCTTGATTTCTGACTGTCTATCCAATAAATAAAGATAGTATTCTTTAAAAGAATAGGCTAACAGAAGAAGCAAAATCTATTAACCTCAATTAAAACTCAAGCAAAGACGTCTCAATGTCATTCTTTTTGAGGTTGTAGTGAAATAGTTTGCATACTATAACTTGTAGTGACAATTAAAATTAATCACATTTTCTAGAGATATTTTCATTTTATATTAACAATGCAAATACTTAATTTTTCCAAGTGTAATATGGTAACACTACAGCATCCTTTTTTGCTGTGACTAATTTTATTCCATTATGTGGAATATCTTCCATTTTAATTATATTTTTCCTTGCTTATGAAGTATTCTAGAAAATTTATAGAAAATTAAGGTAGGGGGTGGGAAATACACTGCCTCAGGACCTGCATTTAAACCCTTAGCTGTATGAGAGCACTATGCACAGGGAAGGATTTAAAAGTGCATGGTGCCTCTTTCTCTATCCCTCTCTTTTTCTATATAAGACTAAAAGAAAAAAGAATCTGCTGTAATTGTGGGATCAGAAAGACTGGAAGCTCTGACAAAATTGCTCTGACATAAAACAAGAGTTTGGATTCTGTCCTCAGTGTACTTTTAGTTAAGTTCTCTAATTGCTTAAAGCTAAAAAAAAAAAAAAAAAAAAAGATTGCAGACAGATATGTACATGTTTGTAAGAGCAAATGCAAAGGAATGTGTGTCAAAGGTATTTTAATGGCTCCTTGATATAGATGAAGAAACTCCCTCCTAAAATGTTAAAAACTGAAACTAATAGAAAAAATAAGCAAATTCAAGAAAGAAACATCATTGCTGTGGGAGATCTAAATATAAGCAGAGAAGTACATCAAATTATTCTGAGTGATGACTAGGTGAGTTATTGGCAAACTCATTTAGTGAACATAGTGATATGTTTGGCTTGATCTTTTTATTTTTTAATATTTATTCCCTTTTGTTGCCCTTGTTTTATTGTAGTAGTAGTAGTTGTTGTTGTTGTTGTTGATGTCATCGTTGCTGGATAGGACAGAGAGAAATGGAGGGAGGAGGGGAAGACAGAGAGGGGGAGAGAAAGATAGACACCTGAAGACCTGCTTCACTGCTTGTGAAGCGATTCCCCTGCAGGTGGGGAGCTGGGGGCTCGAACCGGGATCCTTATGCTGGTCCTTGCACTTTGTACCACCTGTGCTTAACCCACTGCACTACTGCCCGACTCCCCTTGATCTTATTTTCAATCCATTACTAATACCCCTAAGTAATATGGTAACATGAAGTCCAAGAGTGTTTTAGTGTTACTCAACATACTTTGATATTATTTCATGTCATTCAACATTTATTCAATGATAGATCTGTAAAAAGACAGCACGCCCTTTCAGGATCATAGGTTCAAAACTACTAACTTTTGAATCATAGTAATGTAATTTTAAATGTGAGAATCAGAATTTTACATAGCCAATTAAAATACTCCTATTGTTTTAGGAAAATACAAGTTTAAAACTATGTTTTTGACATAGTAACTAATATAAGCAAAACTTGATAATTATTTAAGAGTAGTACAAGACTCTCTGGATTATTCTAAGGAATATGGCAGTAATTGCATTTTATCCCTAAAGTATAGGGGGTGGTTGGTGGATGAATTGTTACCATGTAAACCTAGAATTGAAAACAAAAAAAAAGTTTTTTGCTTATCTTCCCCATCCTGAATAATTATTTGTAAAAGGAACAATGGTAACTGAATGGATGGACTGGATAGCAGTAGGCTATGGTGTAGGAGAACTGCTTTTCTTTTTTTTATTTGTTTTTTAAATTTGGGATTAATAGTAGATTAGAAGACTGTAAGATTACAGCGTATAGTTCCACACCACACCCACCACCAAAGGTCCTTACCCTCTTACCTCTCCAAGGTAATCATCATAGTTCTCACAAGTCTTAGAAACAGCTTACTTGCTTCTGTTTTTTTTTTTAAGTCTATGTGGGGATCTCTAGATTCCACATATGAGTGAAACTATCCTGTAGTTTCCTTTCATCTATTTCGCTAAGCATAATCACCTCCAGTTCCATTCATTTTGTCCCAAAGGACATATCATTTTTTTCAGAGTATTAGTCCATGGATTACATATTACATAACATCTTTAGCCTGTGGATAGACATCTAGGCTGTTTCTAGTCTTCAGCTGTTATGAATAATGCAGCTCTGAACATAGCATATTTCCTTTCAAATTAGTGTTTGGGTGTCCTCTGGATAAATGCCGAATAGTGGTATTGCTGGGTCATAATTCCATTTATATTTGTTTAAGAGCTCTCCATAGTCTTTCAAAGGGGCTGCACCAGTTTGCATTTCCACCAGCAGTGTAGTAGAATTTTAGGAAAACTGCTTTTCACTCTATATTCTATTAAAAATAATTTTTATCTATTCAAAGTCTACGTGAATTTTTAATATAAGAATATGGTTGTTTTGAGCATGTGAAAAAATTTCCTGGTGAAAATGTATTCAGAGTCAAATATTTTGATCTGGCATCTTAAGAACTCTTAAAGATAAACTGGGCTGTGATTCCACTTGGGGCCTCTGGGCGCCGCTGTCGGCCAGTGCAGGGCACAGCAAGTGGCCAAGGTTCCGCAGATTCATGTCTGAGATTTCCTGCGCAGCCTCCATCACACGGAAATAAATCAGTGTTTTGGAGCTCCTTCCCAGTGCCCAAACTGGGGAGGCCCGCTTGTCCCAGATCTTCTAGAGCGACGGTCTACATTTTCTCCAACTAGAAAGGCTGACCTCCGCGAGAACTGGAGCGCGCAATGGGAGGGAGCTGTGCGCAGAGACGCCCCGCTGGCAGGCGCCAGGTACTGTTCCCTTTCCTGCTGCCTTTGTTCTACCCTACGCTCTGCGAGCCGATCCGCTACTCCATTCCTGAGGAGCTGGCCAAAGGCTCGGTGGTGGGGAACCTCGCCAAAGACCTAGCGCTCAGTGTGCAGGATGTGTCTGTTCGGAAGCTGAGAGTTAGCGCGGAGAAGCTGCTTTTCCACGTAGACGTGGAGAGCGGGGACTTGCTAGTGAAGGACCGAATAGACCGCGAGCAGATATGCAAGGAGAGAAGACTCTGTGAGCTGCAGTTGGAAGCCGTGGTGGAAAACCCTTTAAATATCTTTCATGTCGTTGTGATTGTTGAAGATATTAATGACAATGCCCCTCAATTCCATAAAGATGAAATAAAGTTAGAAATCAGTGAATCTGCCACTTTGGGGATGGGAACAATTCTTGAGTCTGCAAAAGACCTCGATATTGGTAAAAATTCACTGAGTAAATACCAACTAAATCCTAACGATTATTTCTCTTTGGTGGTGAAAGACAATCCAGACGGGGATAAGTATCCAGAATTAGTACTGAAGAAGACCCTGGACCGAGAAACACAGAGCAATCATCACTTGGTCCTGTCAGCCTTAGACAGTGGGGACCCACCACGAAGTGGCACTGCTCAAATACGAGTTGTGGTGGTCGATGCCAATGATAACCCACCAGTGTTCACCCAAGATGTTTACAGAGTCAGCCTTAGAGAAGGCATGTCTTCTGGCACCACTGTGCTGACAGTGAGGGCCACCGACCAAGATGAAGGAATCAATGCTGAGATCACCTACTCCTTTATTGGCATGGCTGATAAAGTCCAGAACGTGTTCTCGGTGGATTCCAACACAGGAAATGTTATAACTCTTCAATCCTTGGATTTTGAAGAAGTAGAAAAATATACAATGGATATAGAAGCAAAGGACAGAGGCTCACTCTCTACACAGAGTAAAATAATTATAGATGTTCTAGATGAAAATGACAACAGCCCAGAAATAATCATCACTTCTCTCTCCAATGAGATTCTGGAGGATTCCCACCCAGGAATGGTCGTGGCGCTCTTCAAAACTCGAGACCGGGATTCTGGGGAAAATGGGAAAGTTATATGTAACTTAGGTAGAGAACTTAGAGACGTCCCATTTAAGATTCATTCCTCTTCTAATAATTACTACAAGTTAGTGACAGATGGAGCCCTGGACAGAGAACAGAACCCGGAGTACAATGTCACCCTGACAGCCACCGACAGGGGCCAGCCGCCCCTCTCCTCCAGCATCACCATCACTCTTCACATTGGCGACGTCAACGACAACCCACCAGTCTTTGCCCAGCCCTCCTACCTGGTGCAGGTGGAGGAGAACAACCCGCCAGGCGCCTCCATCGCGCAGGTCAGCGCCTCCGACCCCGACCTGGGCCCCAACGGCCGCGTGTCCTACTCCATCGTGGGCAGCGACCTGGCGCCGCGCGCGCTGGCGTCCTTCGTGTCGCTGAGCGCGCAGAGCGGGGTGTTGTTCGCGCAGCGCGCCTTCGACCACGAGCAGCTGCGCGGCTTCGCGCTGACCCTGCAGGCCCGCGACCAGGGCTCGCCCGCGCGCAGCGCCAACGTGAGCCTGCGCGTGCTGGTGGGCGACCGCAACGACAACGCGCCCCGCGTGCTCTACCCCGCGCTGGGGCCCGACGGCTCGGCGCTCTTCGACACGGTGCCGCGCGCCGCGCAGCCCGGATACCTGGTCACCAAGGTGGTGGCGGTGGACGCCGACGCGGGACACAACGCCTGGCTGTCCTACCACGTGCTGCAGGCCAGCGAGCCCGGGCTCTTCGGCCTGGGGCTGCGCACGGGCGAGGTGCGCCTGGCCAGGCCCCTGGGCGACAGGGACGCGGCCAGACAGCGCCTGCTGGTGGCCGTGCGCGACGGGGGGCGGCCGCCCCTCTCTGCCACCGCCACTCTGCTGCTGGTCTTCGCAGACAGCCCGCAAGAGGTGCCGCCCGACCACCACCTGGGCGAGCGCCCTCCTCGCGCTGACCCGCAGGCCGAGCTGCAGTTCTACCTGGTGCTGGCCTTGGCCTTCATCTCCGTGCTCTTCCTGCTCGCCGTGATCCTGGCGGTCGCCCTGCGCCTGCGCAGCTCCTCCAGGCGGATCTCTGGAAGTTGCTGTGGGTGTGTTTTTTGCGCCAAATCAGGACCGGAGATCCCCCCCAACTACCTCGAAGGAACACTGCCTTATGCCTACAATATGTGTGTACCAGAGGCTCAAACTAATCCAGAATATAATTTTCTCACATCTGCTGATCATTGTTCAACCACACAAGATATTAACAAGGAAAGCTCCTCAGTATTATTAGCCAACACTTTAATTCCTAGTACTGAAGCAGATAAGAAGATTTTTGAACAGGTAAATACTTTAAAACCGTTTTTATATCTCGTTATGCCAATATCTTCCAGTATAATGTTATTTTGAAGATATTAGAATCAATTTATTGATAAGGTTTCTTACAGAAATTTAAGTCATATATGGACATTCCCCCTAAAGTTTACAATGTTGGAATCCTGTTACTCAAAGTGATTTAATGTAAACTATATAGAGAATTTTCCAGTAATATTTTCAAAGCTAGTGTACATTTTAATTAAGCATATAGAATACAAATGTATTTTAGTAAAGATTTATTAATTTGTTATGAGAAAGAACTACAGAGGGTATGATGATAGCACTGCTGGTCTCTGTCATAAGGTTGTGCTGAACACTGAACCTTTACCATCTGAGGCATCAGGCATGGAAGTTGGTGCTCTAACATGCTTAGCTATCTCCCCATCCCTAATACAATTATAGTTTGTTATTTTATATTACAACTCAAATGCCATTCAGCTTTTTCTCAAATATGCCATCTTTATTTAATAAAGACACATTGCTAATAATTATAAACATGTATACTCACTGATGATTTTGTGGTAACCGTGATACTTCCACATTCACAAGTGCTGTTCACTTCTATAAGTAAAAAAAAAAAAAAAATCAACCAATAACTACATACAATTCCCAACTTGTGAGTTCCAATATTAGCTGAAAACTTTAAACATGACTAAGAAAGCCTTTAACTAATTCATACAAACTTGTTCTTGTTTACTAGTATAATTTTCTATTGCTATTGTCAACAACTAAGCGTTTAAAATATGTATGATTCTCGAAGAGGTAAGTAAGTGCAAAAGCTTTTGGAACCTTCCTTTTTTTTTTTTTTCTTACTCATTGCAATAATAAGAATAGGCTCTAGGCGCCGCTGTTCACCAATCGGGGAATGGGAAGCTGCGGGCTACGGAGTCTTCCCCTCCCCTCCCTTGGTCAAATATACTACCCAAAGCAGAATAAAATGGATGCTTACAGATCCTGATACCGGGAACTTAATTCACTTCCTTTCGCTCTTTAATAAATTTCGGGTGCAGTGAACCCAAGTCTTAGTAGATACATAAGCTGATTCAGAAGAAACAGCTCAAGAAACCGCAGAATAAGAAGAGATCAGCCATTGTCATGGCGAATTGGCAGCTGCGCCAGGATTGCAGCTGGCTGGTCCTGCTGTACATTTTCCTGGTGACGGTACGGGGGTCTGTGACCCGGCAGATCCGATACTCGGTGTTGGAAGAGACAAATAATGGCTTCTTCGTCGGTAACATTTCCAAAGATCTGGAGCTGGAGCCCAGGGAGCTGGCGGAGCGCGGAGTCCGCATCATCTCCAGAGGTAGGACTCAGTTTTTCGCTCTGAATTCCCAAAGTGGTAGCTTGGTTACTGCGGGCAGGATCGACCGCGAGGAGCTCTGTGAGACAGTATCCTCTTGTTTTTTAAATGTGGAGATACTTGTGGAAGATACTCTGAAGATTTACGGAGTGGAAGTGGAAGTAATGGATATTAATGATAATGCCCCCAAGTTCCGAGAGGAAGAAATAGAGATAAAAGTCAGTGAGCACGCAACTCCAGGATCGCGATTTCCCCTTCCTAATGCGAGGGATCCAGACATGGGAGTAAACTCTCTTCAGCGCTACCAGCTCAACCCAAATAATTACTTTTCCTTGCAAGTGCAAAGCAGTACAGATGGAGTCAAGAATCCTGAGCTAGTGCTGGAGAGAAGCTTGGACCGTGAGAAAGAGGCTACTCACCAACTTGTTCTCACAGCCTTGGATGGAGGAGAACCTATCCGGCAGGGTGTTGTTACCATTCGTGTGGTGGTCCTGGATGTAAATGATCACAGCCCAAAATTCACACGATCTGTATATCGAGTGAGTGTTCCTGAGAGCCTCAGTTCTGGAACCCGAGTGCTTGTGGTAAATGCAACAGATCCAGATGAAGGAACCAATGGGGAAGTTGTATATTCATTCCTGAACATGGAAAGCAAAGCTTCTGAAATATTCCAGTTGGGTGCTTTGTCTGGAGAAGTTTTAATACAGGGACCTCTAGATTTTGAGAAGTACAAACTATATGAAATGGAAATTCAAGGTCAAGATGGTGGCGGTCTCTCAACCACTGCTAAGGTATTGATCACAATTGTGGATGTGAATGATAATGCTCCAGAAATAACAGTTACATCTTCTACTAATTCTGTGTTGGAAAACTCTCCTCCAGGTACAGTAATTGCTCTTCTAAATGTTCAAGATCAAGACTCAGAAGAAAATGGTGAAGTCTCCTGTTTCATTCCTAACAATCTGCCTTTCAAATTAGAAAAGACTTATGGGAACTATTATAAGTTGATAACAGACAAGGTGCTGGACAGGGAGCAGGTCCAGAGCTACAATATAACGCTGAAAGCCACAGATCAAGGAAGTCCACCCTTGGCTACAGAAATTTACATTTCACTACATGTGGTAGATGACAATGATAACCCACCCACCTTTTCTCACTCCTCCTATTTTGCCTACATTCCCGAAAACAACCCCAGAGGGGCTTCCTTCTTCACAGTGACAGCAATTGACAAGGACAGTAAAGAAAATTCCCAGATCATTTATTCTCTGGTAGAGGATAACCTCCAGGGAGCACCTTTGTCCTCCTACATCTCCATCAACTCTGACACAGGTGTCTTGTATGCACTTCGCTCCTTTGACTATGAACAGTTCCGTGACCTGCACTTAAGGGTGGAAGCACGGGACAGAGGGAACCCACCACTCCACAGCAATGCTTCACTGAGCTTGTTCATACTGGACCAGAATGACAACTCACCTGAAATCCTGTACCCAGCTCCCCCCACTGATGGTTCCACTGGAGTGGAGCTAGCACCCCGCTCTGCAGAGCCCGGATACCTGGTGACCAAGGTGGTGGCAGTGGACAGAGACTCAGGCCAGAATGCCTGGCTGTCCTACCGCCTGCTCAAGGCCAGTGAGCCAGGGCTCTTCTCAGTGGGGCTGCACACAGGTGAGGTGCACACTGCCAGGGCCCTGCTGGACAGAGATGCTCTCAAGCAGAGCCTGGTGGTGGCAGTGCAGGACCATGGTCAGCCCCCTCTCTCAGCCACTGTCACACTCACTGTGGCCATAGCTGACAGCATCCCAGATGTGCTGGCTGACCTGGGCAGCCTGGAGTCTCCTGCCAGTCCTGGAGATTCTGACCTCACACTCTACCTGGTGGTGGCAGTGGCCGTGGTCTCCTGTGTCTTCCTTGCCTTTGTCATCGTGCTGCTGGCTGTCAGGCTGAGGCGCTGGCACACATCCCGCCTGCTCCAGGCTTCAGCAGGTGGACTGGCTGGCCTTCCTGCCTCTCACTTTGTGGGTGTGGATGGGGTGCAGGCTTTCCTGCAGACCTATTCCCATGAGGTGTCCCTCACTGCAGACTCCAGGAAGAGTCACCTGATCTTCCCCCAGCCCAACTATGCTGATACTCTCATCAGCCAGGAGAGCTGTGTGAAAAGCGAGCCACTCTTAATAGCTGATGATTCAGCTACTGGTTTAGGTGAATGTGGCCATAGGAGTAATCAGGTGAGATTTGTTTCCGACTTCTGAATTATTGATATCTCTGCACATGCCTCTTAAATGGCTACTTTTTCTGTTGAGCCTGTTAAAAAATTGTTTGGGTGGGTGGGGATATATTCAGTTCATACAGATCTTGAGCAATACATGTAAGATTTTGTACTTTATTTTTTTACCAAGTTACCATTACTTTCTTGAAAGATTTTCTGAAAGTCATGTTTCTGCCATATTTTCTTACATTTATTATTTGTTTATTTATCTAGTGTGTGCATAAGTAACTAGGGCATCTATGTGTATGATACACCATTCTCAGGCTACTTTAAAAATATTTACTATATAGGAGAGAAAGAGAAATAGAACATCACTCTGGCACATGTGGTGCTAGGGACAGGATGTAGGACCTCTTGTTTTTAATTCTAATGCTCTAGACCTCTTGTGCCCCATCCTTCCCTATTCCTGTCCTATTTCTCAGTTTGTTTTTATAGTGAATTTAATAGTATATTTCTATCTTCAATATCTGTTGCTATCAGTATAAACTAGTTATAATTCAAATTAAAGATTCACAAAAAATTTGTATTCACATACCTATTTCAACTTCACCTATATTATATTTTTCTTGTTCAGTTAAAATTTCACCCTCTTGATCTAACAGTATACTCTTTTTTATTTTTTTAAGATTTAAAAAAATATTTATTCCCTTTTGTTGCCCTTGTTTTATTGTTGTTTACTGTTGTCGTCATTGTTGGATAGGACAGAGAGAAATGGAAAGAGGAGGGGAAGACAGAGTGGGGGAGAGAAAGAGAGATACCTGCAGACCTGCTTCATAATTTATGAAGCGACCCCCCTGCAGGTGTGGAGCCTGGGGCTCAAACCAGGATCCTTACGCTGGTCCTTGTGCTTTGCACCACCTGAACTTTAACAGTATACTCTTATCTGCAGATATATACATTACACGTGTAAGTTTTTCTCCGCTTATAACTATTACATTTTGCCTTTTGGTACCTGGTAGTATATTTACACCCTGTTGTTTATTTCAACCTTGTTTCATTTATTTATCTTACTAAAAAACAGACTTACTGACTACCTTTTAGTTACTAGACTCACTTGCAAGAGGAAATGTAGGGCATTCTGTTTCCTTAATATCCAAGATATTATACTGTTTCCAAGATATCTGATTCTAAGTATCTTCTGTTTCTACAATAAAGTCATTATTCTGGTGAAATAATTGCATCATTAAACAGGTTATTTTGTTCTCTTACTTGCAAATTAATGTCTGTGGCTATGTAGTGAATGTTTTTTAATGTGGTAGATTCAGTTATAGAAATAACTTAATTTGGGTCCAGTGCTTACATTTATCGATTTATTAATTTGTAATGACATATTCCATATGATGTAAGTGATGAATTGATATTTATACTTTAGAAGTTTTTTTTTTTTTTTACTTTAGAAGTTTTTATTCTAGGTGCTGGGAAATAGCTCACTCAGTAAAGCACATTTTTATGATCTGGGTTTGAACTACTGACTGCTCCTAGAGGCTACTTTTTCCCCTTTTGTTACCCTTGTTCTTTTATCATTGTTGTGGTTATTATTGTTGTTGTTATTGATGATGTTGTTGTTGGATAGTACAGAGAGAAATGAAGAGAGGAGAGGAAGACAGAGAGAGGGAAAGACAGATACCTGCAGACCTGCTTCATGAGTTATGATGAGAACCCCCTGCAGATGGGGAGCTGGAGGCTCAAACCAGGATCCTTACACTGGTCCATGTGCTTTGCGCCACATGCACTTAACCTGCTGCACTATCACCTGACCCCCTACATTTGTTTCAAAGTCAAAAGAAATGACCTCATGGAAGTGGCACAGGAGGTGGCTCAGTGTTGGGCTTTTAAGCATGAAGTCCCAAGTTAACCACCAGCACCTCATATGCCAGAGTGATGCCCTGGTTCTCTCTCACTTTTTAATAAAAATAAATTTTTTTAAGAAGTTAGAGTAGGATTGGGACATGTTGATGATTCACCCAGTAGAGCTCATGCTTTACCATGTGCAAGAACCTGTGTTTGGGGCTTGGGAGACAACATAATGATTATCAAAGAACTTTCATGCCTGAGGCTCTGAAATCTCAAGTCCCATCTCCAAACTACCATAAGCCAGATCTGAGCAGTGCTCTAGTTAAAAATAAATAAATAAATATAAAACTGGGTCTGAGTCCCCCACTACCTACCACATGGGAGTATTTACACACAAAGGGGAGGCTTCAAGAGTGATGAAGCAGTGCTGCAGTGTCTAGCCTGCCATCTCTGGGTGTATCCCCCCCCCCCTTTACCCTCCATCTAGGATTAAAAGCCAAGTAGGTAATACAATAGTTATAAAAATAACTGTCAGGAGTCGGATGGTAGTGCAGTGGGTTAAGCGCACATGGAGCTAAACACAAGGACCAACGTGAGAATTCCGGTTGGAGCCCCCAGCTCCCTAACTGCAGGGGAGTCGCTTCACAGGCAGTGAAGCAGGTTTGCAGGTGTAGATATTTCTCTCTCCATCTCTGTCTTCCCCTCCTCTCTCCATTTCTCTCTGTCCTATCTAACAAAGATGATATCAATAAAACAATAACTACAACAATACAATAAAAAGGGCAACAAAAGGGAAAATAAATTAATTAAATTTAAAAATAATAACTGTCATGCCTGAAGTTTCCAGGTCCCAAGCTCAATCTCAGACACCACCATAAACCAGAGCTGAGTTTAGTGCTCTGTTAAAGAAGAGGGAGGTAGAATAAAAGTAGAGAGTGAAAAGAGATGGGAAGGGAGATAGGAACAGTCCTCTAAGAGAGGTGCAGGAATGAAGCCCTGGTGGTGGAGAGGGGGTGAAAAAATATTAAGAAGGAGAAGAAAGGGGGGAAAAGAAAATGTCAGAGTATTTTGAGCACGTAGAGATAAAATGTATGTTTATGGAGTTCCAAAGAGGAAAAAATGTAAGGTGTTTTTCTTGAATTGTTATTAGAGAAGTATATGAAGTATTTTCTTGGAGAGGGAGCTTGTTCCATATGTTTAAAATATAAACTGAACTAGTTTGGACTTGGCAACCAAGTTTTCAGAGAATAAAATGGAAAGGATGTCTTTGAAATTTGAGATTAAAATTATTTTGATTCATTAAAGTTCTCATAAAGTGCAGCATAATGTTCTGATG
This sequence comes from Erinaceus europaeus, assembly GCF_950295315.1. Lineage (NCBI taxonomy): Eukaryota > Metazoa > Chordata > Mammalia > Eulipotyphla > Erinaceidae > Erinaceus > Erinaceus europaeus. The sequence continues at coordinate 46,554,469 of NC_080163.1, forward strand.
AATTAAAAGATCAAAATAAAACACCATAAAAACATGTCATTAAATTCCTACAGTAACATACTAGGGTGTACCTTTATAAACTACTCATGGAAGCAATATAAAATACTTAATAATTCTCTTTAAAAGTGCTTATAAATGACAAGAAAATGAGAAATGAGAATTCTTATCCTTAAACTTGAACTTACCTCCAGTTGTCTGTGATAAAAGAAGGAAAATTATCTGCATATTAGATTGAAGAGTGTCAGGCTGGCAAAATAGTTTCTGGATAGAGTGCTGCAATGCCTTGTGAACTACCCAGGTTGGAGCCCAGTCTACTGAAAGAAGCTTCAATATTGTGGTTTCTCTGTCTCCCTCTTCTTGTCTTAAAACATTCATATACATATATGAGTGTGCTTTCATAGTTATCAAAATTTCCCCATAACATTTAGCAGACTTGTTTTTCCTAAGTCTGTAGGAAAGACTACCTTCTTCTTCAAATGTGTGCATTTCCTCTGATTAGACAAAGACAAATTTCTCTCATTACTGGGTTAATAGATCTTCTATAGGATCCCATATCTTAATCTTTTTTTGGTAGTAAACACTAGAGAATAGACACACCCAAAACCCATCAACTGCCTTCTTGTTTATGCATCAGTCCAACATATGTCAGAATACAGAATGCCATTATTTGCAAGACTGCTAGCTGCAGTTTTCCAAATAGACTCCAAGTGCCGCTGTTGGACAATGCACCACAAGAGGTAAAACCGAGGAATCTACCCAATGATATTTTACAGTCACAAAACCGAGTCAGGAAGCAGCTTGACTGGAGTTCTCTGCTTGGCAAATTTGATTTCAGAATACATATAAGGTGCCTTTAAACTGGGGACATTAAATCTTCGTGAAAGTAAATAATTTAAACACAATTTAATTTGTAAAGCGTCTTCTCTCAACATCCAAAGCAGCAACATCAATGCAGAGAAAGATGGGAAATTGGGTGGAGCAAAGCAGCGGACCTCAGCCTCGGCAAGTACTCTTTTCTTTCCTAATGCTTTTGTTCTGTGGGGCACTCACCCAGCAGACCCAATATTCTATTCCTGAAGAAATGACCAGGGGCTCACTAGTGGGAAATCTTGCAGAAGACCTGGGGCTGCATAAACAGGATTTATTGACCAGCCGCAACCTCAGAGTTAATACAGAGAAACAATACTTTACTGTTAACAAAGAAAATGGTAACATACTCGTGAGTGACAGAATTGACCGGGAGTCACTTTGTCTCCAAAGCCCTCTGTGTGTTGTGCCTTTGGAGATAGTAGCACAGAACCCACTAAATGTTTTTCACATAAATGTGATGATAGAAGATATAAATGACAATCCACCTCATTTCCCTCAAAATAGCACTGTTTTACAAGTCAATGAACTTGCACTTCCAGGAACTCGGTTCGGCCTGGAATCTGCAATAGATGTAGATGTAGGACCTAACTCTCTCCAGAGTTACCAACTCAGTTACAACGAATATTTCTCTTTGATTGTGAAGGATAAGATTGAAAGCAATAATGCCCCAGAATTAGTGTTGGAGAAGCCCCTGGACCGGGAAGAACAGAATTCCTATCTGCTGATTCTGACAGCAGTGGATGGGGGTAACCCCATCAGAACTGGCACCACTCGAATCAAGATTCAGGTCACTGATGCCAATGATAACCCCCCAGTGTTCAGCCAGGATGTGTACAAAGTTAGCCTTCAGGAGAATGTAAGTCCTGGCACATTTGTGTTTAAGGTGACAGCTACTGACCGGGATGAGGGCATCAATGCAGAGGTCATTTACTCCTTCAAAACACCTTATAATATTGGTAATATGTTTATGCTAGACAGTCAAAGTGGAGAAATCAAATCTAATGACCCTATAGACTTCGAAATTCGTAGCAGTTATATCATGGGCATAGAAGCCAAAGACGGTGGCGGCATGACCGCTGAATGTAAACTTATCATAGAAATTTTAGATGAGAACGACAACGTCCCAGAGGTGCTTTTCACTTCGGTGTCTAGTTCCATAACTGAGGACGCAGAACCCGGGACGGTGACTGCTCTGTTCAAAACACACGATAAAGATTCCAGAGAAAATGGGGAGGTCACATGCTTCATAAAAGGAAATGTACCATTTAGAATTCAATCTTCTGCCAACAATTACTACAAACTTGTGACAGATGGAGCCCTGGACAGGGAGCAGATACCCATTTATAATCTCACCATTATGGTCACCGACAGGGGCCAGCCGCCCCTCTCCTCCAGCATCACCATCACTCTTCACATTGGCGACGTCAACGACAACCCACCAGTCTTTGCCCAGCCCTCCTACCTGGTGCAGGTGGAGGAGAACAACCCGCCAGGCGCCTCCATCGCGCAGGTCAGCGCCTCCGACCCCGACCTGGGCCCCAACGGCCGCGTGTCCTACTCCATCGTGGGCAGCGACCTGGCGCCGCGCGCGCTGGCGTCCTTCGTGTCGCTGAGCGCGCAGAGCGGGGTGTTGTTCGCGCAGCGCGCCTTCGACCACGAGCAGCTGCGCGGCTTCGCGCTGACCCTGCAGGCCCGCGACCAGGGCTCGCCCGCGCGCAGCGCCAACGTGAGCCTGCGCGTGCTGGTGGGCGACCGCAACGACAACGCGCCCCGCGTGCTCTACCCCGCGCTGGGGCCCGACGGCTCGGCGCTCTTCGACACGGTGCCGCGCGCCGCGCAGCCCGGATACCTGGTCACCAAGGTGGTGGCGGTGGACGCCGACGCGGGACACAACGCCTGGCTGTCCTACCACGTGCTGCAGGCCAGCGAGCCCGGGCTCTTCGACCTGGGGCTGCGCACGGGCGAGGTGCGCCTGGCCAGGCCCCTGGGCGACAGGGACGCGGCCAGACAGCGCCTGCTGGTGGCCGTGCGCGACGGGGGGCGGCCGCCCCTCTCTGCCACCGCCACTCTGCTGCTGGTCTTCGCAGACAGCCCGCAAGAGGTGCCGCCCGACCACCACCTGGGCGAGCGCCCTCCTCGCGCTGACCCGCAGGCCGAGCTGCAGTTCTACCTGGTGCTGGCCTTGGCCTTCATCTCCGTGCTCTTCCTGCTCGCCGTGATCCTGGCGGTCGCCCTGCGCCTGCGCAGCTCCTCCAGCCAAGAGGCCTGGGGCTGCTTTCAGGCTGGTGTCTGCTCCAAGTCTGCACCTGCTGTTGCCCCCAACTACAGTGAAGGAACTTTGCCCTACTCCTACAACCTGTGCGTTGCGTCACAATCAGCTAAGACAGAGTTTAATTTTCTCAGTATAAATCCTGAAAATGTTCTACCAGAAGATGTTTCTGATGAAGCCTCTTTGTTTGTAAGTATCAAGTTAAGCTCTGTCTCTGATGCTTCTACACATGTAAGCTTTAGTGAACGCCTTTTTTTCTACCCCCTCCCGGCAAGAGGGCTTGATTTCATTTTCAAATATTTTGGCAAGAAGTTTATTCTTTTCTTTATTGGGGTATTTATGGTTACAGTTAACAGCAAAATGCAGGAGAAACTTGCTTTTAATGTTGATTTATTAATACAAGTCTGTGTGAGAGAGGGAGAGAGAACGAGAGAATGAGAGAACACCAGAACATCACTCTGGCATGTGGACTTATCACAAGACATCATGCCTAAAGTTGGGCACTCTACCTACTGCTCATATCTCAGGCCACATGGCAAGATACTTGAAAAGATTGTATCTGCTCTTCCTTAATGTTTGTTTACCCAATTTCAATATTTCCTGGGTGGGTCATTGCTTATACTACTAGCTCTCAAGTATTTATTTATTTATTTATTTATTTATTCATTCCCTTTTGTTGCCCTTGTTGTTTTATTGTTGTAGTTATTATTGTTGTTGTCGTTGTTGGATAGGACAGAGAGAAATGGAGAGAGGAGGGGAAGACAGAGAGGAGGAGAGAAAGATAGACACCTGCAGACCTGCTTCACCGCCTGTGAAGCGACTCCCCTGCAGGTGGGGAGCCGGGGTTCAAACCGGGATCCTTATGCCGGTCCTTGTGCTTTGCGCCACCTGCGCTTAACCCGCTGCGCTACAGCCCGACTCCCGCTCTCAAATATTTTTAAACATTTTAAACTATTTCCTTTGAGATATTCTTTAACCACACACACAGATTTCACTTTATGAAGTTGGTACTATAATTCTACTTCCATTCATATATGTGTGTGTGTGTGTGTGTGTGTGTGTGTGTGTGTGTGTGTGTGTATTCTCCAGGGTTATCACTGGGGCTTGGTGCCTGCACTACAAATCCACTGCTTCTGGAGGCCATTTTTTCCCCAATTTTGTTGCCCTTGTTATCATTATTGCTCTTGGATAGGACAGAAAGAAATCAAGAGAGGAGGGGAAGACAGAGAGGAAGAGAGAAAAATAGACACCAGCAGACCTGCTTCACCGCTTGTGAAGTGATCCCCCTGGAGGTGGGGAGCCAAGGGCTCAAACCGGGATCCTTACACTGGTCCTTGTGCTTTGAGCCATGTGCACTTAACACTGGGTTAACACTTCTACCACCCACCCCCCTCAGATTATTTATTTATTTATATTTATTTATGAGAGGGATAGAACAGAGAGAAAGAACCAGACATTACTCTGGTACATGTGTTGCCAGGATTGAACTCAGGACCTCATGCTTGAGAGACCAACGTTTTATGTACTGTGCCACCTCCTGGACCACACCCCCTCAGATATATTTAATTAAAGCAGTTATGTTTTCTCAGTGTTTCCAGCATTTAAGGTTTTTTTGTTTGTTTGTTTGTTTTGTCACACAATTACCTAAAAAGAGGGAGAAGCATAAGAAAAAGAAAAAAAAAAAGCTTAAAAAATCTTACCAAGCACAAGGACTGGCGAAAGCATCCCAGTTTGAGCCCCCAGCTCCCCACCAGCAGGGGAGTCGCTTCACAGGCGGTGAAGCAGGTCTGCAGGTGTCTATCTTTCTCTCCCACTCTTTGTCTTCCCCTCCTCTCTCCACTTCTCTTTCCTATCCAACAATGATGACATCAATAATAACAATAATAACTACAACAGTAAAACCACAGATGCAACAAAAAGGAAATAAATAAATATTTAAAAATTTAAATCTTACCATAGCAGTGATATAATAATATTTAGATACATTTGCTAGTGATCTGTTGAGTATCAGTGAACAGATCAACTTTAAGCCAAGTTATTCTCTCAAAGTTATGATAATATTTCCCCCAATTTTAAATGTATAGTTTTATGGTATGACTGTTGTACTTGCTCATCTTTGGAATTTAAGTATTTATATTTGTGTAAGCACAAAAATCAGTATTTTTTCTGTATTTTAATGGGCTTCTAAATTTCTAATTTAATGGCTTCCAAATTAGCATTTCCCAGTAATTGGAATTAGTCTTGCTGCCCGGAAGGAAAAAGTAAGTTTGTAATATCCTTTGGATTACTACCTAAATATTCTTTTGAGAGGCCACGTAGAGGTGCACTAGGTGGAGCGCACACTTTATCACCTGCAGAGAGGAAGCTGCAGGAACAGGTCTGCAGGTGTCCTTCTCTCTCTCTCTCTCTCCCCTCTCTACCTCCTCCCCCTCTCAATTTCTATGTCATATATACTAAGAAAGAAATGAGAGAAAGAATGAATGAATGAAGAAAAGAGAGAGAGATGGAAGGAAAAATGGCCACCAGGAGCAGTAGACTTGTAGTGACAGCACCAAGCCCAGCAATAACCATGGTAGAAAAAAAAAAAAAATAAGAACTACAATTTGCTAGTAGAGTTTCAAGGTGCTATCTTGTTTTCACCAAACATCAATTGGAATACCTTTGTGTTTTCATTGTAACACTGCCATAACAAGGCCTCAGGCATTCAAGGCATGCACTATAACACTGAGTTACATTCTCCATTCTGGAATGCTTGCATTTTCTAAAAATGTTAAATATCTCTTTCACATCTGGTTCTAACCATGTATAAAGTCACATTTCTTACTTTCAAAATTTCCACATTATTATGAAAATCTGGCTTTTAGATGTTAAGTATCCATAACATGATAAAGTATTTCTTCTACTAAAAATATTTGCCTGAAATTATAGCTAAGATTACATTATTGTGATTTATTGATTTATTTATTTATTTTGCCACCAGGCTTATCACTGGGGTTTGGTGCTGTCACTACAATTCCATCAGTCCTGGTGATCATTTTTCCCTTTTTATATTTTTCTTTGTATTTTGTTTTGATGGACAGAGAGAAATTGAGGTGGGAGGTAGAGAAGGGAGAAAGAAGAAAGACCTACAGACCTGCTTCACTGATCCTGAAGCTTCCCCTCTACATGTGGGAAGCAGGGGCTTGAACCAGGGTCCTTGCACATGGTAATGTGTATGTTTAACCAGGTGCACCACCACCTGCACCCCAATATTATATGATTCCTAAAAATGGGAAATTCATAGGTTATGTCTCATAAGAGTTCTGTTGGGTGGGTAGGACTGGAAGCTAAAGCAGGTGCACTAAAATTCTAACATTAAAAATATGTGCATAGAAACTTCACATTCATTGCCCATTGGGGAAAAAAAATCAAACCACACCTACAGCTACAAATAATCTCAAGAAGATTGCTCCATATGAAAGGAAATTAGGGAAATAATACATTTAATGAAGTTTGCATTAAATTAAGTATTGTGGTTACAATCCACTCCACTTCCATGTCTATGTGAAGAACAGTAGGTGGAGCTATTTAAGGTATAAAAATCCTTCCCGAGTTCCAGATTGTGCAGTTATTGGTTAGGACTCTGAGTGCCGCTGTTCACCAATCAGGGAGAGAGAAAAAAGATCCTGCTTGAGGTGCACGACCCTAAAGCGGAGAGGAAAGTGAGTGTGGTCCCCCAGCTATAAGATTTCAAGGACAGAAGAGCAAGTCCTAATTTCTCCTACCAAGGCAAGAATAATCCTTGAAGAAAGCAACAATGATTCCCACAGGAGTGGCCCTTCTGGGAGTTCTCCTGGGGATTCTGTGGAAAACTGGAAGCGCTCAAATCCACTATTCAATTCCTGAAGAGTTGGAGAAAGGCTCGAGGGTTGGCAACATCGCCAAGGATTTGGGGCTGGAGCCCCATGAACTAGAAGAGCGGGGAATCCGTATGGTCACCACAGGTAGGGCTCAACTTTTCGCTCTGAACCGGAGAAGCGGTAGCTTGATCTCCAAGGGCAGAATAGACCGAGAGGAGCTTTGTATGGGGGCCATTAAGTGTCAGTTAAATCTAGAGATTCTGATGGAGGATAAAGTGAAAATATATGGGGTGGTGGTAGAAGTGGAGGACATAAATGACAATGCTCCTTCCTTCCGGGAAGGCGAATTGGAAATTAAAATGAGTGAAAACGCAGCCACAGGGATGCGGTTTCCCCTTGCCCACGCCTGGGATCCGGATATCGGGAAGAACTCGCTCCAGAGCTATGAGCTTAGCAGCAATACCCATTTCTCTCTGGATGTGCAGAGCGGAGCAGATGGTAACAAGTACCCAGAATTGGTTCTGGAGCGCGCCCTGGACCGCGAGGAAAAGGCTGTTCACCACCTAGTTCTCACGGCCTCTGATGGAGGCGACCCGGTCCGCACTGGCACAGCGCGCATCGGTGTCTTGGTCCTTGATGCAAACGACAACCCGCCGGCTTTTGCTCAGTCCGAGTACCACGTGAATGTTCTGGAGAACGTGGCCGTGGGCACTGAACTGCTTGTGGTAAATGCCACCGACCCTGACGAAGGAGCCAATGCGGAAGTAAAATATTCCTTCCGGTATGTGGACAACAAGGCTGCCGAGGTTTTCAAGTTAGATTGTGACTTAGGGACAATTTCAACAATAGGGGAGCTGAACCATGAGGAATCGGGGTTTTACGAGATGGAAGTACAAGCGATGGATAATGCAGGATATTCTTCAAGAGCTAAAGTTCTGATCACGGTTTTGGACGTGAATGACAATGCCCCAGAAATAATGGTAACATCTCTTTCTAGTTCCATTCTGGAAAACTCTCCTAGAGGGACACTAGTTGCTCTTTTAAATGTAAATGATCAAGACTCTGGGGAAAATGGACAAGTAGTCTGTTTTATTCAAGGAGATCTCCCCTTTAAATTAGAAAAGTCCTATGGAAATTATTATAGTTTAGTGACAGACACTCTCCTAGACCGAGAACTGGTTCCTACCTACAACATCACTGTAATTGCCACTGACAAAGGAAGGCCCTCACTATCCACGGAAATTCACATTTCATTAGATGTGACAGGTACCAATGACAACCCTCCTGCCTTCTCTCATGCCTCTTATTCCATCTACATACCAGAGAATAACCCCAGAGGAGCTTCCATAGTTTCTGTGACTGCCCATGACCCTGACCATGGAGAGAATGCCCAGGTGACTTATTCTCTGGTAGAGGATACCCTCCAGGGAGCAACCCTATCCTCCTACATCTCCATCAACTCTGACACAGGAGTCCTGTATGCTCTATTTTCTTTTGACTATGAAAAGTTCCAAGTCTTGAAACTACAAGTGATGGCATCTGACAGTGGGAAGCCTCCACTCAGCAGCAATGTTTCACTGAGCTTGTTCATACTAGACCAGAATGATAATGTTCCTGAGATCCTCTATCCCACCCTCCCCACTGATGGTTCCACAGGAGTGGAGCTGGCACCCCGCTCTGCAGAGCCCGGATACCTGGTGACCAAGGTGGTGGCAGTGGACAGAGACTCAGGCCAGAATGCCTGGCTGTCCTACCGCCTGCTCAAGGCCAGTGAGCCAGGGCTCTTCTCAGTGGGGCTGCACACAGGTGAAGTGCACACTGCCAGGGCCCTGCTGGACAGAGATGCTCTCAAGCAGAGCCTAGTGGTGGCAGTGCAGGACCATGGCCAGCCCCCTCTCTCAGCCACTGTCACACTCACTGTGGCCATAGCTGACAGCATCCCAGATGTGCTGGCTGACCTGGGCAGCCTGGAGTCTCCTGCCAGTCCTGAAGATTCTGACCTCACACTCTACCTGGTGGTGGCACTAGCCTCTGTGTCCTGCATCTTCCTTGCCTTTGTCATCGTGCTGCTGGCTGTCAGGCTGAGGCGCTGGCACACATCCCACCTGCTCCAGGCTTCAGCAGGTGGACTGGCTGGCCTTCCTGCCTCTCACTTTATGGGTGTGGATGGGGTGCAGGCTTTCCTGCAGACCTATTCCCATGAAGTGTCCCTCACTGCAGACTCCAGGAAGAGTCACCTGATCTTCCCCCAGCCCAACTATGCTGACACCCTCATCAGCCAGGAGAGCTGTGAGAAAAGTGAGCCTCTTTTACTATCAGGTGATTCAGTGTATTCAAAAGATAATCATGAATTAATACAGGTAAGTCTCTAGTAAATGTTCTATGAGCTATGAGAAAATACATATTTAGAATAATAAAACAGAGGGCTGGGGAAACAGCATAATGATTATTCAAAAGACTTTTATGCCTGAGGCTCTGGTGTCCCAGGTTCAATCCCCAGCACCATCACTCTCTTTCGTATCTTTCTTTATTGCATCTCTCTCACTAAAATAAAAAATTAAATTAAAATCAGACATCAGTAAATGTATATATGTACAAGTACACAAAACCATGTTCAGCTAGAATTCAATTAAAGGAAAAACATTTTAAAGTGTAGATATATTGTTTTATATTAAATATTTATTAATGAGAGAGAGAGGAAGAGAGAATCAGAGCATCACTCTGGCACATGCAATCCCAGGGATCAAGCTCAGGACTTATGCTTGGAAGACCTTATCCACTGTACCACCTTTGGGCTGCTAAATATTTTTAATGTTTGAAAAAAATTATTGCCACCAACATTATTGCTGGAGCTCAGTGCCTACAGGAGGAATCCACTGCTCTTAGTGGCCACTTCCCATCCCTGTTTGTTTTTCATTTGATAGGACAGAGTTATTGAAAGTGAATGGGGAGATGATAGATAGACAGATAGATAGATAGGTAGATACATAGATAGACAGATGATCGATAGACCAACCTACATACTATAGGTGGGGTCCTGGCATTTGAACTCAGGTCTCTGCACATGATAACATGTGCTCTACTTCCCAACCCCAATGTTTGTCATTTTTTTATTCTTGCTTTTTTTAAAAAAATTTTTATATTTATTTATTTTCCCTTTTGTTGCCCTTGTTTTTTATTGTTGTAGTTATTGTTGTCATTGTTAGATAGGACAGAGAGAAATGGAGAAAGGAGGGGAAGACAGAGAGGGGGAGAGAAAGATAGACACCTGCAGACCTGCTTCACCGCTTGTGAAGCGACTCCCCTACAGGTAGGGAGCCGGGGGCTCGAACCGAAATCCTTATGCCTGTCCTTGCGCTGTGCGCCACGTGCACTTAACCCGCTGCGCTACCGCCTGACTCCCTGTTTGTAATTTTTTAAATATAATGTAGTCATTCATTTACTTTTCTAAAGACACACAGGCACACCAAGGCATTACTTTTTCTTTTTTTAAGTTTTTTTATTGTTTTTAAAATTTTTTATATTTACTTATTCCCTTTTGTTGCCCTTGTTGTTTTATTGTTGTTGTTATTGATGTTGTCGTTGTTGGATAGAACAGAGAGAAATGGAGAGAGGAGGAGAAGGCAGAGAGGGGGAGAGAAAGATAAACACCTGCAGACCTGCTTCACCGCTTGTGAAGCGACTCCCCCTGCAGGGGGCTCAAATCGGGATCCTTTCACTGGTCCTTGCGCTTTGCGCCACCTGCGCTTGAACCGCTGCGCCACCTGCGCTTGATCCACTGCGCTACCGATTCCCAAGGCACTACTTTTTCATATGCAGTGCCTGGGATTGGCCCTGGGTCCTCACATATGCAAGGAATGAGCTCTGCTGTGAGCCACCTCCTCACATGAATAAGTCAAATTTTATTTATTTTTTATTTAACACTGGTTTACAATTTTATAAAAGCTGGAGTTATATTTTTACCCCTATATATGTGAATAAGACTCCCTGTACCCACTACTAAAGTATTACTGCCATTGCACCAAAAAAGATTTCTCAGCCCAATCCTCTCATGCCCCTCCCTATTCCCTATTCCCTCTAGAAAACCACCACAGTTTTATTAAGTCAGAGTCAGTTTTTTTCTAGTTTGTCTGCTTTATTTGTACTCCATTTATGAGTGAAGTCGTTTAGTGATTGCCTTTCCATTTTATTTACTTCTCACAATTACCTCATGTTTCACATATTTTCTCCCAAAAGACACTTTGGTCATTTAAAAATATGTTTTCATCTTTTTAAAGTTTTTTAGTTATTTATTGAATGTAAAAATAGAAACAGAGAAATTGAGAAGGAAGGGGGATAGAGAGGAAGAAAAGGACTAGTGACACACCTGTAGCACTCACTCCTTCACCACTCATGAAGCTTCCCCTCTGCAGGTAGGGACCAGGGACTTGAACATGGTTACTGTGAACTCAACCTGGTTTGCCACAACATGGTCCCTTCTTGTTTTTGACAACGAAAGAATATTTCAGTGAGCATATATCCCACAGCTTCTTCATTCAGTCATCTGTGGACAGGCAGAGAAGCACTATTTCCATGTCTTGATTATTGTGAATAATTTTGCTATGAATATGGGTGTGCATATATCCTTTTGAAGTAGTGTTTTCATTTCCTTCAGATAGATGCATAGGAGTGATATATTGAAGAATCATAAAGTATACCCATGAAGGTTATATCAACTTTCATTCCCACAGGTTATGTATTAGAGTTTCTTTTTTTCTACATACTTACCAATACTTGTTTCCAATATTTTTGATGTAGACCATTCTCACCAGCAGGAAGGGAAAACTCACTGTGGTTTTTTATTTGCATTTCCCTAATATTAAGTGATATTTAGCCCTTTTAAATAGTTTATTTAGCCTTTTTTATTTAAGAAAGGAGACATTAACAAAACCATAGAATAAGAGGGGTACAGTTCCTCACAATTCCCACAACCCGATCTCCATATCCCATCTCCTCCCGTGATAGCCTTCCCATTCTCTATCTCTCTGGGAGTATGGATCCGGGGTCATTGTGGGTTGCAGAGGGTGGAAGGTCTGGCTTCTGTAGTTGCTTCCCCGCTGTACATGGGCCTTGACTGGTCGCCTCTCTCTTTCCCTAGTAGGGTGGGGCTCTGGGGAAGCGGAGCTCCAAGACACATTGGTGGGGTTGTCTTTCCAGGGAGGTCTAGTCAGCATCTTCCTGGCATCTGGAACCTGGTGGCTGAAAAGAGAGTTAACATACAAAGCCAAACAAGTTGTTGAACAATCATGGACCTAAAGACTGGAATAATACAGATGAAGTGTTGGGGGGTATTCCCCTCATGCTCTTGTGTACTTCTGCTTTCAGTTATATATTTTCCCTAGTTTATTGACACGTGTGAACCTATGCTCTATCTCAGGGGACCTGGACTATATCTAGGTTTGGAGACTTTATTGGGGAGTGGACCACCTGGAATGGAATTAGAGAATACTATGAAAGGAAAGGTCTCACCCGAGTGATGAAGCTGAACGGTTGTCATTCCACACCTGAAGTCTCTTTTCACAGTCTGAAGTGAGAGCAGTCTGGAGAACTCTCACAAGGCTAGATATAGACCTTCCATATGACCCAGTAATTCCTCTCCTGGGATATACCCCAAGGATTCCATAATGCCCAACCAAAAAGATATGTGTACATTTATGTTCATAGCAGCACAATTCATAATAGCTAAAACCTGGAAGGAACCCAGGTGCCCAACAGCAGATGAGTAGCTGAGAAAGCTGTGGTACATATACACAATGGAATACTATGCAGCTATTAAGAACAATGAGCCCACTTTATCTGACCCATCTTGGACAGAGCTAGAAGGAATTATGTTAAGTCAGCTAAGTCAGAAACATAAAAGTGAGTATGGGATGTCCCCACTCATCAACAGAAGTTGAGAAAGAAGAACAGAAAGAGAAACTTAAAGTAGGATCTGATTAAATCAAGAGCAGGGCACCAATGTAAAAACCCTGTGGTGAAGGGGAAGGTGGCCGTTGGGCTTCCCGGCGTGGTGGCGGGGGGTAGTGGGGATGGGACACAGTCTTTTGGTGGTGGGAATGGTGTTTATGTACATTCCTATTAAAGTGTAAACATATAAACCACTATTTAATTAATATGAGAGGGGAAAAATTGATCATATGTCTAGAACTTCTTAAAACACAGACTGAGTCTTTTTAATACATAGGCTATCTTTGATATGTTGACTCTCTCAAAAGCTTAGACCAGGGAGAACAGAAGCAACCGGTAGCACAGCTATATACAAGATGCTGGGTATTATACCCCAAACCCTAACAAAGGGACTTTCCAAAGTTAACCCAATCACCAAATAATGTGATGATAACAATAACTATCCACTGTCTTCTTGAACCCTAAGACAACAGGAACCTCACATTTCCACTATAGAGCCTATATTTCCCCCAGTCCTGGAACCTTAGGGTGGGGCCCACTTTCCTGCATGCTGCTCTCAATTCAAATCAAATAATATTGCATCCGCGGATCACAACCTAATCAACGCAACGAGTGCCACATGCTTCACTTTAGCCTTTTTTAAAAATGTGTTTGTAGGGCATCTGAATGTCTTCTTCAGAGATATGTCTGCAGTCTTTCGTTTACTTGTTTATTATGATGCTTGGCTTTTTGTTGTTGAGCTACATATAAATGAAATTTTAAATAGTCTAAATAAATAGAACAGCTCTTAATTACACTTGAATTTGCTAACAAAGTGCACTTAGTTTCTTGCAAAGTACAATAACTCAAAACGCAGTGATTCTGATTATTCAGGAGGTATGCATTTACATTTTCTCAATGTCCCAAGTCAATTCATGGTCTCAAATCAGTCATGAACTTCTACGCTTGGTTACTTTATTTCTTAGATATTCAAAAATCCTTACATACAGGATAAGTATTATCCTGAGGAAATAATTGAAAAAATAGTTTATTTTCATGATTATAGATTTCAGGAAAATATTGTCTTTATGAGTTTCCAGCTATTTCTTCTGCCCATTTTACTCATAATGATATTAGTGATGACTTTGTGTAACATTCAGGGTCAACAAATAGAATTTTAAAGTCAATTTTGATACTGTGGTAAATTTTCACTAATTCTTTCTTATGTTAAGAACTTCCCCACACATGAATAATTTCTTGAAAGTGCACAGATTCTAAGTATTTCCTGGGATTCTCATGCTTATTGTAGAATATTGAACAGAAATTGAATATTATACATGGAAAAGCATTTCTGGAACCTGTGAAAAGCCTGGTTACATTTGGTGAATTCTTTAACAGGATATCATAATACCCTAACATCTCTTTCTTATTTACTTATTTAGGACAGAGCACTGCTGAGCTTCAATCTAATCCAAATGCTAAACTTGATGATTTTCTCAGTATCACTTCTCTACCTGACTCTTGGCCTATTAGGCCTTCCTCCGTCGTGTTCTCTTCTCATCTCATTGCTTCTAGTCTAGCTCTTCTCCACTTTCCAAGTTTTCTATGTGACCCATATGATTGAGAACAACCTTCTGGGTGCTTTTTTTCCTTCTTTAAACCAGAGCACTGCTCATCTCTGGCTTATGGTGATGCAGGGTATTGAACCTGGGACTTCGGAACCTCAGGCATGAAATTCTCCTTGCATAATCATTAAGCTATCTATCTCTGACTTCTAGGTGTCTTTGTTAGCCAAGTCTATATCGCACATTTCAACTTGAGCTTAAAGGCTCTATCTCTACTCCATTGTGGCCAGTTTAAGTGCTTTAGTGAGCTTAAACTAGCACAGAATACTGGATAAGGATTATTACTTATAATCAAGGATCCAAATATTACTTCAGCATTTCATTGAGCTTAAAACTTACAAACATTTAAAAAATTATGGAATAAAATTTGCTTATAAAATCCCATTATATAATACCCTCAGTAATTTTGGAAGCTTACAGTCTAAAATATAGCAAAAAAATAAGAATAGGAAAAGGAAAGAATAGCCTTTGGAAAGTGAATTTTGGTTAAGTAGGTAAAATCAAAACTGAAAAAGTTAAAGGGATAATAATAGGTAAGGAGAAAGAGAATATTAATAGAAATATGCATGAAAATATTTCTGATTAGTAATGGTGAAGTTCCTTATTGGTGTGAAAATTCTGTTATCCAAGATAATTATATTATGTTACCTGGCTTTGGTCTCTAGAAGGAATTCAGCAGATCAGATACCTTGGCATCTTAAAACTGTTTCAGATGGCATTGAAAAGTTTGCTTAAGTTTGCAAATGTAGAAAAGACGAGCATCTCAGCTGTGTGTAACTTGCATACACAGACTTTATTTTGCTCTCTCAGTGTATCCGGAGAGAGAGTGAATATTCCTGATGAGTACAGGACACTGGTGGGCTCTTATTTTTACCTATTAATGTTTTTGTTTTGCATATGGTATGAAGTGGGCTTTTATAAAAGTAGGTCAAGTCCTCCCCCCATCTCATAGATTTTTTTTCTAGCATTTTCCAAAAATATTTTCCTTTTCTTATTGAATTGCTTTAGCAATTTAATTATTTGGTTGATATATGTGAGTCTACTTCTAGATTCTATCATATACTAGTATTCTATTTGTCTATTCTTTTGCTAGCACTACAGTATCTAGGTTATTGTGGCTTTATAGTATTGAATAAACCTTTAAGTCAGGTAAATAAGTTTTCCAGTGTTTTTCTTCTTTTTCAATATTTTTGGACTATTCTTAGCCACATGTATTTCCAAGTACATTAAAATCATCTTGTCACCATGGCTTGGGAGTTGGCACAGTAAATAAAGCATTGGGCTCTCTAGTATGAGATACTGATTTGATCTCCAGCATCACAGGTGCCAGAGTGATACTGTCTCCCCCTCCCTCTCCCTCTCCACTCCCCCCCCCACACACATAAGTAAATAAATCTTTTAAAAAAGCCTTGTTACTTTCTGGGGGGGAAACATTTGCAAAGTGTTTTAGATAGGATTGTATTGAATATTTAATTAGAGGGGGATAGTTTAAATAATATTGATGCTGGGGCCAGGTGGTAGTGCACCTGGTAGAGTAGACATGTTATAAAGTGCAAAGACCCAGTTTCAAGCCCCTGACCCCCACCTACAGGGAGAAAGCTTTACAAATGGTGAAGCAGTATTGCAGGCATCTTTCTCTCTTTCTGTCTCCCCCCTCAATTTTTCTCTGTTTGTATCATTCATATATATATACATTATTGCTGGGGCTCAGTGTCTTTATGAATCACTGCTCATGGCAGCCATTTCTTTTTTCTTTATTTGATAGAGCAGAGAGAAATTGAGAGAGGAGGGTGAGATAGAGAGGAAAAGAGACAGACACCTGCAGTACTTGCTTCACTGCTCTCGAAGCTCCCCCCTGCAGGTGAGGAGTGGGAACTCAAACTTGGGTCCTTGTGCATATAACGTATTTAATCAGGTGCGCCACTGCCTAGCCCCAATAAAAATATTTTTAATAAATAATATTGATATTTCCAATCCATGATAATGACATGTATTTCCATTTATTTAGGTCTCCTTTTTTATTAAGTGTTTTTGCTATTATCTCTGGGTTTCACCACTCTAGGCTGACTTTTTCAGATGGAAAGAGAGACGGGCAAGAAAACTTGGTGGGGGAGGTACAGTAGTCTACATGCATCATATGTTGGTATAAGAATACACCTGAAATCTGGTGGTTTTGTAAAATAATATTAAATAACTAAGAATAAAAGAGAGACATAAGCGGCAGTGGGGGAAGAAACTACAGCACTGAAACCCCCTTCACTGCGTTGGGGATCAGGTTCGAATCTGGATAGTACAAATGGCAAGCCTGTGAAGGTATTCCTTTTACTTCTCCCACCAGAGTTCTGCAATTTTTAGTGTGGAAGTTTTATATATCTTTCATTAAATGTGTGTGTGTGTGTGTGTGTGTGTGTGTGTGTGTGTGCATGAAAAAGCCAGAGAGAGATCATCATGTATGGGCTTCCATTTGTTTTGTTCTGTTTTATTGTTCTTATTGTTATTTAGTGCTGAGGATGGAACCCAGGGCCTCATATATGCAAGGCATGTGCTCAGCCGCCTCCGTGCTCCTTCTCTCATTCAGTGGTCCCTACATATTAATTGGGTTTGGATGTTGCTGTAAATGGCATTTTACTTTCTTTTCTGGTTTTTCATTACTCACTAGCAGAAAAAAAATTTTATATTTCTGGCAGATTCCATATGCTTTTGAGAAACAAGTGGTGTAAGTCACTCTATTCTCATAATGTGAACATATAAAGTGAGAGGATATGCTGCCAGGGAGGTGGTGCAGTGGCTGTAGCATTCCACCTAAATGCATGAGGTCCCAAACTTGCTCCCCACATTACCTATGCCAGGATGATGTCCTGGTATCTCTCTCTCATTAACAAGTAAATAAATATTTAAAAACTATAGACTACCTCTGCAGGGGTCCTGAGATAGAGGGTAGAGCTAACCAGGATCATGGGTGAAGACCCCCCCTACAACTGAAGAGCCTTCCCTACCCCCACCCCCAGCAACTTTTTAGATGTACATATTATAGCTGCCTGGCTTAGATGTACATATTATAACTGCCTGGCACAGCCTTTTTAGCTGTTGCCTTTCTGGGGACTGGGAGCACCCGCATTATTAAGGACCTTGGAGAAATTTGTTCTAAACATTTAGACCACAGGCCAGTTTTTTAAAAAAATATTTATTTATTTATCCCCTTTTGTTGCCCTTGTTTTATTGTTGTTGTAATTATTATTATTGCTGTTGTTATTGATTGCGTTGTTGTTGGATAGGACAGAGAGAATTGGAGAGAGGAGGGGGAGACAGAAAGGGGGGGAGAAAGATAGACATCTGCAGACCTCCAGGCCAATTCTTAAGGGTGAAAGTCTTTATTTTGTAGAAGAATTTGAAGAAATACTTGATCTTGAGACTTGTGGATTCTTGAAAATCTGAAGAATATGATACAGGAGATATAAGCATGCACTTCCTAAATATAGAAAACTAATGCAGCAGGGCAGCCTAAGTCATGTTCTCCAGAGACTGCAAACAGCTATTGATTCAATCTGTAGACTTTGACAGAGGTCAGAGAGAACAACTACCACAACAAAATTAAGTATGACCATTCAGTATCTAGTGAAAAATAGCATACAGTCCATGGGAGGGTTTCATGAAGGAATAACACAACAAACAATATACCCAGATGGAGAAGGACCCCTTAAAATGTTCAGCCTTTTTAATCTTGACCCATTACAGTGATAAATTCATCAAAAACACTGACTGGGGTAGAGTGGTGGTACATATGGTTGAGCATACACAGTCCCAAGTACGACAACCTGGGTTCAAGCCCCCATCCCCACCTGCAGGGGTTGGGCCGGGGAGAGGCTTCACAAGCAGTGAAACAGTGCTGCGGGTGTCTCTTCTGTATCTCTCTCTTAATGTCTCACTCTCAAAAACAAAGGAATAGAAATATGGTATGTGGGAATGGTGAAACTGTGCATGGACAGAGCCCCAGAGAGAATCCTAGAGAGGTACTTCCCCCTGGAAAATGACTATCATCATCAAGCCACTTAACCTCTACTTCAAGCTTAGCAATATATTCAGTGGCACCCTTTTATCAGAAGAAAAAATCTTTACTGGGGTCTGAATTAAATGTTTAAAAGAAGAGTTCTCTGTCTTTCCAGATCTAAATGCCTACATATGATTATGTGGCTAGGGGAGAGTAAGAAGGAAATGAAACAGGTGTGTCTTTTGTTAGTCAGATTTGGTCATCTTTCCCTTTGATTCTTAGAGAACTACATATCTAGACATCCTAGAGAGAAATGATATTCTTTTCCTTTCCTAAAAAGATATTTATTTTATTTCCTGTGAAAGAGCAAGAAGTCAGAGCACTACTCTGGTACATATGGCTCAGGGGATTAAACCTGGAGTTTGAGGCATGCCAAGTCCTGTGCTCTACAAGCTGACTTATTTCCATCATCTTGAATCATAAGTATTAGCAAGTTATGCTATGTCTAACGGGAGCATAAGTCCTACTGGTAGAGAGATGATATTCTTATACAGGGATAATGGGCTTATTAGTGTGGCTTAGATGCAGATATTATACCTGTCTGCCACATCCTATTTGACTGCTAGAAAGTAGAAAGTGTTCCATGAGTAATGCTCTATGTCACTCCCATGGAGCAGAGAGCACTTCTTCTTTTTTTTTTAAACAATTTTTTAAAAATATTTATTGATGTATTTATTCCCTTTTGTTGCCCTTGTTGTTTTACTGTTGTAATTATTGTTGTTGTTATTGATGTACTCATTGGATAGGACAGAGAGAAATGGAGAGAGGAGGGGAAGACAGAGAGGGGGAGAGAAAGATAGACACCTGCAGACCTGCTTCACTGATTGTGAAGCGACTCCCCTGCAGGTGGTGAGCCAGGTGCTCGAACCGGGATCCTTATGCCGGTTTCTCTCCTGCTCTGTCTTCCCCTCCTCTCTCATTTTCTTTCTGTCCTATCCAACAACAACAACAACAGCAGTAATAATAATAACAACAACAAGGGCAACAAAATGGGAAAAATGGCCGCCAGGAGCAGTGGATTTGTAGTGCAGGCACTAAGCCCCAGCGATAACCCTGGAAATAAAAAAAAATTAAAAAATAAAAAGAAATTATGCTAAGTTTGAGATTCTAAGAAACATTAAAATGAAAGTATTAAGAATGTGGTTGAGGGTGGGGTAGGGGGCCAGGTGAGGGTGCACCCAGTAGAGTGCACATTCTGATGTGCAGGGGCCTGGGGTCAAGCCCCCTGGTCCCCACCTGCAGGTAGTGGTGAGGCAGTGCTGCAGGTCTCTCTCTCTTCCCCCCCTTTCTCACACAATATCTCCCCCTTCTCTCTCAATTTCTGTCACTATCCAAAATAAGTAAAAGTTTTAGAAACTGTTACTGGGACTGGAGAAATAGCTCACTTGGACAATGTGCTGCTTTGCCATGTGCATACCCCGGGTTTAGTCTTGGCCCCACTGCATTAAAGAAAGTTTTAGTGCTATGGTCTTTTTCACTGTTTCTCCACCTCTGTCTCTATGAAAAAAATTTGGCTGGACATATGGTCATGATACTTTTTTTTAATTAAATGGTGGGTAGGTAGGTCATTTCCATGCTGAATTTGAAAGCCCATTGCTCAAACTGCTGTGCCTAAGTTTCAGCCAACATGTTTTGTTCAGATTTTGTTAGTTTTACCAAATAACTTCATGTTTAAACAACTATAACTGTTATTGGTTTTTAATTTCATATTTCATATATTCATTTATAGTATATAGAAACACTCTAGAGGAAGTTGGTGTAGCGCAGCGGGTTAAGCGCATGTGTCAGGAAGCACAAGGACCAGCATAAGGATCCAGGTTCCAGCCCCCGCCTTCCCATCTGCAGGGGAGTCGCTTCACAGGCGGTGAAGCAGGTCTGCAGGTGTCTATCTTTCTCTCCCCCTCTCTGTCTTCCCCTCCTCTCTCCATTTCTCTCTGCCTTATCCAACAACAATAATAACTACAACAGTAAAAACAACAATGGCAACAAAAGGGAAAATAAATAAATATAAAAGAATTTTAAAAAGAAAAAAAAAGAGACACTCTAGATTTTTATATTTTGATTTTGTGTCCTGTGACCTTACTGAAGTCAATTTAATTTCTGGGGATCTTCTTTTATATTTATTGGAATTTTCTACTTAGCTATCTGGTCTGCCAATAAGGACATTTTTACTTCTTTTTCTTCTCAATGTATGTTTTATAGCCTTATGCACTGGCTAAAACTTGTATAATTATGTTGAATAAGAATATTGAGGACCCAGGGGGTTTCACACCTGGTTACGTGCACACATTATGGTGCACAAAGTCCCGGTTCAAGCCCTTGGTCCTCACTTGCAGGCGGGAAGCTTCATGAGTGGTGAAGTAGAGCTGCAGGTGTTTGTGTCTCTTGCTCTCTATCTCCCCTTCCCTCTTGATTTCTGGCTGTTTCTGTCCAATAAATAAATAAATATAATATTAAAAAATTGTCTGCTTTAAAAATAAAGAATATTAAGAACAGGTATCTTTGATCTATTCTTGATCTTTTTTTTTTTAATATTTATTTTATTTATTTATTCCCTTTTGTTGCCCTTGTTGTTTTATTGTTGTTGTCGTCGTTGTTGGATAGGACAGAGAGAGAAATGGAGAGAGGAGGGGAAGACAGAGAGGAGGAGAGAAAGATAGACACCTGCAGACCTGCTTCACCGCCTGTGAAGCAACTCCCCTGCAGGTGGGGAGCCGGGGTTCAAACCGGGATCCTTATGCCGGTCCTTGTGCTTTGCGCCACCTGCGCTTAACCCGCTGCGCTACAGCCCGACTCCCTTATTCTTGATCTTAAGTGAGGAAAAGTATCACATGTACAGTAGGTTTGTCTCTATAATCTTTAGTAACTTGAGGATGATCTCTATTCCTAATCTTCCGGGCTTTTATTTTAAAAATCATATCTTGGCAATATGATGGAACAGGAACTTTGGTAGTAGGTGTAGTGAGTTGTATCCACACCCACAAACATATATGAGTGAGAAACTACTCCTAAAATCTTATCATATTGAAAGCCAGTGTAAAGTAGAACCTGAACTGGAATTGGCATATTGCACCAAAGTAAAAGACTCTGGGGTCGGTGGGTGGGGAGAATACAGATCCAAGAAGGGTGACAGAGGACCTAGTGGGGGTTGTACTGTTATATGGAAAACTGGGAAATGTTATGCATGTACAAAAAAGAAAAGAAAAGAAAAGAAAACCAGTGTAAATAAGTATCAATAAAATCATGAATTTTTTTCAGTTTTATCACATTTTTTTACAATGTATATGATTATGTGATTTTTCTTCTTTATAATGTTGATATAGTGAATCACATTAACTAATTTTCAAATACTGAACCAATCTTGTATCCATGTAAAAAAAATTGTGGGTAGTGAGTACAATTCTTATTACATATTGCTGGATTTTATTCATATTTTCTTAAGGATTTTGTATCTATATTCATGGGAAATATTATTTGTAATTTATATATATGTACATATATGTGTGTACATATATGACATACATATATGAGAGAAGCCAATTCACTGCTTGCTCTGCTCTGGCATACAGGATACCATGGGTGGAACATGGGCCCACATGCATGGGAAAATTGTCCTATCTGTGGAGCCACCTCTCTGGCCACACTGTAGTTTTCTCTCTCCTCCTTCTTTTTTTCTGTTCTTTTTCCCTCGTTGGGGCTAAGTACAGGCACTATAAATCCACTGCTCCTGGTGGCTATTTTTCATTTTTATTGGATAGGACAGAGTGAAATTGAGAGGGGAAGGGGAACTAGAGACAGAGAGAGACAGAAACACCTGGAGACCTACTTCACCACGTGTGAAGTGACCCCCCTGCAGGTGGCGAGCAGCAGGCTCCAATTAGGTTCATTGTTTGGGTCTTTGTGCTTCGTAGTATGTGCGCTTAAGCCAGTGCACCACTGCTCGCCCCGCCCCCATTCCTTTCTTCTGTCCTTTTCTTCATTGTTTTTATTTAGTTGCTTTTTGGTTGTTTTTTGTTTTTGTTTTTGTTTTTCTATCTTTGTCTGGCTTTGCTATCAAAATAATACTAAAATGAAATTAAAAGTTTTATCTTTTTCTGATTTCTGGAAGAAATGTTACAAAATTGGTGTTACTATTTTTTAATACTTGTAATATTCACAAGTGAAACTATCTGGGCCTGAAGATTTCCTTGAGGAAAATTTTAAACTATCAGTTCAGTTTTACCTATATGATTATTTGGTTTATCCATTTCATGTTAGATGAGTTAGATGAGTGGAAGCTTTGTATCTGAGCAATTGATCCATTTCACCTGAACTGTCGAGTTTATGTGCATATGGTTTTTAATAATATTCCCTTATATTAATCTTTTCTTGCCTCCAGGGTTATTGCTGGGGCTCGGTGCCTGCATCACAAATCCACTGCTCCTGGAAGCTTCCCCCCCCCCCCCTTTTTGCCCTTGTTTTATCGTCGTTGTGGTTATTATTGTTGCTACTGATATCGTTGTTGTTGGATAGCACAGAGAAAAATGGAGAGAGGAGGGGAGAAAGAGGGGGGAGAGAAAGATAGACATCTGCAAACCTGCTTCACCACCTGTGAAGAGACTCCCCTCCAGGTAGGGAGCCAGGTGTTCAAACTGGGATCCTTGTGATGGTCCTTGCGCTTTTCGCTGTGTGTGCTTAACCCGCTGCGCTACCGCTGGATCTCCCCTTATATTAATCTTATAGCTATGAAATCTACATGAAATATCTTGTGTCATTGTGGATATTGGTTTGTCAAACATGCTAGAATTTTTCAATTTATTTAATTCCCATTTTTAATGGAATAATACTTTTTCTAAATGTTTATTTATTATGAGTGAATAAGAATGGGAACATCACTTTCATATGTGCAGTGCTGGGACATCAGGCTTACAAATCCTGATTTTACTGCTGCACTCTCTCCCAGATCACTGATTAACAATTTTATTAGTTTTTAAATAACTAGCTTTTTTTTTTTACATTTTATTTATTTATTATTCGATAGAGACAGAGAAATTGAAAATGAAGGGGAGAGAGAGGGGGAGAGAGATGGAGAGACACCTGCAGCACTGATTCACCAATTGTGAAGCTTTCCCCCTGCAGGTGGGGACCAGGGGCTTGAACCTGGGTCCTTGTGCACTGTAGTATGTGCACTTAACCAGATGTGCTACCCCCTGGCCCCTAAGAACTAGCTTTTTGTGTCATTGAGTTCTCTCATTTTTGCTTTCAATTATATTTCTTTCTGTTTTTTAATAGTTTTGTTGGAGCTGGGAGATAGATCACCAGATAGACCACACTGTGCTATGTATATGGACCTAGGTTCAAGCCTCTGGCACTATAAGGGAGTATCATGCATAGTAGGTCTCTCTTCTACCTTCCCTCCCCTCCTGTATCCTTCTTTGTGTCTATCTTATAAGAAAAAAAAAAGTAGCTTACTGGAGCGGTGGAATCACACAGATTCAAACCCTCCATGTATCAAATACTTAGCTTTGTTGAGCTTGGGAGACAGTATAATGGTTCTGCAAAAGACTTTCATGCCTGAGGCTCTGAGGTCTCAGGTGCAATCCCCAGCACCACCGTAAGTCAGACCTGAATAGTGTTCTGGATTCTCTTTCTCTTTACAGCTCTCTCATTAAAATAAATAAAATGTTTAATATATGTATACATAGCTTTATTGAGGTATAATTTATTTATTTTTTAAAATTTTTTTATAATTATTCATTTATTCCCTTTTGTTGTCCTTGTTGTTTTATTGTAGTTACTATCGATGTCATTGTTGTTGGCTAGGACAGAGAGAAATGGAGAGAGGAGGAGAAGACAGAGAGGGGGAGAGAAAGATAGACACCTGCAGACCTACTTCACCGCCTGTGAAGCAACTCCCCTGCAGGTGGGGAGCCGGGGGCTCGAACCGGGATCCTTTCACCGATCCTTGCGTTTGGCGCCACCTGTGCTTAACCCGTTGCGCTACCGCCTGACTCCCTGAGGTATAATTTATAAATCACAAACTTCACCCGTTTACATTCCACGAGGATTATTGCTATGACTTAGTGTCTGTATGTTTCTATTGGTAGCCACTTTTTTTTTTTCTTTTAGGCAGGGGTTGAGAAGCAGAGTGGTGGGGAGAGAAAGGAAAAGAAATATCAGCACCACTTCAGTGCTCATGAAGCTTCCTTCATTTCAGACACTTTCCTGAGAGCTTGAACTTACATATTCACCTAGTGTGTAACTAGGTGAGCCAACTCTTGGCTCCTTTACCCATTTTTTGAAAGTTGGGTTTTGTTGTTGTTTGTTTTTTGTTCCCAGGGCTTTGCGTCTACATGATTCCATTTCTCTCTTTGTTTTTCTTTTTTCCAATAGAAAGTGAGGGACAGAAAGGAAGGAAGGGATGGAGAGAGAGAAGGAGAGAGAGGGAGAGACAAAGACAAGAGAAACACCACGGCACTGCTCTACCATTGATCTAGTTTCCTCTTTGCATGGTGTTCCCATGTGGCTTGGACTTGAGCCTGGATCCTTATATATCATAAAGTGTTCACTCTAGAGAGTGAGCTATCTCTTGACTCCAAGTTTACCCATTTAAGGGTGTAACTTAAGGGTATATAAGTCTTTTTAAATATTTATTTATTCCTTTTTGTTGCCCTTATTGTTTTATTGTTGTAGTTATTATTGTTGTTGTTTTTGGATAGGACAGAGAAATGGAGAAAGAAGGGGAAGACAGAAAGGGGGAGAGAAAGATAGACACCTGCAGACCTGCTTCACCACCTGTGAACAGACTCCCCTGCAAGTGGGGGCCCGGTGGCTCAAACCAGGATCCTTATGCAGTCCTTGCGCTTAGTGCCATGTGCGCTTAACCCTCTGTGCTACTGCCCGGGTATATAAGTTTTAATACAACTGCATAGTTGTGCAACCATCATCAATTAAAAATATGTATTTATTTTGTGAAGAGAGAGGGAGAAACCAGAGCACTGCTCCAGCATGTGTGTTCTGGGATCAAATCTAGGGCCCACACATGTAAGTCCTGCACACTCTCTGCTGAGACACTTTCTTGGTCACACAATTATAGAGCATTTCCTTTGCGCAAGGCATTTCCTTTGTATTTGTTTGCCTTAATTCTTATTCCTAGCCTTAAACAACCACTGACCTGTATCAGTCTTTATAACTTTCATTTCATATAGAATTTCATATATTCAACATGCAGATTTCTATGTTTTACTTCTTTGAATTTGCAGTGTTTCTGAGATTCACTCATGTTGTGGCAGATAACAGCTCTTTATTGAATAATATTTCACGGGGACTGGGCAGTAGTGCAGCAGGTTAAGCGCACATGGTGCAATGTGCAAGGACCGGCTAAAGGATCCTGGTTCAAGCCCCCGGCTCCCTACCTGCAGGGGGGTTGCTTCACGGGCAGTGAAGTAGGTTTGCAGGTGTCTATCTTTCTCTCCCCCTCTCCACTTCTCTCTGTCCTATCCAACAATGACAACAATAATGATAATAATAACAACAATAGCAATAAAAAACAAGAAGGGCAACAAAAGGGAAAAGATAGCCTCCAGGAGCACTGGATTTGTAGTGCAGGCACCAAGCCACAGCAATAACCCTGGAGGCAAAATATATATATTTCATTACATAGATATATCCTATTTTTAGTCATCCATCGATGGACATTTAAATTAATTCCAGTGTGAGTCTATTATGAAATATATTACATTTACTACAAATCCTTGAATATATGATTTAATTTATCTATATATTCAAATGTAACTAAGAATTCAATTTCATTTATTTCCAGTCTTAGTTATTATTTCCAGTCAGTAGTTATTATTTATTTGCTTCTCCTTACTTTCTATTTACTTTTCTCTTTATTTTCTAGTTTCTGAGTCCATGTCTTCCATGTGTGAGGTCTTGAGTTGCATCCTTGACATTACATGAGAGCACCAAGGACAAAAAATGGGTAGGATTTCACAGATGGTAGACTAGTACTTTGGTGTGTCTTCTTTTCTTTTTCTGCTCTACCTCCTTTCTCTCAAAATGTAGAATAAAAAATTAAGACCTTTGGGAGTTGGGTGGCAGCGCAGTAGGTTAAGCATATGTGGTGCAAAATGAAAGGACCAGCATGAGGATCCTGATTTGAGCCCCTGGTTCTCCACCTGCAGGGGAGTCGCTTCACAGGTGGTGAATCAGGTCTGCAGGTGTCTGTCTTTCTCTCTCCCCTCTGTCTTCCCCTCCTCTCTCTATTTCTCTCTGTCCTATCTAACAATGACATCAATAACAACAACAATAACTACAATAATAAAAAACAAGGACAACAAAAGGGCAAATAATTTTTTTAAAAAGTTAAACCTTTTATATTTAGTAGTATACATTTCCCTCTCAGGACTGCTTTAGGTATAATCCACAAACTTTAGTATGTTGTATTTTAATTTTCATTTTTTTCAATATGTTTTAACAATTTCCTTTGAGATTTCTAAGTGTTTGGATATATCCTGTTATCTTTCTGTTACTGATTTGTGTGCATTCTTTTTATCTGAGTACTGCTCAGCTATGGCTTTTTGTAGTATGGGAGACTGAGCCTGGGACTTAAGAGCCTCAGGCATGAAATTCTTTTGTATAACCATTATGCTATCTCCCTTGTCCTCTTTCTATTATCAATTTTTAGTTTAATTCCAGTATTGTCAAAGCATATGCCAAAAAATATTTATGTCTTTATTTACTTATATGATTGGGGGAGGGAGAGTGTCAGAGCATCACTCTCGTGTATGACTTGCTGGGGGATGAACTCAGGACCTCATATGTGAGACTCCAGTGCTTTATTGATCTCCTAGGTGAGTAAAGGTCATATGATGTCCACTATTTTGGATGTAATAACCTTTGGTCCTGACCCTGGACATATTCCGTAGATTCTTGAAAAGAGTGGGTGAAAAGTTCCATGTCAGTTGGGTCCCGTTAGTAATGACAATTACATCTCCCATATCCTTACTAGTAATTCTATCAACTTTTGAAGGAGTTTGCCAGTTACTGTTCATTTCTGTATCTTTAATAACTCTGTCATATGTTAAAATCTGAAATTATTGGTCTACAACCAAAGTAATGATTTAATTTGTCTGTTTTCGTTGAGTTGTCTTGTTTTGTTTTGTTTTGTGGGGTAGATTCCAAGGATCAAACTCAGAATAGCATAGATATTTTACCTTTCCATTATGTCAATTTTGCTTCATTTATTTTAATGTTCTATTTTTTTGTATGAACACATTTAAGATACCTATATCTCTCTGGTGAACTGACTCTTATTACACAGTCTTCTTGTTTCTGGTAATTTTCTTTGAGTAAATAGACATTTAAGATTGTTATCTGTTGTGCTGGCACCATGTGGTACCAGAGGTACCAAGTCCTCAATCATGGTGAAGTGTGTACTCTCCCAGGTCAGTCATATTCTGATCCCTCCATTCTTTATATACATCTAGTGCATTATTTCTAGACAGGATATAATTGGGATTTTTAAAATATTTATTTATTTATTCCCTTTTGTTACCCTAGTTGTCTTATTGTTGTAGTTATTGTTGTTGTTATTGATGTTGTTGTTGGATAAGACAGAGAAATGGAGAGAGGAGGGGAAGACAGAGGGGGTAGTGGGTAAGCTTCATCAGCAGTGGCCTGGTGGTGCATTATTGATTTTCTCTTCCTCTTTCTGTCTCTAATCATCCATCTACTATGTACACTTAACATGATGTGCCACTACCTGGCCCCTCTCACCATCTATCTAATGCAATAAATGGTCTTTGGTAGCAGTGGAGTCATGCAGGCACCTAGCAGTAACCCTGGTGGCAAATAATTAAATAAATAGGGAGTTGGGCTGTAGCACAGCAGGTTAAGTGCAGGTGGCACAAAGTGCAAGGACTTGTGTAAGGATCCCGGTTCGAGTCCCCGGCTTCCCTCCTGCAGAGGGGTCACTTCACAGGAGGTGAAGCAGGTCTGCAGGTGACTATCTTTCTCTCCCCCTCTCTGTCTTCCCCTCCTCTTTCCATTTCTCTCTGTCCTATCCAACAATGATGACATTAATAACAACAATAATAAATACAATAATAAAAAACAACAAGGGCAACAAAGGGAATAAATAAATAATATTTAAAAAATAAATTAATAAATGAAGAGAAAAATTTTACATGTAACCTACCGTTTTAACATTTGTCACTATTTTTGTAAGATTTTATTTATTTATTCATGAGAAAGATAGGAAAAGAGATAAGAACCAAACATCACTCAGGTATTATGTGCTGCTGGGGACTGAACTCAGGACCTCATGGTTGAGAGTCCAGTGCTTTATCCACTGCACCACCTTCCGGACCACACTAATTTCTTATTTTAACTTTTATTATCTTATTTATTGGATAGAGACTGCCAGAAATTGAAAGGAAGGGGGGAGATAGAGAGGGAGAGAGACAGAGAGACACCTGCAGCACTGCTTCACCACTTGTGAAGCTTTCCCCCTGCAGGTGGGGACTAGGACCTTCAACCCAGGTCCTTGGACATTGTAACATGTACAGTGAACCAGGTGCGCCACCACCCAGCCCCACCAATTTCTTTACAGAGATTCAGGTTCCATTTGTTATCATTTTTCTACAGAAAGAAGAACTTTAATGTTACTTGCAGTATGAATCTGCTGAATTTTATTTCATCTTCATTTTTTGGAAGGGACTATTGCTGGATATAGATGTCTACATTGATAGTTTTGTTTGTCTGTTTGTTTCACCTCCAGGTTTATCACTGGGGCTCAGTGCCTACACTAAGAATCCACTGCTCCTGGTGGCCATCTTTTTTTTTTTTCCATTGTTGTTCTTCTATTGTTGTTGTTGTTGCTGCTGCTGTTGTTGTTGTTGGATAAGACAAAGAGAAACTGAGAGAGGAGGGGAAGATACGGAGGGAGAGAGAAAGATAGACACCTACAGACCTGCTTCACCACTTGTGGAGTGACCCTCCTGCAGGTGGGGAGCCAGGGGCTTGAACCGGGATCCTTGCTTGAATTTTTGTGCACTATGTGCACTTATCCCTAGTGCACTACCACCCAGCCCCCTGATAGTGTTTTTTTTTCCTTTGAGCACTTTAAGAGATTGTCCTTGTCTTATGCCTTGTGTTGTTTCTGATGAGAAATCTATAGTCTTTCTGATCTCTGTGCTGTATTTAATGTTTCATTTATTCTGCTTGTGATTTTTCTCCTTATTAATGGTTTTATGAAAACTGATTATGATAAAGCTTGGTATGTTTATCTTTAGTTTTCCTGCTTGTGGAAGTGGGCTCAATGAATTGAGCTTAGTTCTGTAGGCCTATAATTTTCATTAAATTTGTGAAAGTTTGGGGTTATATTTATACCAATGTCATTTATCACATACATATACACAATTATAAAACTCCAATTTTCACTTGTGTTAGACCACTTGATATTTTCTTACAAGTTGCTGAAACTAGTTCATTTAATTTTTAAATTATTTTATATTATTAGAATTTTAATGAGAAAGACTCATAGACCACAGCACACTGCTCAACTCTGGCATATGTAGGTACTGAAGATTGAACTTGGGACCATAGAGCCTCAGGCATGAAAGTCATTTGCATAACCATTGAGCTATTTCCCCAGCCCTCATTTACTATGTTTTCTTTGCCTCCAGGGTTATTGCCAGGTTCGGTGTCTGCACTACAAATCCATTGCTCCTATGGCCATTTTTTCAAAAAAAAATTTTTTTTTCATAGGATAGAGAAATTGAGAGGGGAGGGGAAGATAGAGAGGGAGAAAGATGTGAAGTGACCCCGCTGCAGGTGGGGAGCCAGGGGCTCAAACTGGGATCCTCATGCGGGTCCTTCATACTATGTGCACCTAATCTGGTGCACCGTCACCTAGCCGCTGCCCTCCTTTAATTTTTAAATCTTTTTTTTCCCCTCTATGTGTTTCAATTTGAGTAGTTTCTGTTGCTGTTTCTTTTCTTCTTCAGTGTCTAGTCTGTTGCTATTTACATCTAGTGATATTTTCATTTCATATACTGTATTGCAGTTTTACTTCTAAAACCTCCGTTTTGTTGTCACTTCTCTCATTAACTTCATAATTTCCTTTAAGTCCCTGAGAACATTTACAATAGCTATTTGAAAGTCCTCATTTGCTTGTTTCTTCCCCTCTGTCACTTCTTTTGTCTTTCTTTTCTTTAAGATTTTATTTATTTGTTAATGAACAAGATAGGCAGAGAGAGATGAGAGAGAGGGAGAGAGAGGAGAGAAAGAAAGAGACTGAGACTCTGGAACATATGTTGCTGGGGATTGAACTCAGGACCTCATGCTTAAGAGTAATGCTTTATCCCCAGCACCACATCCCAGACCAACCAACGTCTGTCATTTCTAGTGATGATTTTCTCCTTAGTTTAGGTTACCACTAACAGCTTATTTGCATATCAAATAATATTTATATTGGCTGATAGATAGTGTAAATGTTACAGTTTTTGTGGATTTTGTTGTCTCTTTCAGAAGTAATTTGCTTTGGAAGCAAACAAGTCATTTGTAGATCAGGCTGATCCTTCCTTTGATTTTTAAGATTTTTAGGGCTAGTCTATAGAAATCATTGCCTTAGTCTAGTCTAGCCCTACAATTAAGTTATGACTTTCTTATTGCTTTGAGTGTTCAGCAATATCTTTTTACTTCTGCTGAAGTGGAATTCAAACATTTCCCATCCCTGTGTAACCTCTAGGAATTCTTCAGTTAATGGCTCCCTTGAGGGTTGTTCTTTGCCCAACTTTAGAAAAGTGTCAGATTACTAGTCAGCCAGGAACTCAAGGAGATATTTATACAGATTTCTGGCTGCCTCAGTCTCCCCAAACTCTAATGTCTTTTCTTTCTTTAAATATTTATTTATTTTCCCTTTTGTTGCCTTTGTTTTTTATTGTTGTTGCAGTTATTATTGTTGTTATTGATGTTGTTGTTGGATAGGACAGAGAGAATGGAGAGAGGAGGGGAAGACAGAGGGGGAGAGAAAGATAGACACCTGCAGACATGCTTCACCGCCTGTGAAGTGACTTCCCTGCAGGTGGGGAGCCAGGGGACGAGGGGGGTGTGAGGGCGGCTCAAACAGGGATTCTTGTGCTGGTCCTTGCACTTCCCGCCATGTGCGCTTAACCCACACTACAGCCCGACTCCCTAAACTCTAATTTCTTCTCCTCAATTTAGCAAGATCACTGTATCCTCGGATTTCCCCTCTCCATGATGTGATTATTGCTCCTAAGTGAAAAAAAAACAAAAACCTCCTCCTTTGTTTCTCTTCTCTGTCTTATACTTATTTTTAACCAGTGTCTGAAAACATCAATATTTGTATCAATTTTCCAGTTGTTTGTAGTGGTATTGTTAGTTCGACACAGTGGGAAATAAAATTTTTCACAGATTTTTGCACTAATAATTTATCCTGGAAATATATATATACAAATACATATTTGTAGAAACCTTCATTTTTTTAGTAGTTTCATAAAGCTCCATGGCTTCATATATTATATATCTATTCAACCAATATGTAGTTTACTATTTAGGCAATTTCAATCTCTTTGCAATTATGAATGCTACTGTAATGAGTACCCCAGAACATATGTATTTCCATAGGTATTGAATGTGTGTTTTCAGGGCCATTTCTAAAAGTGTGATGCTGAGCTGAGGAGACAGCATCATGGTTATCCAAAAGATTTTCATGCCAGAGGCTCTGATACCCCAAGATCAAGCCCCAGCACCACCATAAGCCAGAGCTGGGCAGTGCTCTGGTCTTTATCGTTCCCCCCCCCCAATCTCTCCTGCTCTCTCTGTATCTCTCTCATAATGAATGAATGAATAAATAAATAAATAAATAATTTTTAAAGTGAAATTCTAAGTCATAGGGTAAATGCAGATGCCATTTTATTAGATGTAACTATTTCCTTCCATTTAAGTTGTACCATTTAAGCAACTTGCACTAATATATCAATTTATTCAGTAAAAAATCTCAAGAAAGGACCAAGAAGCATGTATGCTTTGTTTGCATGGGGACCTGGAATTGATCCCCAGAACCACATAAAATGTTGGAGTAGGGAGTCGGACGGTAGCGCACGTGGCGCAAAGCCCAAGGACTGGTGTAAGGATCCTGGTTCGAGCCCCTGGCTCCCCACCTGCAGGGGAGTCACCTGCAGGGGAGTCGCTTCACAAGCGGTGAAGCAGGTCTGCAAGTGTCTTTCTCTTCCCCTTTCTGTCTTCCCCTCCTCTCTCCATTTCTCTCTGTCCTATACAACTACAATGACATCAATAACAACAATAATAACTACAACAGTAAAACAACAAGGTCAACAAAAGGGAAAATAAATAAATATAAAATTGATAGAGTAGTGCTCTGGTCTCTCTCAGTACAAATATATATATTCAAAAACAATTTTTTAATCTAAAGTGGCTCTAGTTAGAATTTCTCTCATGATTTAAAATAAATATATATTTCACATATTTAAGAGGTAATTTATCTCTTTTTAAAAAAAGGTTTATTATGAGGACAGCAACCAGAATACTAGTCAGCTCTGGCATATGATGGTGCTGAGCATTAAACCTGGAATTTCTGGGACCACAGGCATGTAAGTCCAGTGTGCAACCATTGCTCCATCGCTCAGCCTTAATTTTTTTCTTTTCAGCCTTATTTTATCTCTTTAAAAATTATTCTGGTGGGGCTAGGGAGACCACATAATGGTTATGCAAAGCAACTTTCATGCCTGAGATTGTCTATATTTCCCTGTCCCTCACTCTCTACTTAGAAGGAAGGAAAAACTGGAAGCAGTGGAGTCATGCAGGCACTGAGCTCTAGCTAACCCCAGGTTTGATCCCCAGCAGCACCATAAGCCAGATCTGAGCAGTGTTCTGGTAAAATAATAAAACAATAATAATAGTTGTTATCATTTGTTGTATTAAAATTTCATCATCTATAAATATACTACAATATATTAAACACATGAATTATAATTATATAATTAAATTGATTTTATAATAACATAATCGTAAATTAGTTAAATTTAAAATAATTATAATTTAATGAATAAAATATAATTATTATACTAATTATTATATACTATTATTAATAATAGCTATTATTATGATGATGATGGCCTGAAAGGTGGATCAGTGGCTAGAGCATTAGCCTAAGAGCATGAGGTCCTGAGTTCAATCCCTCATATCACGTGCCAGAATGATGCTTTGGTTCTCTCTCGCATTAATAAATAAATATTAAAAAAATTGTTCTGGGGTCTGGGTGGTGGAGCGCCTGATTAAGCATACACATTACCATGCACAAGGACTGATTAAACATACACATTACCACGCACAAGATTCAAATCTCCATTCCTCATCTGCGGGACTGGGGGTTGGGGGGCGGCTTCACGAGCAGTGGAACAAGTATTGCAGGTGTCTCTCTGCTACTCTCCTGTTGTTTTTTTTTAAATATTTATTTATTCCCTTTTGTTGCCCTTGTTGTTTTATTGTCGTAGTTATTATTGTTGTTGTTATTGATGCTGTCGTTGTTAGGACAGAGAGAAATGGAGAGAGGAGGGGAAGACAGAGAGGAGGAGAGAAAGATAGACACCTGCAGACCTGCTTCATTGATTGTGAAGTGACTCCCCTACAGATGGGGAGCTGGGGGCTCGAACCGGTATCCTTATGCCGGTCCTTGCGCTTTGTGCCATGTGCGCTACCGCCGAACTCCCACCTCTCTCCTTTATTTCTTCCTCTTTTCTCAATTTCTCTCTGTCCTATCAAAAAAAAAAAAAAGGAAAATAATGGCCACTGGGAGTGGTGGATTCGTTGTGCAGGCACTGAGCTCTAGCAATAACCATGGTGGCCCCCCAAAATTATTCTGTTTATGTCCCATGCCTTATTAGATTTTTTTCAGTGTTTAGTTCTAAAATAATTAATAAAAATTAATAAAGATAGTTATGAACTTGGAAATAACTCAACCAGTAGAGTGCATACCTTACTCTGCATGAAGCCTTAGTTCAAGCTCCAGAACCATATGGAAACACCATAGATGACACTGGGGAAGCTCCATGGATGGTACAGCAGTGATGTGATATCTTCTTTCTATCTATATATCTTTACCTTCCTTTCTATCTTAAAAAAATCAATATAGAAAACTGAGAAATGTTATGCATGTACAAACTACTGTATTTACTATCAACTGTAAAACATTAATCCTCCAATAAAGAAAGAAAATCAATATAAAACTGGGTGGGGAGGGGCCAGGTGGTGTTGCACCTGGTTAAGCGCACACCTTACTGTGCTTAAGGACCAGAATTCCGGTACCCACTCCCCACCTGCAGGGCCAGGGGGGGCTTCTTGAGTAGTGAAGCAAGTACTGCAGGTCTCTGTCTCTCTCTCTCTCTCTCTCTCTCTCTCTATCTATCTATATGCCCATCCTCTTCTTAGTTTCTATTTTATTGAATAAAGGAAAAAAGGGGGGAGTGGGGAATGGCTGCCAGGCATAGCGGATTTTCGGATTTTGTGGTGTAGGCACTGAGCCCCAGTGATAACCCTCATGGCAAAAAAAATATATATATACTTAAAAATTGAGTGCAGAGACCACTCAGAAGTATATGCATATGTGAGGTCCTGACTTCATTTCCTGCTGCTATAATATAGATGAATAAAGGGAGCCGGGCAATAGCATACCAGGTTAAGGGCACATGGTGTGAAGCTCAGGGATCCCAGTTCGAGCCCCCGGTTCCCCACCTGCAGGGGGTCACTCCACAAGCAATGAAACAGGTCTGCAGGTGTCTATCTTTCTCTTCCCCTGCTCTATCTTCCCCTCCTCTCTCAATTTCTCTCTGTCCTATCCAACAACGATAAGAACAACAACAATAACAACGAGGAAAAAGATGGCTGCCAGGAGCAGTGGATTCATAGTGCAGGTACTTAGCCCCAGGAATAGCCCTGGAGGAAAATAATTAATTAATTAATTAAAGGAATAAAAAAGCTAAAGGTATTTATACATTTAGAGATATTAGTCTTTTGTTCAAAATGTAAGAAGCTGCAATTATGTTCTATATGTCATTTGCCTTTCATTTTTGTTTGATACTTTTTTTTTGTTATTGTGCTTATCACTGAATGAAATCCCCTTCTCTTTGTTTTTTTTTTGTTTTTTGTCTCCAGAGTTATCGTCCTACATTATGGTGCTTGCACTATCAATCCACTGCTGCTGGAGGCCGTTTTTTCCATTTTATAGGATAAGACATAGACATTGAGAGGGTAGGAGAAGATAGAGAGGGAGAGAAAAGACACCTGTAGACCTGCTTCACTGCTTGTGAAGCGAGCCCCCTGGAAGTGGGGAGCCACGGGGCTCAAACTGGGATCCTTGTGCGAATCCTTGTGCTTGTTAAGATGTGTCCTTAACCTGGTGTGCTACAGCCTGGCTCCCTCCTCTTTTTTTTTTTTAATTTATAAAATGGAAATATTGGCAAGACTACAGGATAAGAATGGTGCATTTCCACACAATGCCCACCCCCAGAGCTCCATACCCAATCCCCTCCCTTGATAGCTTCCCTATTTTTATCCCTCTGGGAGTATGAACCCAGGATGGTTGTGGGGTACAGAAGGTGGAAGGCCTGGCTTCTGTAATTGCTTCTCTGATGAACATGGGCATTGGCAGGTTGATCCATACTCCCAGCCTGTCTCTCTCTTTCCCTAGTGTGGCAGGGGTCTGGGGAAGCGGGGCTCCAAGACACATGGTGGGGTCCTCTGCCCAAGGTGGTCGCATTGGGATCATGGTAGCATCTGGAACCTGGTGGCTGAAAAAGAGTTAACAAATTATTGACTAATAATGAATCTAAAGGCAAGAATATTGCAGATGAAGATTGGGGGTCTCCATTTTGGAAAAAGCTAGTAGGTCCATTTTAGGTATATTCCAGAGGGCCTATGACTTTACTGATTTTTGCCTGAGCCTGACATCTAATATGCAAGTGGACGCAGGTTATTGTCTGGGGAGATGGTGTTATATATAGTTGGAAAAAGGACCAGAAAGCTGGATCAGGGAAGAGAGTAGCTCCCAAATATGGGGAAAGTATATAAATATTGTTGACTATAAACCCCATTGATTTGATCTGGGGCCTATATTCAGCACAGAAACCTATGTAACCTCTGCATTCCTGTAGGTCTGTGCTCGCATTCTGTGGTCAGGGCTAGGAACATTCCAGGCTGCATTAATTTCAGGACCCATTTTCCTCGGGTAGTAGGTAAAGTATGTTGTCCAACCTCCTTTCGGAGAATGGAACATTCCCTACCACTATTGATCCACTTTGAGGGCCAGGTCCTATAGGGGCCCACAAAGGGGTTCATTATGTTGTTCCTGATGGAGATGACCAGTGACAGTGGCGAGAGGGATCTGTTAGAGATCTAGGCCCAATCATGTCTGTGTGGGAACCCCAGGTCTACCTGACTAGGGCCCCAGGTAATGGGGTGGCCTGGTTGTGACTAAAGATCTTCTTTGCTTTTATGTAATCAAATTATTAAGTCTTGGGAGTTGGGCAGTAGCACAGCGGGTTAAGCTCACATGGCACAAAGTGCAAGGACTGACATAAGGATCCTGGTTCAAGCCCCCGGCTCCCCACCTGCAGGGGAGTCGCTTCACAGGAGGTAAAGCAGGTCTGCAGGTGTCTTTCTCTCCCCCTCTTTGTCTTCCCCTCCTCTCTCCATTTCTCTCTGTCCTAACAATGACAACATCATCAACAACAACAATAATAACTACAACAATAAAACAACAAGGGCAACAAAAGGGAGTAAATAAATATTTTTAAAAATTATGAAGTCTTTTTTTTCTTGTATTGAATTCATTGTTAGAAAACCTTGCCTAACATTCAAGTTATAGGAAAGTGTATCAGTTTTGGGGGCAGGAGATAGCTCATCTAGTAAAGTACATATTTTGCCATATCTAAGGACCTTGGTCTGAGACCTCTAGCACCACATGGAAGCGCCATACACAGGGAAAGCTTCATAAGTGGTAAAGTGGTGTCTCCCCTTTCCTCTATTCCTCCCTCCATATCTGTTTCTCTCTGAGACTGAGGGGAAAAAAAACAGAGTTTAATGGAAGCAATGGAATTACACAGGCATGATGTCCAAGGAAAGCAAGGCCCAACAGCCAGAGAGAGAGAGAGGGATAGAAGTAAGGAAGAGAGAGAGGATAGGGAGGAGAGAGAGGGAAATGGTTAGTTTTCTTCTTTTTATTTTATTTTTTAAAATATTTATTTATTCCCTTTTGTTGTCCTTATTTTATTGTTGTAGTTGTTGTTGATGTCATTCATTGTTAGACAGGACAGAGAGAAATGGAGAGGAGGGGAAGACAGAGGGGGAGAGAAAGACAGACACCTGCAGACCTGCTTCACCACCTGTGAAGCAACTCCCCTGCAGGTGGGGAGCCAGGGGCTTGAACCGGGATCCTTACACTGGTCCTTGCACTTTGCTTAACCTTGTGCTGCGCTACCGCCCTACTCCCTGTTAGTTTTCTTCTAACATTAGTATGGATTTTTTATTTTTCACACTTAGATTGCTGATCTACATGGATTTTATTCTTGTGTGTGCTGAGGTATTAACCTAATTTTATCTCCCCCCCCATGACCATCTAACTACTCCAATACTATTTATTAAAAATTTCATCTTTGGGGAGTTTTGGGAGGTGGTTCAACTAGAAAAGTGCACACATTCCCATGCTGGAGGACCTGGGCTGAAATCCCTGGTGCCCATATGGGGACCCTTGTTCCCTACACGGGAGTACCTGCAAGGAGGAAGCTTCATGTGTGATGGGGACAGTGATGCATTGTCTCTGTTTCTCTCTTTGTCTTATTCTCTGTATCTGTCTCTCACTCTTTATCTAGAGGAAAAGAAAAACAGTCATCACTGGAAGCAGTAGAGTCATGCAAGCACTGAGTTCTAGTAATAACTGTGGTGGGAAAAAAATATCCCAGTGATTTGAAATAGCAGTTTTACCATGTACTAAACTTATATACTACCAGAAATCCATATTTTTCCTCACTCAAATTTATCATTATATATGGCATTATTTTATTTGGGGGAAAAAAAAGCATGGAAGATGGCACAGTGGATAAAGCACTGGACTCTCAAGCATGAGGTTCTAAGCTTGATCCCCCAGCATCACATATGTTAGAGTGATGCCCTGGCTCTCTCTCTCTCCTTCTCTCCCCTGAATGAAGAAAGGAAGGAAGGAAAGAAGGGAGGGAGGGGAATTGGAAGAATGGAAAGAGAAAGAAAGAAAGAGAAAGAGAGAAAGTCATATATGGCTATCCTTTTGGTGAAGACTGATAAAAACTTAGATAATAGGGTCAGAGCAGTGTCACACTCAGTTAATGTACATATTACCTACCATGAGCAAGGACCCAGGTTTGAGCCCCCACCCCCAACTCCCCCTTCCCTACAGAGGGCAAGCAGTGAAGCAAATCTGCTGCTTTCTTTCTTTCTTTCTCTCCTCACACTCTGTCTCCTCCTCCCCTCTTAATTCCTATCTGTCCTAATGAAAATAGAAGAAAAAAAAAAAAAAAGGCCACCAGGAGCAGTGGATTCGTAGTGCCAGCAACAAGCCCCAGAGATAACTCTTACAGCAATAAAAAAGAGAGAAAGAAAGAAAGAAAGAAAGAAAGAAAGAAAGAAAGAAAATTAGGTAGTAATACAATAATAGCACTTGGGAGGAAAACTGAACACATTTTATCTCTTGGGACCTGAGCAGTGGTACACCCAGTGGAGCCCACATACTACCAAGTGTAAGGAACCAGGTTTAAGACCCCATTTCTCACTTGTAGGGAGTCCGCTTCACTAGTAGGAAAACAAGTCTACAGGTGTCTGTCTTTCCTGTCTTTCTCTCTCTCTCTGTAGCTCCTCATCCTCTCTCAATTTCTCTCTGTCCTATATAGTAAAAGTGAAAACCAGGGGGCGGGAGAATGGCCTTGGGGAGCAGTGGGTTTGTAGTGCCAGCCCTGAGCCCCAGGAATAACCCTGGTGGCAATAAAAGGAAAACAAAAAACATTTTTTTAAATCTCTCTAAGTAGGATTTAAACTTCCTGGGGGATTTCCATGTATGTAAACTTCAGTAATTTTTTTCTGATAATTTGCTAGTATATTTAAACTTTATGAAGTAGAAATCAATTAGAAGATGAATGTGATCAAAATGCAATTAAACAGGAGATGAGATAAATATATTATTGAGCTTTTAACCTTTGATTATAGTTCTAAAAGATCCCATACTTTCTCCTCTCTCTTAATCATTAATAGACAAATATAAATAAATACTTTTTTGAGTGGTAATTTTTTTTTTAATTTTTATTTATAAAATGGAAACACTGACAAAAATCATAGGATACAGGGGTACAATTCCCACCACCAGAACTCCATATCCCACCCCCTCCCCTGATAGCTTTCCTATTCTATTTACTTATTTATTTATTTATTTATTTATTCCCTTTTGTTGCCCTAGTTGTTTTATTGTTGTAGTTATTATTGTTGATGATGTCGTCGATGTTGGATAGGACAGAGAGAAATGGAGAAAGGAGGGGAAGACAGAGGGGGAGAGAAAGATAGACACCTGCAGACCTACTTCACCACCTGTGAAGCGACTCCCCTGCAGGTGGGGAGCCAGGGGCTCGAACTGGGATTCTTTTCCATTTTGCGCCACCTGCTCTTAACCCGCTGTGCTACCGCCCGACTCCCAGCTTTCCTATTCTTTAACCCCGTGGGAGTATGGACCCAGGGTCATTATGGGGTGCAAAAGGTGGAAGGTCTGGCTTCTGTAATTGCTTCCCCGCTGAATGTGAGTGTTGACAGGTTGATCCATACTCCCAGCCTGTCTCTCTTTTCCTCTAGTGGGGCAGAGCTCTGGGGAAGCGGGGCTCCAGGACATTTTGGTGGGGCCATCTGCCCAGGTAAGTGTGGTTGGCATCATGTTAGCATCTGGAACCTGGTGGCTGGAAAAAGAGCTTGTAAAACTTATTGATTGGGGAGTTGGGCGGTAAGACATCGAGTTGAGAGCATGTGGCGCAAAGCGCAAAGACCTGCTTAAGGATCCCGGTTCAAGCCCCCGCTCCCCACCTGCAGGGGAGTCCTTTCACAGGCGGTGAAGTAGGTCTGAAGGTGTCTATCTTTCTCTCCCCCTCTCTGTCTTCCCCTCCACTCTCCATTTCTCTCTGTCCTAACAACGACAACAATAAAACAAGGGCAACAAAAAAGGAAGTAAATAAATATTTTTAAAAACTTATTGATCATTTTTTCAAATCGAAGCATACAAGATATTTTTCTCACATAACTAAAATTCAGGAAAATTTCAGAAAAAAATGTTAATATTAGACTACTTATTCAGTTTCTCCACCAAGTTCTTTTTAAAATTTTTATTTATTTGTTTGTTTTCCCTTTTGTTGGTCTTGTTTTATTGTTGTAGTTATTGTTGTTATTAATGTCATCGTTGTTGGATAGGACAGAGAGAAATGGAGAGAGGAAGGGAAGACAGAGAGGGTGAGAGAAAGACAGACACCTGCAGACCTGCTTCACCGCCTGTGAAGTGACTCCACTGCAGGTAGGGACCTGGGGCTTGAACTGGGATCCTTCCACCAGGCCTTGCACTTTGCCCACATGCGCTTAACTGCTGTGCTATCGCCCGACTCCCTCCCCGACTCCCTCCACCAAGTTCTTGACTTTCTCACATGTCTAATTATGATACATATTTCTTTGATTTTTTTTGTTTTATGCCATTTCTTTTCAAGTGGCCTTACTTTCACACTAAAATGTTTTCAAGACGACATGTGAAATATTGCTAGATGTGGCTGGAAAAGTAGTTCAACTGGTAGAGTATTAAACTTGCACGCCTACAGTTTCAGGTTCAATCCTTGGTGGTGCATGTATCCAAGTGGTGTTCTGGCATGTTTCTTTCTTATATAAAACTCCCTCTCATACGTACCAAATCCTTTTAAATAAGATGGTATTAGGGTTTTATGGAAGGGTGTGTGTGTGCACTTTTCATTGAATGCAGTATTTTAACAGTATCATGAATAGGCTTTTCAGATATTACCGATCCTCTGGGACTAAGTACTATTAGGAAATAAAGTAATAATAAAAGGCATTATTATGTAATGCCTGTGATGCACTTCCTATGTGCCCGGCTAGGCACCATGAACATGTGACCTGTGCAGTTACACCAGCCCTCATTCTTTTATTTCTATTGTTTTATTTATTTTTACCAGAGCACT
This sequence comes from Erinaceus europaeus, assembly GCF_950295315.1. Taxonomy (NCBI): domain Eukaryota; kingdom Metazoa; phylum Chordata; class Mammalia; order Eulipotyphla; family Erinaceidae; genus Erinaceus; species Erinaceus europaeus. Next base: position 46,596,309 of record NC_080163.1, read on the forward strand.
GCTCAGCTCTGACTTACAGTGGTGCAGGAAATTGAACTTGGGACCTTAGAGCCTCAGGCATTAGAGTCTCTTTTCATAACCATTGTGCTATTTCTCCTGCACCCACCAGCCCCCATTCTTAGAATAACCCTGTATTTGGGTTAATGCTCTAGTATCAACATTTTGAAATTCTTTTTTTTTTTTTTTTTTTGCCTCCAGGGTTATTGCTGGAGCTTGGTGTCTGCACTATGAATCCACTGCTACTGTGGCAGTGTCTTCGACTTTTTGAATAGGACAGAGAGAAATCGAGAGAGGAGAGAAAGAGAGGGAGAGAGAAAGACAGACACCTGCCGGCAGACCTGCTTCACCACTTGAGAAGCAGCCCCCCTGCAGGTGGGCTCAAACTGGGATCCTTGTGTGAGTCTTTGTGCACTCAATCCAGTGCACCACTGCCCAGACCCCCATCTTGAAATTCTTAATAATTTTTATTTTTTAAATTTGTTTATAAAATAAAAAATATTGACAAGACCATTGGATAAAAGGGGTACAATTTCACACAATTCCCACCACCAAATCTCCATATCCCATCCTTTCCCTTGAAAGCTTTCCTTTTTTTATCCCTCTGGGAGCATGGACCCTGAATCATTATCGGGTACAGAACATGGGATTGACAGATAGATCCATACTCCCTGTCTCTTTCTTTCCCTAGTGGGGCAGGGCTCTGGAAAGTTGGGGTTCCAGGACACATTTGGTGAGGTTGTCTGCCCAGGGCAGTCAGGTTGGCATCACAGTAGTATCTGCAACTTGGTGGTTGAAAAGAATTTTAAGGTATAAAGCAGAACAAATTGTTTAGTAAATCAGGAACCTGAAGGCAAGAATGTAGCAGATGAGATTTGAGGTCTCCATTTTGGAAAAAGCTAGTAGGTCTATTTTAGGCATGTTCCAAGAGACCCATGACTTTACTGATTTCTGCCTGAGCCTGACAGCTAACATGCAGGTGGAACAAAGGTATTGTCTGGGGAGATGGTGTCAGAGTTGGAAATAGGACTAGAAAGCTGGGTCAAAGAAGAGCATAGCTCCCAGATATGGGGAAAGTATATAAATATCGCTAACTGTAAACCCCATCGATTTGATCTGGGGCCCATATTCAGTGCATCTACATCCTTGTAGATCTGACCTTGCATTCTGTGGTCACAGCTAGGAATCTTGTACGTTGCACTCATTTCCAGACCCATATTCCTCGAGTGGTAGAATATTTTGGCCCACCTTCCCTTCCGAGAATGGGGCAGTCCCTATCATTGTTGATCCACAGTGAGGGCAAGGTCCTGTAGGGGTCCAGCAAGGGGTCCATTATATTGTTCCTGATGGAGATGACCAGTGACAGTGGAGAGAGAGATCTATTAGAAGTCTAGGCCCAATCATGTCTGTGTGGGAATTCCAGGATTCCCTGACTAGGGCCCTGGATCTTAATGATTTTTTTAAATGTGCCCCCTCTGGGAGGTGGCATGGTGGATAAAGTGTTGAACTCTCAAGCCTAAGAATCTAAGTTTAATCCCCAGCATTACATGACCAGAGTGATTCTCTGGTGTGTGTATTCTCTCTCTCCCCTAAAGAAGTCTTTAGAGGGGTCAGGAGGGGTGCACCTGGTTAAGTGCACACACTACAGTACACAAGGACCCAGGTTCAAGACCTTGGTCCTCACCTGCAGAGGGAAAGCTTCACAAGTGGTGATGCTGGGCTGCAGGTGTCTCTCTGTCTCTCTCCTTCTCAATAGACCTCTCCCCCCACAATTTCTCTCTGTCTCTATCCAATAATAAATAAGCAAAAATAGAAAAGAAAAAATATTTAAATAAAAAATTAAAAGGGAGTCTTCAGAAAATATAGAGGGTATTTAGAAAGTACAGGGGGTTGTACGGTTATGTGGAAATGTTATGCATGTACAAACTATTGTATTTTAGTGTAAACTAATACTGTAAACTATTAATCCACCAATAAGGAAATTAAAAAAAAAATTGTGCAACAAGGAGCCTCCTATTTTCATTTTGCTCTGATCTCAGAAATTGTGTAGCCAATCTTTATACTAAGAACTATGTTTATCAAGGCGAGTATATAATGTATGCTTTTGCAAGATAACTCATATTTCATGCAAAATGAAGTTTAAGGAAAAGCAAGAGTGGTTCGGGAGGTGGCGCAGTGGATAAAGCATTGGATTCTCAACCATGAGGTCCTGAGTTCAATCCCCGGAAGCACATGTACCAGAGTGATATCTGGCTTTTTCTCTCCTCCTATCTTTCTCGTGAATAAATAAATAAATAAATAAATAAATAAATAAATAAAAACATTGGACTCTCAAGCATGAGGTCCCAAGTTCAATCCCCAGAAGCACATGTACCAAAGTGATGTCTGGTTCTTTTTCTCTCCTCCTACTTTTCTCATGAGCAAATTAGTAAAATATAAAAAAAAGGAAATAAAGAATACCAGAGAGTGGCAGTGAATGTAGTACAAATCTATACCCCTGTAATATTATAATCTTGTAGACCACTATTAAATCACTAATGAAAAAAATTAAAGGAAGACATTCTCTAGGGGCGGTAAATGCCAGAGAGGAAATGATAGCAGCATAGAAGATGGTTTTACTCAAGTGGTGACAGTAGAAAGGGAAGTAACTGAGAGGTTCAAAACATATTTTGGAGCTTCTGGGGGTGGCTTATCAGGCAAAGTATACAACTTTGTATATGAATGAGGCTCTGGATTCAGTCCCCAACACAGCATATGCCAGAAAGATTCTTTAGCTACTTTCAGTCTTTGTCTCTCTGTTTCTTTCCCTCTTATAAATACATAGTTTATAACATATGCACACATTTTGGAGATACTAAACTCACTGCAGTGAATGTAGGAGTGTAGGAAAAAATGTTAAGAATGAGTTGGGACTTTAACGTTGGCTTACAATATTATAAGATGTCAGGGGTGAGGCTTTGTGTCTGTGTTTGTGTCTTTGTGTGTGCATGTGTGTATAATTCAGTAGCTTGAAACTTTTTAACAGGATTAAAAATGCTGCTTGTTAGGGAGTGGGTGGTGGCTCACCCAGTTGAGCACACACAAGCACAAGGACCCAGGTTCAAGCCCCTGGCTCCCACCTGTGGAGTGGAAGCTTCAGGAGTAGTGAAACAGTATTACAGATGTCTCTCTCTCTCTCTCTCCCTGTCTCTCTGCCTCCCCCTCAATTTATCTCTGTCCCATCAAGTAAAAGAAATAAATGGGGCTGGGTGGTGGTACACCCATTAGATCAGCATGTTACAGTGTAGTAGGACCCAGGTTCAAGCCCTTGGTCCCCACCTGCAGAGGGAAGCTTCACAAGAGATGAAGCAGAGCTGCAGGTGTCAATACCCCCTCCCCTCTCAATTTCTGTCTCTATTCAACATAAATAAAAAAGAAAGAGAGAAAGTGAGAGAGAGAAACACAGAAGGAGGAAGGAAAGAAGGGAAGAAGGGAGGGAAGAAGGAAGGAAGGAAAGAAGGAAAAAATGGTTGCCAGGAGCTGTATATTCTTTGTACAGGCATCTATCTGCCCTCAATGATAACTCTGGTGGCAATTAAAACTGCTCGTTAGATGAGGAAGATGGGAGAAAGAACAGATAAATGGATTTAATTAAGAATTAAGTTGGGGGAGTTAGGTGGTAGCGCAATGGGTTAAGCGCACATGGCGCGAAGCACAAGAACCCGCGTAAGGATCCGGGTTTGAGCCCCCAGCTCCCCACCTGTAGGGGAGTTGCTTCACAGGCAGTGAAGCAGGTCTGCACGTGTGTCTCTTTCTCTAACCCTCTCTGTCTTCTCTTTCTCTCTCTATTTCTCTCTGTCCTATCCAACAATGACAGCATCAATAACAACTATAACAATAAAACAAGGGCAACAAAAAGGGAATAAATAAATAAGTAAACTAAAAAAATATTTTGAAAAAAGAATTAAGTTTGGCATGTTACTGAAAGCCAAATACGAAAGACTCTGTTTTAGAATCCCGTTTTTATGAATTTCTAGAAAAGGCAAGACTATATCAAAGTAGCTTGAAATAGTGACTGTATTCACTATTTCAAAAATGCATTACATCTAGGAAAAATGATGCCCACAGGTGAACATATATAGCCTGTGCACTTTATGATTAATGTGTGATTAGAATGAATATTGCTATATGAATAACTAATGAGAGTATAGGGAGATGTTGCCCAAAGGGTGGTGGTATTATTATTATTATTATTACCAGAGCACTGCTGGCTCTGGCTTATGGTGGTATGGAGGATTGAACCTGGGACTTGGGGTCCTCAGGCATGAAAATCTGTTTGCATAAGATTATACTATCTCTCCCACCGTAAAGGGTACATTATTGCAGTTATAAATCAAGTAAGTTCTGGGGATCTAATATAAATTTTGACATAGTTAAGTGTGGTAGTGTACATACTTGGAATTTGTTAGAAGAGTAAATCTTAAATAGTCTCACCATACCAAAAAAAAAAAAAGTATTTCTAGCTTAGGTGGTAGGAGTATTACAACTATATTGTGGTGACATGTCCTAGTATATGCATATATTAAATCATGTTACATGCCTTAAATTAATACAGTTCTATTTGTCAATTATACTGTGATAAGTTTGGGGATGGAAGTAAGAAACACAGGCTCTGGTAGACACTGGGGACACAAGTGATAACCATAACAGTCATGTTATTAGCCCTTCTGCAGCATTCTGTCTAGTGGGAGAGACAGATATTATACTTAAACAAAAAAAGAATTGTATAGTTTTAGGGTCAGGAAATAGTTTACTTTCTTTTTTTTTTTAATAGTTTACCTTCTAACTTGGACACCTTACCAAGCAGAGCTCCAGGTTTGAACCCCAGAATTACATGTAAGAACAAAGGCATGTTTGATACAACAATAATATGAGGTGTGTGTGTGCATGTGTAATAATTTCTAATATAAAAGAATGAAAAATAGCCCCAGGAATAGTGGAATCACACATGTATAAGGTCTATATATATTTATTCCCTGTGCCTTTTTAAAAATAATACTTTATTTGTTGTATTTTTTATATTTATTTATTCCCTTTTGTTGCCCTTGTTTTATTGTTGTTGTTATTGATGTCATCGTTGTTGGATAGGACAGAGAGAAATGGAGAGAGGAGAGGAAGACAGAGAGGGGGAGGGAAAGAGAGATATCTGCAGACCTGTTTCACCACCTGTGAAGTGACCCCCCCTGCAGGTGGGGAGCTGGGGGCTCGATCCAGGATCCTTACGCCAGTCCTTGGGCTTCTCACCACGTGTGCTTAACCTGCTGCGCTACCACCTGACTCCCTTCCCTGTGTCGTCCATAAAAATAAATAAATAAATAATAAATGCAAATAATTTTACATTTTAAGGTCGTGCTAGGTTTAACAAAGGAAAATGTAAGAAAGCATAACAAAGGATCTTGATTTTAACAGCAGCTTAGTGGAAGGCCTCTATGAGGAAATATCATTTAAAAGATTACCTGAAAGGTTTTCAGGGATTAGCAAAGCAAAGAGCGAAAAAAAGCAAGTGTCCTAGGACAGGAGCAGCCTGCTTGAAGGCCCTAGGGCACAAAAAGAGCTCAGTTGCTGAGCACACTGAAAGCTGTAACACAATTTTGGGATATCAAGAGAAGGAGATCTTGGGTATTATGTAAATAATTTGGTATTTTATTTCAAAAGCAGTAAGATGCTGTGAGGAGGGAGCTAGGCAGTGGCACACCCAATTGAGAGCACAGACATTGCCCTGTGCAATAACCTAGGTTGGAGCCCAGCTTCCCACCTGAATGGGGGATGCTTCAGTGAAGCAGGTTTGCAGGTGTCTCTCTCCTTCACTGATTCTCCCTCCCCTATCAATTTCTCTCTTTCCTACCCAATAAAAATAGGGGGGGATAAAGCTTTTAAAAGCTAGTTTCAGACTGAAATTGTTAGCAAATGGGAAAATAAACATTGATATGGGCTTCCAAATAACCCACTAGGATCATTGCTTCTCTTTTTAAAATTTATTGTTTACTTATATATCTATTTATTAATTCAACTATTGGAAAGATACAGAGAGAAATCAAGGGGGGAAGAAAGGAGAGACAGAAACATCTGCAGTACTGCTTCACTGCTTGTAAAGCTTCCCCTTCAGGGGAAGACTGGGGGATTGAACCTGGTCCTTCCATAATGTAACATGTGCTAGCCACCAGGTGCATCACCTCCTGGTCCTGATTCATTGATACTTGGTTCACATTTTGAATAGAAAGTGACTGAGTGTGGTCCAGGAGGTAGCACAATGTAAAGCATTGGCTTTTCAACCATGAGGTTCCGAGTTCAATCTCTGGCAGCCCATGTACCAGAATGATATCTGGTTCTTTCTCTCTCTCTCTTCCTATATTTCTCATTAATAAATAAAATCTATTTTTAAAAAAGGTGACTGAGTGACTAGGGAAAGATAAAAACATGCTGGGAGTATGGCTCTACCTGTCAATACCCATGTCCAGTGGAGAAACAATTACAGAAGCCAAAATTCCCACCTTCTGCACCACAAAAAATAATTTTGGTACAAACTCTCAGAGGTGCAAACAATAGTGGAAGTAAATTAGAGGGTACTGTAACGTAATTCAACCAGGACCTGAAGTGTTTGGCACCAAGAATCTTGTTTTTATACCATCACTGAAAGGTAAGCAAATCTGGAAAACATCAGAGGAAGCCAGGCACTATTTTTCTTTTCTGAGAGAGAAGAAGAAAAGAAAGACATCTGGTAGTAGTAATAGGTGTAGAGATGACATAGAAAAGAAATGAAGGGAGTTGGGCGGTAGTGCAGTGGGTTAGGCGCACGTGGCACAAAGCTCAAGGACTGGCTTAAGGATCCCGGTTCGAGCCCCCAGCTCCCCACCTGCAGGGGAGTCGCTTCACAAGCGGTGAAGCAGGTCTGCAGGTGTCTATCTTTCTCTCCCCATCTCCCCCTCTCTGTCTCCCCTTCCTCTCTCCATTTCTCTCTTTCTTATCCAACAATGACATCAACAACAACAACAACAATAATAACTACAACAATAAAACAAAGGCAACAAAAGGGAATAAATAAATATTTTTTAAAAGAAAATAAATGAAGACAGGAATATAGATGTAGATGTAGACATACATAGTTGTAGAATCAGCCCATATCTGTGACTTTGGGAGAACTCAGCTTCCAGTGGAGGGGGATGGGGACACAGAACTCCAGAGATAAGAACTGTATAGGTTTATAGCCCTTTTATCTTATAATTTTATAAATCAATATTAAATCACCAATAAAAATAAATTTAAAAAAAAGAAAGGAAAATGACTTGGTGAGCAAGGATTCAAGTTCAAGCCCCTGGACCCCACCTGTAAGGGAAAGTTCCATAAGCGATGAAATAGTGCGACAGACACGTCTCTCTGTCTTCCCCTTTCTTCTCAATTTATCTCTGTCTCTATTCAACATAAATGAAAACTTAAAAAAAATTTAAAGTGAATGCAATATTTTCTATAGCCAACAGCATATATTCTATCTAGTCATCTTGGTCATCTGATCACTTGTCAAATCTGACTATTTAAAGCTGGGGGTTTTAAGAAATAAATTAAAATACTGAGGATATGGACAGAAAGGTCAGTGATACCTTCTCATTTAAAAAAATATTTATTTACTCCCTTTTGTTGATCTTTTTATTGTTGTAGTTATTGTTGTTGTTGATGTCATTGTTGGATAGGACAGAGAGAAATGGAGAGAGGAGGGGAAGACAGAGAAGGAGAGAGAAAGACAGACACCTGCAGACCTGCTTCACTGCCTGTAAAGCGATTTCCCTGCAGGCAGGGAGCTTGGGGCTCAAACCTGTATGCTTACACAGGTCCTGGTGCTTTGCACCACCAGCGCTTAACCCACTGCGCTACCGCCCAACTGACTCCCTGATAACTTTTCATTTCTAATTAATAGTCTATACATACTTATGTCTCATCTACTTAACTGCCTCCTTGCCTCAAAATTCAATTACACTTCAAAAGAGTTATATGCAGTAAAAAAAAAAAAAATGTAGTGCAAAACAAGTATACAGGGCCAGGGAGATAGCCTAGTGTTAGAGCACTGGACTCGCATGCCTAAGGCCCAACAGGCCATAAGTTAGATCCCTTCCATCACCTCATACCAGAGTTGATAAATATTCTAGTCTCTCTCTTGTTTATTAAAGTAAACAAACTTTTTAAAAGACAATTATAGTGGCTCAGAAGGTGGTATAGTGGATAAAATATTGGCCCCTCAGGTATGAATTCATTCCCTGGCAATGCATGTGTCAGAATGATGCTTTGGCTCTCTCCCCATCTCTCTCTCATAAATAGATATTTTTAAAAGATAAGTATATATAAATAGTATGAGGCTCTAGAATTTTATATATATTGTCCAACTGTATAATTGCATCATTAATTGAGATTTCATGCCAAGTTATTCTGTCTGCCTTATTCATTTAGTAGAACAGGAACCCAAGAATCCTTAGAGAGTAATTTCTTGTCCAGTGTTATGCCATTTACTTCATAGTCAGCTCTTATTTGTTACCCTAATCATCGACATTTTGTTTGGTGACTATAATCTTAAATTAAAAAAAAAAATTCAATGTGTTTCATTGTGGCTAAAGGCCTTCCATTTCTTTCTTGCTGTCATATCACGATCATTTTATAAATTTCCAGGTGGTAAATAGATCTGGCTTTTTAACTTCTTTCATTTTTTTTTCTTTCTTTATTGCTTTCTTTTTTCTTACTCTTTATTAGCAAGGCAATTTCACTTGGTGGCATATAAATCAAAAGTCTTAGGAAACTGATCAAGTAAAGGAAAATTAGATTATGATCTATGACTGATGTAAAAGGTAATGTTGGAAATTTTCACTTTTCACCCTGGTTCTATAGCGTTGGAAACTAAACAATACTTAGTTTAATAGAAATCTGAATTTCATTAAAAAATTTTTGTGAAAGAGCGAAACAAAACAACTCCTGTTAACTTTTTTTTTTTAACTGAGTAGTTAAAGAGAACTCTAGTCTCATTGGGTAAAAGATCAATCAACTTATTACCTGCACAGACATACTAAAAGTGTCCTTACAAGAAAAAAAAAAAAAAACCAAATAGGCTTTATCCAGTTCACCAACCACACAATTTTCTTAGTTTCCCCTGACAACAGCTGTGTCATTTGGGGGGTTTGATTTGGTCTGCCTTCCCGCGACTAAATACAACGACTCAAGAGTTTAATAGGCCTTAATTTGGCTTGAAGACTTTCAGAACAGCCAGCTTCATCTCCCTGCATTTGGCATTCCAGAATAAGGCAGCTTTCCGATGTACTACGGTACTGCCAGGGAGTTTTTGCCGGTAAACTCTGGAAAGAAGCCAGAAGAAAGAAGTTTGTGGCGCTAGCTGGGATCCGGCTTAAAGAGCCCGGCGCTGGAGCATTCTTCGTGCAGTTATTGACTGGGACTCTGCGTGCCGCTGTCGGCCAATGAAGACGTCGGAGATCGAGCCCCGGCCCGTCCCCTCTCGGCGCCCCGGGATGAGGCAGAGACTGAACAGCCGGCGAGCAAATCAAAGGCATCCAGAAAGCCATGTCTGACTCGGCACCCAGCGCCCAAGCGCTAAACCGCTGAAAGTTTGTCAGCGAAAAGGCCGGAACGAGCTGGATCCCGCCAAGAGGAACTGCCTTTGAGTGAGATGGTCCCAGCGGCCGGGAGGAGAGGACTGGTAAGCACCGGGAGAGTGGTGGGAGTTTTGCTTCTGCTTGGCGCCTTGCACAAGGCTTCCGCGGTCATTCGCTATGAGATCTTGGAGGAAAGAGAGAAGGATTTCGCGGTGGGCAACGTGGTCAAGGACCTTGACTTGGATCTCGCCAGCCTGTCAGCTCGCCGGCTCCGGGTGGTGTCCGGAGGTAGCCGAAAATTCTTTGAGGTGAACCGGGAGACAGGAGAGATGTTCGTGAACGAGCGGCTGGATCGAGAGGAGCTATGTGGGACACTGCCCTCCTGCACCGTAACTCTGGAGTTGGTGGTGGAGAGCCCGCTGGAGCTGTTTAGCGCGGAAGTGGTGATACAGGATATCAACGACAACAATCCCGCTTTCCCTACCCGGGAAATGAAATTGGAGATTAGCGAGGCTGTGGCGCCGGGGACGCGCTTTCCGCTCGAGAGCGCGCACGATCCCGACGTGGGAAGCAACTCTTTACAAACCTACGAGCTGAGCCGAAATGAATACTTTGCGCTTCGTGTACAGACGCGGGAGGACGGCACCAAGTACGCGGAGCTGGTGCTGGAGCACCCCCTGGACCGGGAGCAAGAGCCTGGTCTCCAGTTGATGCTGACCGCTCTGGACGGAGGTACCCCGGCTCGCTCCGCGACTCTTCCTATTCGCATCACTGTGCTGGACGCAAATGACAATGCGCCCGCCTTCAACCAGTCCTTGTACCGCGCGCGTGTCCCGGAGGATGCACCCCCTGGCACTCGCGTGCTGCAAGTCCGCGCCACTGACCTGGATGAAGGCCCCAACGGTGAGATAATTTACTCCTTGGGCAGCCACAACCGTGCGGGCGTTCGGGAACTATTCTCCTTAGACCTTGTAACTGGGGTGCTGACAATCAAGGGTCCACTGGACTTCGAAGACACAAAACTGCACGAGATTTACATACAGGCTAAAGACAAAGGCGCCAACCCCGAAGGAGCTCATTGCAAGGTTTTGGTAGAAGTTGTGGACGTGAATGACAATGCCCCAGAGATCACTGTCACCTCTGTGTACAGCCCAGTTCCAGAGGATGCTCCTCTAGGAACTGTCATTGCTTTGCTCAGTGTTACGGATCAGGATGCTGGGGAGAACGGGCTGGTCACTTGCGAGGTTCCACCAGGCCTTCCTTTCAGCCTGACCTCTTCTCTCAAGAATTATTTTACTTTGAAAACCAGCGCAGCCCTGGATCGGGAGACTGTGCCAGAATACAACCTAAGTATCACTGCTCGAGATGCTGGAGCCCCTTCTCTCTCGGCCCTTACAATAGTTCGGGTGCAAGTGTCTGACATCAACGATAACCCCCCTCAATCTTCCCAACCTTCCTATGATGTTTATGTTGAAGAAAACAACCTCCCAGGAGTTCCAATATTAAATCTAAGTGTCTGGGACCCCGACTCCCCACAGAATGCTCATCTTACATTTTTTCTCTTGGAGCAAGAAACAGAAGCTGGACTAGTGGGCCGCTACTTCACAATAAATCGTGACAGTGGTGTAGTGTCATCCTTAGTGCCCCTGGACTATGAGGACCAACGGGAATTTCAGTTGTTAGCTCACATCAGTGATGGGGGCATTCCCATCTTGACCACCAACATCACCGTGAACATATTTGTTACAGATCGGAATGACAATGCTCCCCAGGTCCTATACCCTAGGCCTGGCCAAAGCTCAGTAGAGATGCTTTCTAAAGGTACAGCTGCAGGCTACGTGGTCACAAGAGTGGTTGGTTGGGATGCAGATGCAGGGCACAATGCCTGGCTTTTTTACAGCCTCTTGGGAGCCCCCAATGAGAGCCTTTTTTCTGTGGGGCTTCACACGGGTCAAGTCAGCATTGCCCGGCCAGTCGAGGACACGGATTTACCCAGGCAGATGCTCACAGTCTTGATCAAAGACAATGGGGAGCCATCACTGTCCACCACAGTGACTCTGACCGTGTCAGTAACTGAGGAATCTCCAGAAGCCCGGGCTGAGTTCCCCTCTGGCATTGCCCCTGGGGAGCAGAATAAAAACCTCACCTTTTATCTACTCCTCGCATTAATCCTGGTCTCTGTAGGGTTTGCAGTTACAATATTGGGAGTGATCATATTCAAAGTTTACAAGTGGAAACAGTCCAGGGACTTATACCGAGCCCCCATGAGCTCCCTGTACAGAACACCAGGGCCCTCTCTGCATGCCGATGCTGTACGGGGAGGTCTGATGGCCCCACACCTTTACCATCAGGTGTATCTCACCACTGACTCCCGCCGCAATGACCCACTGCTGAAGAAACCTGGTACAGCCAGCCCACTGGCCAGCTGCCAGAACACACTGCGGAGCTGTGATCCCGTATTCTATAGGCAAGTGCTGGGTGCAGAGAGCTCCCCTCCTGGACAGGTAAGGTTTTGCAAGTCATCCCTGAACAATGCTTTTGATTGCTGAACCATGTTCAGGAAGGTATGGGGTCACTTTTTAGTGATGAAGATTTTCCCCTAGTGATACATCCAAATTTTCACCTGGCTCTTCCTAGGTCAAATGCTGTGCCTTTGTGATAGGATGACCTACTAGATTTGTGGTCCCTCCAGTGTAGAGTTAACTGATTCATGTGTAGATTCATTTCACACTCACTTGCCATAACAACTAACAAATCCTGTTAAGGGACTATTAAGCTAAAACTCAAGACTACAGCAGTCAAACTCAAGACTACAGTTAGCTTGGTAACATTTGCATTGAAGACAAGCTACTGGATATTCCTAACCAGTATCACCTACCAGGAATAATAATAATAATAAACTACCTTATTTTTCCATCTTTCAAATGATTACATCTTTATTAAAACCAATGTTTTACTGATAATTTTCCTTATATATCATTCTCAGATAATTTTCTGTGAACTAATAAAATTCTGAGTAGCCTTTAGATTTTATTTCAAGCAAACTACTGAATTGATGTGCCTATTATTTACAAACTGTTCTTATGCTATAATAGCTATGCCTGAGCGTTTATAGAAAAATTGGGGAATATTAGAAAGTATAGAGAAAAAATGAAGTATAGTTCCCCAACCCAAAGATAACTACTATTAATTACAAAAGCAAGAATTTATTTTAAAAATATATCCAGGCAATACAAACAAACAAAATGAGAGTTGTTTTGTGTCCTCTTAGAGTTGTCCCTGAGCCTTCCAGTATTATTTGCCTTTGGTATACACATAATGTAAAAGGTTAGAACATTCATGCCCTCAGAAATGCTGTTCTTGTTTTCATTTACGATGGTGAACAGGTGACTTTCAAGACTTTTGTCTTGGTGTGAAACCTGAATACAATTCCAAATGTTGAAGAGCCACTTTTATTATTTTTTAAACTAAGAGTGTACTATTGCTATAAAATCTTGAATTTGACAACTGGGCAAATAAGGTCCCACTACTTTACCAACTAATAGTCCTTAGGTAAGTTAATCTATGGTCTAAACCTATTTGTCACATACAGGAAGGATCTTTTAGATCAGTGCATGATATAATGTATACATCAGACATGCCATAATTGTTGAAATTCCTAGGTATTACAGTGGTTATTATTTTATCAGTTCTTTACCCAACCATAATCTTAACACTGAACACGACCAGAGAAAAATCTGTGATGTCACTTCTCAACCTTAAAATGTTATATAGACTACCTCTAGAAGACTGTTATAAGGGAAGAAAATAAATAGTTCAGTCATCTACAGAGAAAATCTTCCTCAACTACTAGTACCTAGGCAGTTAGGCTTTAAAAATCTAGAGCTAGGGGGTCGGGCGGTAGTGCAGCGGGTTAAGTGCAAGTGGCGCAAAGCGCAAGGACCAGCATAAGGATCCTGGTTCGAGCCCCAGCTCTCCACCTGCAGGGGAGTCGCTTCACAAGAGGTGAAGCAGGTCTGCAAGTGTCTTTCTCTCCACCTCTCTATCTTCCCCTCCTCTCTCCATTTCTCTCTGTCCTATCCAACAACGACACATCAACAACAACAGTGATAACTACAACAACAATAAAACAACAAGGGCAACAAAAGGGAAAATAAATAATACAAAATTAAAAAAAAAAAATCTAGAGCTGATAAGTGTGAGTGGCCAAAAGTTTATATAATTAGATTGTGCTGATGGTTATAATTTTTCAGAGTATGTGAATATACTAAAAATCATTTATACACTTTAAATGGGTGAATTATATATTAATAAAAACCATTAGAGCATATATTTTAATGGTTTGTTTATTTTTAGCAATACAAAGAAAAATGGGGGGAAGGGGCAGGCCAGAGCACTGTTCAGTTCTGGTTTATAGTGGTGATAAGGACTGAATCTGGGACCAGGGAGCTTCAGGCATGAAAATCTTTTGCATAACTATTATGCTGTCTCCTTAGCTATATATATACTTTTTTTTTCTTTATTGGGGTATTAATGGCTTACAGTCAACAGAAAAGTACAGTAGTATGTACATGTGTAGCATTTCTCATTTTTCCACATAACAATTCAACCCCCTCTAGTTCCTCTTCTGCCATCATATTCCAGGACCAGAATACTCCCCACCCCCACCCCAGAGTTTTTTACTTTGGTTCAGTACAGCTCCAGCCCAAGTAGAGCATATATTTTATAAATGAAGCTATAAAGCTCCTGTCTACAGAGATTGAACATTCACATACCTGGTTTAACAGATGAAATTGCAAATATGTAGGGTTAAAGATTTGTAATGATCCAGTTCTAGTAATATACACTGTATAAATTGTGTGCTTATCTGTTTTCTGTGCATTTGCAAGAATAAGTAGTAGAGATCTATAAAATATCTTGTTCTTGGAGTAGTGAAGACATCATTAAACTACAGTTTATGGTTACAAGGATGATAAAATGATAGAAAAACTATTTAAGATATTATAGAAAGGGTTTTTTATTTATTTCTAGACAGATTGGGGTAGGAGCCAAGGGAACCTTAGTAGTACACAAACTAATTGCTTAGCTTTGAAGAGGTCTCTTAACCTTTCTAAATTCAGCTTCCTCATTTGTAAAATAAAAACAATGCCTACTTTGCAAGATTGTTATGAGAGTGAAACACAATACATATAGTACCAGTACTCAATGTTAGTACTCCTTTATATAGAGTGCAAATATTCAAAAGTATTTGTTGGATAACTTAATCACTATTTATTGGGCATATATCTCTATGTGCTATATACAGTGTAAAAGACAAAGCAAAATGCAGTCCTTGCCATTATGATGCATAGTGTACCACAGGAGACAATAATGCAAAAATACATAAAATGATCATAGAGAGCTGCATAATGCAAGAAGCAATGGGGATAAAGGGGAGAAAATACCTAAATCAGCCTGGGGAAATCATAAAGACTTAATAGAGGTGGTAATGTTTGAGCTGGAAATTAAAGGTTGAGTAATAATTTGTCAGATCTTAGAAGAGAAGGGGGAAACTCCTTGCAGAGGGAGCAGAGGATAATGTTTTATTATTGCAGAATGTTTAAAAGTGTTTGTAAAATAGTCTTTCTAGGAGTTACAGTGAAGTAAGTAGGCAAAAGGTAGATTTTTTTTTTCCTCCAGGGTTATCGCTGGGGCTTGGTGCCTGCACTAAGAATCTACTGCTTCTGGAGGCCATTTTTTCCCATTTTGTTGCCCTTGTTGCACTTGTTGGAGTTGTTATTGTTGTTATAGCTGCTATTGTTAGGTAGGGCAGAGAAAAATGGAGAGAGGAGGGGAAGACAGAGAGGGAGAAAGATAGATACCTGCATTCCTGCTTCAAGGCTTGTGAAGTGACCCCGTGCAGGTGGGGAGCTAGGGGCTTTAACCGGCAACCTTAGGGCTGGTTCTTGAGCTTTGTGCCATGTGCACCTAACCCGCTGCGCTACCACCCAGCTCCCTAGTTAGGTCTTGAGTTACCAAGGAGTCTTTATTCTGCACAGATGATAGTCACTACAGAATTCTGAACTAACATATATATTATAGCATCTGGGGTTATCCTGGCAGCAGTACATGAAGTACATTAAGTTTATGTTGAGATTGGAGACATATATGTTGTATCTGGTGTTTTGTTGTAGAATTATTCTGGCAGCAGCATGTGAAGTGGATTTTGTTATTTTGAGACTGGAGACAAGACTGAACAGTTAGAAAACTTACAACATTTGAGAAGATTGATAATCAGCACAACATAGATAGGAAATGATAGTAAAATCACCAAAACCTGTTGATTGACATGAAATATGAAGTGTGCCATCCCTTCCCCACCCACCCCCATTCAGAGTGGGGCATCCAGCAGGATGATCATCAGTTTGTTGAAATAGTAAATCCTAAAGGATCAGATTTACACTTCCATCATTCCTATGGAATTTAGTGGTGGTGGTGGTGTGTGTTTATTTTATTTTTTTTTTATAAATGAACAGAGAAAATCTTTCCTTAAAGGCCAGACAGAATGTTGATTGCTCACTTCACTGTAGTCAAGGTGGGGGGGTGTGTAACTGGTGGTTTTTCTCTGGAAATGGATAAGAATCTTGGATACAAATTTCATGGTTTGTTGCTGGTTAGAGCAGAATTTGGGTGAAAATTCAAATGAGTTAAGACTTGTAATTCCAGATAAGGTTGTTTTTTTTTCTCTTTGTGTTGTGGTGTGTTTGCTACTCAGATTACAGTTTGAAGGTAACTAATGTGTAAAATGAGTTGTGTTTTCTGCATTTGTGGGGGAGGGAGACAGTGGGGAGGGGAGGGTCTGGGTCTGGGTGGAGAGTGGGGGTGAGATCTAGTCCTTGCTCAAAGAGGTCCCCTGGCGCTAAGTGAAAAGCTTGCTCTTTTGAAATAGTCTCTATTGATAATTAACAACAAATCAGGCACAGCCGAGGAGTCAAATAAAGAGGATTTATAGGCACAATGCTGGTGGTAGCTGATGTCAGCCATTCAAGGAAACTATTAAATCTGTGAACATTAGCATTCATCAGGGAATGAGAACTAGTCCTTAGCACCCTTTTCTTTACTGATTTGGAACATCACCCTCTTCCTCCACCCTGCTTCTTTTTCTTCCATACTGTCCTTGAAATCAGTGAATGGTAATTTAGTACATCACTAGCAAGTATCTGAATAAGAGAGGTTTGGTTTCCCCCGCTATGCCTCCTGTTACAACAAAAACGTGTACTGCATAAATCTAATTGGTTACATTAATGTGTAAGCCTTTTTCTGCAAAGAGATGGCTACATTACCAAATAATCTGCAGAGGGGCAGTATATGGCAGTGCTTCTAATTAGCTGTTCCTCTAATACAATCAGATTAAGGCAGCAGCTACTCATTTAGAATATTGGTTGATGACAACACTAGCTTGAACAAAGTGACCAGTCTCGAATGGCTACTCCCTCTCTGGGCCGCAGGCTGCTAGGGCTTTGGCTGTCGCTGTTTTCCCCGCCGAAAAAGGGGGCGGGAGGGATGTGTTAGAGAAAAAAAAAAATACATGTATGTTGTCTGCCTTTCCACTAAGACAGCCCGTGCTCAGAAATGCTGTTGAGCGGGAGGAAGGAGCTAGATAGGGATTTTTTTTTTTTTTTCCAATGCTGCGACGCATTAACCCTGCTGCTATTGGGATATTCTCTGTTCAGCCTATTGGCTGAGCCCAGGAACCGCTTTCTGCCAATCCGGTGGTGGAAGGCAGACAAATCTACCCCGCCACCAGCAAAAAAACGGCGCGTAACCCTTGCAGCGCCGACCCCGGCCGCGCCAGAGCTGGCGCGGGGAAAGGGAAATAGCTGCTGTGGCTGTTTGGGGCGGGTCGCCTTCTTCTGCTTCTCAGGACCAGGTAGAGAACTATCGGGTGGCAGCAATGCTCTGCAAGGTGAGAGACTGGGTGGAAATTTGCTGGGGGGCTACCCTATTGTTCCTCTTTTGCCACCTGGATTATGTTTGTGGGCAAATCCGTTACCCAGTCCCAGAGGAGTCACAGGAAGGGACTTTTGTAGGGAATGTCGCCCAAGATTTCTTGCTGGATACAGAGAGTCTGTCAGCTCGCAGGCTGCAAGTAGCCGGAGAGGTGAACCAGAGACACTTTCGTGTGGATTTGGACAGCGGTGCCCTGCTCATCAAGAATCCAATCGATAGAGAGGCACTGTGTGGGCTAAGTGCCAGCTGCATCATGCCCCTGGAGTTTGTAACCGAAGGACCTTTGGAAATGTACCGAGCAGAGGTGGAGATCGTGGATGTGAATGATCACGCCCCCCGATTTCCTCGGCAGCAGCTGGACTTGGAGATTGGGGAAGCAGCTCCTCCAGGACAACGTTTCCCCTTGGAAAAGGCTCAGGATGCAGATGTGGGAAGCAACTCCATCAGTAGCTATAGACTAAGCTCCAATGAACACTTTGCGCTGGATGTCAAGAAGCGCAGCGACGGCAGCCTGGTCCCAGAGCTGCTTCTAGAGAAGCCTTTGGATCGGGAGAAGCAGTCAGACTACCGCCTGGTACTGACTGCTGTGGATGGAGGGAACCCCCCAAGATCTGGCACAGCAGAACTCCGGGTATCAGTGCTGGATGTGAATGACAACGCCCCAGCATTCCAGCAGTCCAGCTACAGGATCAGCATATTGGAGAGTGCACCTGCCGGCATGCTGCTCATCCAGCTCAATGCCTCAGACCCAGACCTGGGTCCCAGTGGTAACGTCACCTTTTCTTTCAGTGGCCACACCCCTGATCGTGTGAGAAACCTCTTTAGCCTGCATCCCACTACTGGAAAGCTTACTCTGCAGGGGCCCCTAGACTTTGAGAGTGAGAATTACTACGAATTTGATGTTCGAGCTCGAGATGGGGGTTCTCCAGCCATGGAACAACATTGCAGCCTTCGGGTGGATCTTCTGGATGTGAATGACAATGCCCCCCACATCACAGTGACCTCAGAGCTTGGGACTCTCCCTGAGAGCGCAGAGCCTGGCACTGTGGTGGCACTCATCAGTGTGCAGGATCCGGACTCAGGATCAAATGGAGATGTGAGCCTCCGTATTCCTGACCACCTGCCATTTGCCCTCAAATCAGCCTTCAGGAACCAGTTCTCCCTGGTGACTGCTGGGCCTTTGGACCGGGAGGCCAAATCCAGCTATGACATCATGGTCACTGCTTCTGATGCTGGGACCCCTCCTTTGAGTACCCAAAGGACTATTTTCCTCAATATTTCAGATGTGAATGATAACCCACCCTCTTTCTTCCAGAGGTCACACGAAGTGTTTGTTCCTGAGAATAATCGCCCAGGAGACCTGCTTTGCTCCCTTGCAGCCTCTGATCCAGATTCTGGCTTGAATGCACTTATCTCCTACTCTCTCCTAGAACCCAGAAATCGAGATGTATCAGCTTCCTCCTTCATCTCTCTGAACCCCCAGACAGGAGCCGTTCATGCTACTCGATCCTTTGACTATGAACAAACACAGACATTGCAGTTTGAGGTGCAGGCCCGTGATCGGGGAAACCCACCCCTTAGCAGCACTGTGACAGTTCGTCTGTTTGTGCTGGACCTCAATGACAATGCCCCAGCTGTGCTCCGTCCTAGGGCCCGGCCTGGTTCCTTATGTCCCCAAGCACTGCCTCCATCAGTTGGTGCTGGCCACCTGGTCACAAAGGTGACCGCTGTGGACTTGGACTCAGGTTACAATGCCTGGGTTTCATATCAGCTTCTGGAGGCCCCTGATCCTAGTCTGTTTGCAGTTAGTCGCTATGCTGGTGAGGTGAGGACGGCTGTCCCCATCCCAGCTGATCTCCCACCACAGAAGCTGGTCATTGTGGTCAAAGATAGTGGTAGCCCTCCACTTTCTACCTCTGTTACTCTCCTAGTATCATTGGAGGAAGACACTCATCCAGTTGTCCCTGATCTCCGAGAATCTTCAGCTCCAAGGGAAGGAGAATCCCGCCTGACTCTCTACTTGGCTGTATCATTAGTAGCAATTTGCTTTGTCTCCTTTGGCTCATTTGTGGCACTACTCTCAAAATGTCTTCGTGGGGCTGCCTGTGGAGTGACCTGCTTTCCTGCTGGCACTTGTGCCTGTCTCACCAAATCTCGAAGGAGGGAAGGGCTTCCCCCTTCCAATGGTATCCTCCGAATCCAACTAGGGTCAGATGATCCTATCAAGTTTGTTGATGTGGGCGGCCACTCGCATGGCTGTACACCATTGGCTTCTGCACCCACTCGGAGTGATAGCTTCATGATGGTGAAGTCACCCAGTGCACCTATGGCAGGGGAGCCTGTTCGCCCAAGCTGTCCACCCTCTGATCTTCTCTATGGGCTAGAGGTGAGATCTTTGCAAGCTCAGCCAATGCTTGAGGGTTACTGTGATCCAGGCATATGGCTGGGCCATGTGCCAGAGAGTATCAGCCTCTCTGTAAGAGCCCATAGTGATGTCACTATTTTCTATGAGAGGTAATTATGTGGTAGATGCTGTGTTTGAAAGTGTTTTGTGAATTGACCAGAGAGTTATCACAGATTAGTGCCTGTGCATTGGGTTATATCCTTATCTGGGAGTAAGAAATTAAACTAAGTGATGAAGAATAAGGGCATCATAGAAGCATGCTGATAGAATAGGGACACAGAGAAGGCTATGGTTCAGTGGAACTATCTACCTATTATCCTATAATCCTGTAAATCACTAATTAAGACTTAAAAATAAAGAAATAAAGGCAACTAACTGAAATTTTTAAAAAGGTAGCTATGGGGCCTAAGAATAGGATGCCCCAGGCAGTCACCTAACCAGGTAGCTACTTTATTATTCCAGAATGAGGGATCCAGCATTAACCACCTTAACTCTAGGTTACCAGTTCCCACTGGACTGAGGGGATTTGCCCCACAGTATCAGGTACTCTCCAGTTCACAGAGAAAGGAACTCTTTACTGGAAGTCTTAACAAGTAGAGCCGTGGGAGTAGAGGGTCATCAGTGTGGAAGCAGGGACCTTTTAATCCAGACCTTCAGGGATCCCAGTCAAATCCCAACTGGAATTTGAGCTAGATGTAGTAGACTGGGAATAAGGAAGCATTACTTCTTTGGAGGGGGAAAAAAACCAAACAATAACTGAAGTCACTTAATATTAGAAAACTGGTTTACAACTGCAGAATTTATTTCTAGATAGTCGCCCTAGGAGTGTTTAAGTAGAGAGTTCTTTTGAAAACCATAATGCCTGTAGC
The DNA here is from genome assembly GCF_950295315.1 of Erinaceus europaeus. Classification (NCBI taxonomy): domain Eukaryota; kingdom Metazoa; phylum Chordata; class Mammalia; order Eulipotyphla; family Erinaceidae; genus Erinaceus; species Erinaceus europaeus. The sequence continues at coordinate 46,617,191 of NC_080163.1, forward strand.
CCATGTTTAGCTTTGAGTTATCTTTGGGTGATCTGGATCAGTCCCATAAATGTTCTCTCTACCTTAAGTTGTGATGCTCATTCCACAGCTCAACTCTTGGATCCCAAAAAAAGCTAAATTCTAGTCACCAGCTGACTAAAACTCCTCAGAGCATTAAAGGAGAGTCACAGCAAGACTCTACAGGGTTCTAACCGATCTTTTCTCTCACTTTAGCAGCATTTGACAGGATGGGAGGGGAGGGGAAACACATATCCTCCCCCAGAAGGACAAAGTTTTGTTGGTTCAAACAAAGTAGTAGAAACCTCTGAAGTTTTGCCGAAAGTTGCTGAGACAGAACACTGAGAAGTTTTGTACCACTTTGTACTCCCTGTTGAGCACCATCTGAGCTGCTAAACTTTGCTGCCAAGGGGGTTGAATCAACTTGCGGCATGAAATGAGTGGGGAGGTAGGAGGCTTCTGTGACACAGATTTTCAGTGCCTGTTCCTAAGGTTTCCAGAACTAAGGAGACTTCATAATTGGTTGAGAGCAGACAGACTTTTTGACCAATCAGACTCAGTGCCGAGGTGGGGAATCTGCTCTTTCTGCCCGCCTCTCCTCCCCCAGTTCCCCAGCTCCACTCAGTTCCCCTCCTCTCCCCACCCCCGCCATTTGGTGACTAAGAACTGCTGCGGGCAGACAAACCTCGGAGCAGTTTTTAAAAAGGCTGGAAGGAGACAAGAGATTTCAGCTGCTACATTCCAAGCCCTGAAGTCTACCTTGGAGACAGGACAGCACAAAGTCAGTGTCCAGGAAGGGACTTCTGGGTCATGGGGCCTAGGACATCCCCACAGCTCTCTGGGAAATGGCAAGTGCTATGCATGTTGTCCTTGTGCTGCTGGGGCTGGGTGTCTGGACAGCTTCGTTACTCAGTGGTGGAAGAGTCTGAGCTGGGGACTCTGGTGGGGAATGTTGCACAGGATCTAGGTCTAAAGGTGACAGATCTGTTGAGCCGCCGACTGCGATTGGGTTCTGAGGAAAATGAGCACTATTTTTCTCTGAGCTTGATGAGTGGTGCTCTGGCAGTGAATCAGAAGATTGACCGAGAGAGCCTGTGTGGAGCCAGCACCAACTGCCTGCTGCCAGTGCAGGTGGTGACTGAACACCCTTTGGAATTAATCCGTGTAGAGGTAGAGATCCTGGATCTTAATGACAATGCTCCTAGCTTTGCCACATATGAACAAGAGCTACGCATCTCAGAATCAGCTGCACTTGGGGCACGGTTTCCACTGGATAGTGCCCAGGATCCAGATGTGGGCACCAATACTGTGAGCTTCTATATTCTAAGCCCCAGTAGCCACTTCTCCCTGCATGTGAAGACCCTAAAAGATGGAAAGCTGTTTCCAGAGCTGGTGCTAGATCAGCAGCTGGATCGTGAGGCACAGGCAAGACATAAGCTAGTGCTTACTGCTGTGGATGGGGGTAACCCAGCGCGCTCAGGCACCACTCTTATCTCTGTCACTGTGCTGGATATCAATGATAATGCTCCAAGCTTTCAGTCCTCAGTTCTACGTGTGGGACTTCCAGAGAATGCACCCATGGGTACACTGGTGCTCCGCCTCAATGCCACTGACCCAGATGAGGGCACCAATGGCCAACTACTCTATTCTTTTGGAGACCATACATCTGAGGCAGTGCGGAATCTTTTTGGCTTAGATCCTCACAGTGGTGCAATACGTGTATTGGGTCCCATAGACTTTGAAGAGTCACGTTTTTATGAAATCCATGCCAAAGCCCGTGACCAAGGACAGCCAGCCATGGAAGGCCATTGTGTGATTCAAGTGGATGTGGGAGATGCCAATGACAATGTCCCAGAAGTACTGCTGACCTCCTTGGTAAACCCTGTCTTGGAGAGCACTCCAGTGGGCACTGCAGTGGGACTGTTCAATGTGCGGGACCGAGACTCAGGAAGAAATGGTGAAGTTAGCCTTGATATCTCTCCAGACCTGCCATTTCAGATTAAGCCTTCTGAGAACCACTACTCACTGCTAACCAGCCAGGCTTTAGACCGTGAAGTTAGATCCCACTATATTATTGAATTGCTGGCCAGTGATTCTGGCTCCCCTCCCCTCCATGCACAGCTCACCATCAGGCTCAATATTTCAGATGTCAATGACAATGCACCCTACTTCAACCAGCAACTCTACACAGCTTACATCTCAGAAAACCGACCTCCAGGCTCTCTTCTCTGCACCGTGGCTGCCTCAGATCCAGACACGGGGGATAATGCCCGCCTCATTTACTCCATTGTAGGGAATCAGATTCAGGGGGCCCCAGCCTCCTCCTTTGTATATGTCAACCCTGAAGATGGGCGTGTCTTTGCCCAGCGTACCTTTGACTATGAATTGTTGCAGATGCTGCACATCATGGTGGGGGTTCGAGACTCTGGCTCTCCTCCACTGCAAGCCAACACAACTCTGCACGTGTTTGTCCTGGACCAAAATGATAATGCCCCAGCTGTGTTGCACCCAAGGCCGGGCCAAGAACTCTCAGTCCCCCAGCGTATCCCTCGGTCTGTTCCTCCTGGCTCCTTAGTCACCAAAGTGACAGCTGTGGATGCTGATGCAGGCCATAATGCTTGGCTCTCCTATTCACTGTTACCACAGTCCACTGCCCCAGAACTGTTCCTGGTATCTGCACACACTGGTGAGGTACGAACAGCCAGGGCCTTACTAGAAGATGACTCTGACACCCAGCAGGTGGTGGTCTTGGTGAAAGACAATGGTGAACCTTCACTCTCCTCTACAGCTACTGTGCTGCTAGTTCTGGAGGATGATGACCCAGAGGAGACACCCAAATCCAGTGACTACCTCACACGCCCTCCTGAGCGGTCAGACCTTACTCTTTACCTCATTGTGGCTCTTGCATCGGTCAGTCTCTTATCCTTAGTCACCTTCACCTTTATGTCTGCTAAGTGCCTTCGAGGGCATGCAGATGGGGACATGGGTGGGGGCCAGTGCTGCAGGGCCCAGGATTCACCCTCCCGGGAGTTCTATAAGCAGTCCAGCCCCAACCTGCAGGTGAGCTCCGACGGCACACTCAAGTACATGGAAGTGACATTGAGACCCACAGGCTCGCAGAGCCACTGCTACAGGACGTGTTTCTCACCAGCCTCAGATGGCAGTGACTTCACTTTTCTGAGGCCACTCAGCGTCCAGCAGCCCTCAGCTGTGGCGCTGGAACCTGATGCCTTCAGGTCTCCCTTGAATACCCTGCGGGAGCCGAGCCAGGTGAGGACAACCCCTGGGGGCAGCAGTGGAAAAGCCCCCAGTCCACATCCAGGACTTTGAACTTGTACCCACTCCCCTCGGGGGCTGCACTCCACCTGATTGTCTGGACTGTTTGGACTGTGTGCGTGAAACCAGAAGTGTGACCAAGGCAGGGTGGTCATTTCAGGATGCAGGGTGGTAGGCTCGCTCCCAGCTCCCACACTCAGAAATGACTGGGGGCCGGAGATTTTTCTGGAGATATTCCCTGGGGGGTATGTTGGGGGGCGGTCCCAAGTGGAGGCAGTTACTGCTCCAACCCTGTTGCCAGACTGATGGCCTTTGAGTTTCTCCCTGTCTCCTCAGCCTGCCAACCCCCCCCCACCCCCAGTCCCTAGAGCGTGCAAACCAGCGAGGCCTCTGCACACAAGGCTTGGGCTGCTCCCTCTGCTCACACCATCAGCACCGAGGGCTCACGCTGCTCCTGCACAGCCTGCTTTCCGCCAACCTGTGCATGGCCCCTCAGCCTCCCTCACACATGCACTGCTTCCCTGAGATGCTCCCCATGGGGTGCTCCCCCTGAGATGCTCCCCATGGAGTGCTCCCCATGGGGTGCTCCCACATGAGGCTCACCCAGCGGGCTGGGGATCCCAGATCAAGACCTAAAGCCAGCAAAGACTCAGGACCCTGATCCTCAGGGCAAACCTGAGCCCAGCTGACAAAGCCAAAGCACAGGGGCCACTCAGGGCACAGACCATTGTGACCCCCTCGACCTGGGACTTGGAGAGGTGGGCAGAGGTGTCTCCAATTCCTGAAGCCCCAAGCGGACAACCTAGGCTGTCACCCTGTGGCTCAGCCTGGGGTCAGTCAGCAGGTCCCTGTGGACCAGGCAGCCGGGACCTTGGTGGCACCAGCGGCCACAAACTCCGGCGAGCAGTGGGATTCAGGAGCACCTGCGCATCAGACGAACAGAGCTAGGCTTTTGGCTCCGTCGTGACCACCATGTGCCCAGTGGTCTAGGATCAGGGTTTTCGGGGGTGACCAAATCCTTCTTTCTCTGGCTGACAGAGAGCCACAGTCTGTGTCGAATGCGAGGGTGCCTTCATGTATTGGGGGAAAACTATAATCATAAAAATCACAAGTTTCTGTAACCTCACAAGCTATTATTAAAGACAGCTATGTCCCATTTGCATGGGTTGAATTAGAATTATATTTTCAAAGGCCAGCCCTCCCCTCCCCTTGGTGATTCTGGTAACTGATGGAGAGAGGCTTCCCACACACCCCCTTCCAAGAACCACAGGCTCTTTTGCTCTTCCCAGCACTTTTGTTGGTAAGGTACACTAGCATCCCCCACTACATTACAGCATTCCACAGAGCTCAAGTGACTTGCTCAGGTTCACAGGGTAAATGATAAAGACCTGCCTTGTTCCAGAATCTACTTCCAGTCACCATGCACTTGGACCTTGTTGAGCCAGAACACAGGACTAACGGTTTGCATCTACTGAGATGGGGCAAAAGTGAAGTTCTGTCCCACTTAGGGCTTTACGTATTGGAAAAAGTCATCTGGTGTTCCTTATTCCCAAGCAGGCCTAGCTAAACAAACTTGGACCTGTGTCTTTTTGTAGCTTGTGAGTTTTGCACAACTCATCTCTTTCAAATTATCAGGGTCCCTGCACCTCTGTAGATACTGCTGTTTAATAATGCTGTGACTGAAGGGGAGACACCCCAGTCCCCTGCCCACAGCACCCCAGAATGATGCTGGTGAATCCTGTTGTACCTGGGTTGCTAAATTTCTGAATTCTGTTCACATCATGCTACCTGTCATCCTGAGTGAAAGTCATTTGGCAGCTATGGGTCTTTCTTCTCCCCCAGAGTAATCAGAGATGCTCACACCTCCCTCTCTGCTCTTGGGAGTGTGAGAATTAATTATCAGCACACTCCAGAACTGGTGAGGAGTTGATTCTAGGATGCTCCAGAAGAGTATGTGATGGGTTAGAAAGGTACAACAGGATCTAGAAAGGCTGGTGAGGTTTGGGAGTGAAGTGGCTGGCCAGAATTGCACACCATCCAGGTAGGACATGGCTACAGACAGGGCCCCTTGGGAGCCCTGGAGACATCATTGGCTCTGCTTGGAGGTTGTGGGAGCTTGATCTCTACTGGGCTCCATCCCAGCGGTTCTCTGTATCCCAGACAGAGTGGCCTTGTTCTCTTCTCCTCAGTTTTGGTCATTGTCTGGCACAGAGTTCTAGGGGTCAGAGGTGTCCTGGGGCTTGGATGCCCTGAAAAGGCTCAGTCTGGCATGATTCCTAAATTAATAATGTATTTAGCTGTGGGAAGGGATCCTCGAGCACTAAGAGACTGGAGGAGGTATTCGCTGAATGTGTTACAGTAGCACTTGGCATGGAAAGGGTTACCCAGAGCACAGCCATCTTGCTGCAGAGGAAGCTTTGTTCCAAGCTGAGGAACTGAATGAATTCTTTCTAGAGCTGGTGGAATTCTCATCAAAGTCTCCTTTGCCACACTGGGTAGGAGTGTCCTGCATCACATTCCACCTGCATTCTACACAAGACACTTATGGTTGATGAATCTCAGAAATTTGGTGTCTGGGGACAGGGAGGAAGGGCTCATTTCTCTAGCAAAGGAATCTGGTTTTGCTCACTGTGTCAGATAAATGCTATTTTTATTTCTCTGTTTCCTGTGTCTCAAACCTCTGAGACCCAGGGTATATTTTGTTTTTAGATGAGTGCACTCCTCTCTTATCTCCCATTTACTTCAGTGTCCACTCCTCCCTCCCCTTTTCTTCCCACGTATTCGCAGGGGTTCAGGTGACATTCTGATTTCTCTTTCCCTCTGTTTTCTCTACAGCAAGCCCCACCCAACACGGACTGGCGTTTCTCTCAAGCCCAGAGACCCGGCACCAGCGGGTAGGTGACTGCCTCTTCAAGCCCACCCTCTTCTCTGCGGCATTTTCTCGGTGATGACGTGGGAGGAGATGGGGATGGGCTTAGATTGCTACAAAGGCTTCTTCTCTCAGTTCCAAATGTCATGGATGTTGTGGCCTGTCTGGAGCGCACAGACCCCAGAAGGAAGAAATACTTGCTTACTCTGGCTATTTTGTAAACTGAATTCATACACATCTTCCCCTCTTCTTCTCACCAAATAAACCTTTTCCTATCCCTTGGGGACTTTGAAGTTAAAGAGTTGTCTTAAAGTGGCCCCTGGGTAGAGATATATTTTTTAATACCCATATACTGCCTATATCCCCCTGCTCTGGGCTGGGCTGGGCTCCTGGCCTGGGAAAGGAGAAGAGAGGAGATGTCTAGCAATTGGAGCCTTCAGAGGCTATGGGAAGTTGTTGGGGAGGAGGGGGAGGCTGGTGGAGATGGCTTAGCTGGACATAGGGCCAAGAAAGGATAAGGGAAAGCCTTTGGGGGAGCTCAGGGGCAGTCTTTCTACATGTTGCCTCTCCTCTAGTTTCCTTTTGACCCCCCCATCCTTCCCTCACTACCTATAGACGTTTTTCTCTGCTGCTGTGTTTCAGTGTCTTCTCAGTTTATAATATAATAAATATAATAATAAAATAATATTATTTTATTATATATTATATGTAACCTAATATATAATAAAATAATATAATTTATAATCGCTGCCTCTTCTTTTCTCAGTCTCTGTCTCAGTTTCTGTCTTTATTGCTGTGTCTCATTATCATTTGTATCTACCTGCAATGCTTGATCTGTGCCTCATGTTTGCCTGGCAGGGCATAGGTGCTCAATAAATATTGTATTAATGAGTAAATGTGACTCTTCCTTGGTCTTAGTCTTGTTTCACTTTTTTTTTTTCTATTTCTATCCATGACTTCTTTTCTACTTTTTCTTTCATTACTTCCTACTGTATTATATATAATCTCCAGTCTTTCTATTTCTGTCTTTCCCTATTTCTGCTTTCCTTTATTTTCTTAGTCTCTTTGTCTCTTTCCTGGTCTCTATCCCTATCTTTCTTTTCTTTTTAATTTTTTTATGTCTTTATGGAGGATTAATGGTTAACAGTTGATAGTAAAATACAGTCATTTGTATATGTGTAACATTCTCAGTTTTCTGCAGAACAATTCAACCCCCACTAGGTCCTCCTCTGCCACCATGTTCCAGGACCTGGACCTCCCCCTTACCCCAGAGTCTTTTACTTTGGTGCAATACACCCTATCTTTCTGTCTCTCCATATATTTATATGTTATTGGTTTCTTCTTGCCTCACTAAGCTTCTGTTATTCTTTCTTTTTTTTAATTTATTTTCCTTTTTTGTTGCCCTTGTTTTTTTATTATTGTTGTAGTTATTATTATTGTTATTGATGTCTTCATTGTTAGGACAGAGAGAACTGAAGACAGGAGGGGAAGACAGGGGGAGAGAAAGATAGACACCTGCAAACCTGCTTCACCGCTTGTGAAGGGACTCCCCTGCAGGTGGGGAGCCGGGGGCTCGAACTGGGATCTTTACGCCAGTCCTTGTGCTTTGTGCCACATGCACTTAATCCTCTGCACTACCGCCTGACTCCCTCTGTTATTCTTTCTTTATCTCTGACTCTATTTTATTCTGTCTTTTACTCTGTTACCGTCTCTGTTTCTCATTTCTTTGTGCTTCTGGGCAAGTTGGCACATAGATGGGTGCAACACACACACACACACACACACACACACACACACACACACACACACACACACTCTGCCTTTGCCTGCCCTTCACACACAGAGCCTTTGATCTCTACTCCTCCCCATACACCCACCCATTCATGCTGGCCCAGCTGTTCATTTCAGTCTGGTATAAAAATCCTACTGAGACAGGAACCCCCTGTGGATGGGGGGAGGAGGACTTTGGTGCAAAGACCTTCTGTTGGTTTGAGAGGAAAAGGGTGGGCTCTGGGCCAGGCCTGCTATAAGTCTGGAGCCTGGAGGAGTCGAAGGAGCCCAGGAATCGAACTCGAGGGCTGAGTTTGGGCCAATTTCCCTGCCCTTTTGCTGGTCAATGGTCAGGGACTTGATGCCCACATCTCCCCAGGTGCTCAGATAATGAGCCCTTCCTATTACATGAACCCACAGTCCTTGGAGTAAGGTAGAAACTGCAGCTCCTGGGCATGTAATACCAACCTGTCCTGCTATCAGGGTCTCTCGGCACTTCCTAGAAGCCCCTTAAAAGGCAGAAAACCAGAAAAAATTTACTGTTCTTGACCCTCCCTTGACCCCAGTCATCTCTTTTTTCCCCTGGCCTACATTCCCAATAGGCTACCCATTCATTCATGTTTTCTTTCTCCACCCCCCCACCAAACCACTTTATGAGTGTGGGGGTAGTGGTTTACAGTACAGATATTAACACACGGGTACAATTTCCCATCTCCCTGTGATATGTATCTGCAAGACACTCTTACCTTCAACTTAGGTTCTTTCCCACTATCAGGCACCAGGACCTCAAGGCTCCCTCCACCCCCTCCCGTCCTCTCCTTCCCTAGAATCCTGTGCTTTGGTGCAATCAGACATTCATGTTTTCATGCACCCAACAAATACTTATTGACCATCTTCTTACTTGATCTAGTCCCAGTGCTAAACACTGATCTACCCAAGTGAACAAGCAGTCAAGATCCTTGGGCTTATAGATGTCCAGGTCACAGAGGAAAGAGATGGATAATACATCACATGAAAAATGTTTCCATACGGTAGGGGAGGGTTCAAGTCCTGGAACATGGTGGCAGAGGAGGAAGTAGGACCTAGGAGAGGGTTAGACTGTTATATGAAAAACTGAGAAATGCTACACATGTGCAAGTTACTGTATTTTACTATTGACTGTAAACCATTAGTCCACTCAAGAAAGATAAAAATGTCTACATACAAATTATAGCAAATTTTGAGAAGAGAATGATAATGTGAGTGTAATGGGGGAGGGGCAAAAGAAGGCTTCTAAGAGAAGCAAGTGAAGTACAGCACGGTTTGTGTCCTGTTCCCACCCCATCCCAGGTCACATACTAACCCTGAGGTGGGATCCACTGATGAGCTTTTTTTTATTATTATTGATTAATAATGATTGACAAGACCGTAGGATAAGAGGTACAATTCCACATAATTCCCACCACCAGAGTTCTGCATCCCATCCCCTCCACCGGAAGCATTCCTGTTCTTTAACCTTCAGGGAGTATGGACTCGAGATCATTATGGAGTGCAGAAGGTGGGAGGTCTGCCTGAACTTAAACTCCACTAGTTGCCTCTGATATGCTTACTGGGTTGAGCACTTTATCCTGCCTCAAGTCCCTTTTTATCAATTGAGGGACCTGGTTGTCTGAAACTCAAGGGAATTCCTTAGGGATATGGAAAAGGCTCAGGACTCTTAGCTCCAAACGTGGTGGGATGAAATAGCAGTAGAGGTTCACTTCAGAAACTGCAACTTCCTGCCTTCATTCTTTCAATAAATAGTAAGCTGCTTCTTGGCCAGGTTGTGTTCTAAGTATATGACATATAAAACAGACACAGTCCCTGCTCTCGAGGAGTTGTGCTGAAAGAGACAAATAATTGTCAATCACAATAAATAAATGCAGGTGTTCATAAGTACAATGAAGAGTAGTACCCGGTAAGGAGAGCATTACAGGGATTTGGCCTCACCCAAGGAGCAGGAGGACATCTTGGAAAAAATGAGGTCGTGCTGAGACATGAATTAACCTGCTGAAAGATAGAGGGAAGAGCATGGCAAGTGGAGAGAAGGACATGTACAAGGGTGCTGTGGTTAGAGCTCTTTGTGTCAACATACTGGCAGAGAGTTTTTCCTTTTTCTGCCATTCTGAGAAGTGGACTGGAGTGAGAGGATGATGGAGGGGATGACAATTAAAGCTTTCCACTACATTCCTGCTACTCTCCCTTCTTACCATCTTAGCTTCTGGAATACCAGATATAAAGCAGAGTTAGTGTTAAGTTCTTCAGTAAACATAGCTCAAGATCAAGTGAACACTAGGTCACGTTTTCTAGACCTAAGTGGAAAAGCCTCATGTTCTAAAGTCCCTCCCTGTAACATACTTTTCCTTCTCACTTCTGAACTATCACTTTGCAGCTCATCCTTTTGATTTCTGCTCTCAGCAGCTGTTATCTCAAGTTCTCAGCCTAACAAGTCAGTTCTCCATTCTCACCTATAACCCAGGTCCTGCTGTGCGGCTGTGCCCAGACTAAGAATAGAGAAGTCTCCACTTGGCTACTCCTGGGTCCCCCTCTGTTCTCTCTTGATGACTTCACACTGCCCTTCCCTAACTTTGGATCCCTTTCCATGCTTAGCAACCCTGCTTCCCCTCACTTTGGGCAGTCCTTCAACAAACAAGTAGCAACTTTTGCTTCCTGTTTATAAAAGAAACATGAGTAATAGAGAAAAATGTTAACAGGGAAAACATTTTCTTTTTTTACCAGCAGGGTTATTGCTAGGGTTTAGTGCCTACATAATTCTACTGCTCCTGGCAGTTGTTCTTTTTCTTATCCTCTCCCCTTCCCTTTCCTCTCTGCTCTTCTCCTCTCCTTTTCTCTTTTGCTAGTACAGTTATTGCTGGGGCTCAGTGCCCTGCATGATGAGTCTACCACTCCTGGCAGCCATTTTTTTCCTCTTTTTCTTTTCTTTTTTCAATATATATATAGAGAGAAACAGAAAGGAAGAAAGAGAGAGGGAGAGACAGCTACAGTACTGCTTCACCACTCATGAAGTTTCACCAGCTGCCGGTGGGGACCTGGGACTCGAACCTAGATCCTGGAATGTGGTATAGTGTGCTCTATCAGTTGCACCATGACCCAGCCCCCCCACCCCCACCCCCATTTAGATTGAAGGTAAGGGAGAGAGAAAAGGAAAGACACCACAACACCGCTTATAAAGCTTCCCCTCTAAAGGTGCTTTCATGTAGTGGCAGAGGCCTTGAACCCAGTTCTTTGTGCATGGTTATATGTGTGTTTTAATGACCACCACCCAGCCCCCCAAAACATCTATATTTTTAAAGCCCAGAGAAACCACCATTAACATGTTTTATTTATTTATTTATTTTGTCTCCAGGCTTATTGCTGGGGCTTGGTGCCTGCACTACAAATCCACTGCTCCTGGAAGCTATTTTTTTCCTTTTGTTGCCCTTGTTGTTTATCGTTGTTATTATTATTGTTGTTATTGCTGTCGTTGTTGGATAGGACAGAGAGAAATAGAGAGAGGAAGGGGAGACGGGGGGTGGGGAGAAAGATAGACACCTGCAGACCTGCTTCACCGCCTGTGAAGTGACCCCTCCCAGCAGGTGGGGAGCCGGGGGGCTTGAACCAGGATCCTTATGGCGGTCCGTGCACTCTGTGCCATGTGCGCTTAACCCACTGCGCTACCGCCCAGCCCCTAACAATATTTTTTAGCTTGAGAAATGACAAATTAAACAGAAATAGTAGGTGCTGGGCAGTCAGTCGCACATCTGGCAGAGGACACATGTTCCTGTGAGCAAGGACCCTGGTTCAAGCCTCTGGTCCCCACCTGCAAAGGGGAGGCTTCACAAGCAATGAAGTAGAACTGCAAATGACTCTCTCCCCCTCTCTATCTCCCCCTTCCTTCTCAATTTCTCTCTTCTCTATCCAAAATATATAAGTAATAAATATACAAATATATAAAGAATAAAATATTTAAAAATAATAACATAAGCATAAACAGAGGAATAGTATAAACTTCTATGATCCTTCTCTCCAACTTCAACTAACCCTCTACTTTGTTTCACTTCTTTCTTCATCTTCATCCCCTCTTTGAATTATTTTAAATTTCAGACATTATGTAATTTCATCTGGTGTTCACTGTTCTTGGCATATAATTCTTTGGGTTTTCTTAATATGAGGCCCTAGATCCAATCCCCAGAAAAACGTGGAGCAAACCTTTTCTTCATCTCTCTCTCTCATTAAACAAGCAAGCAAAACAAATGCAAATACCCATGCATTTACATTTTCGCTCAGTTAAATACAGGATGTTATCACTAATGATTCCCAGGTTTGTTTGTTTCTTTTTTTTTTTTTCCTCCAGGGTTACTGCTGGGCTTGGTGCCTGCACCATGAATCCACTGCTCCTGGAGGCCATTTTTTCCCCCTTTTGTTGCCCTTGTTGTTGTAGCCTCGTTGTGATTATTATTATTGCCATTGTTGATGTTGTTCGTTGTTGGATAGGACAGAGAGAAATGGAGAGAGGAGGGGAAGACAGAGAGGGGAAGAGAAAGATAGACACCTGCAGACCTGCTCCACCGCCTGTGAAGCAACTCCCTGGCAGGTGGGGAGCCTGGGGCTCGAACCAGGATCCTTACGCCGGTCCCTGCGCTTTGTGCCACATGCGCTTAACCACTGTGCCACCGACCGACCCCGTTTCTTTTTTTTTTAACCAGAGCATTGAGCTTTGGCTTACAGTGGTGCAGGGGACTGAACCTGGGACTTCAGAGCCTTAAGCATGCGAGTCTCTTTGCATAACCATTAACCACTATGCTATCTACTGCCACCTGCCCTCCCCCCCACATTCTCCTTTCTTAGGCATGATGCAGGGAACATCTGTCATAGTCCAGGTTCTGGAATGTTCCCTCACATGCACAACCAGATAACTTGAATACAACTTTTTTTTTCTTGCCTCTAGGGTTATTGCTGGGGGTCAGTGCCTGAACTAGGAATCCACTGCTCCTGGAGGCCATTTTGCCCCTTTTTTGGTCCTTGTTTATCATTGTTATTATTATTATTATTGTCACAGTTGTCATTACTGTTGGATATGACAGAGAGAAATGGAGAGAAGAGGGGAAGACAGAGAGGAGAAGAGAAAGACACCAGCAGACCTGCTTCACCACTTGTGAAGCGACTCCCCTGCAGGTGGGGAGCCGGGGGCTCGAAATGGGATCCTTACACTGGTCCTTGAGCTTTGAACCATCTGTGACTCTCCTACAGGTGGGGAGTCAGGGTCTTGAACAGGGGTCCCTACGCTGGTCCTTGCGCTTTGTGCCATGTGCACTAAACCCATTGTGCCACCATCCAGCCCCCGAATACAAACTTATTAGGGCAAAAACTGTATCCTCTCATAAGTCTTAAAGCCTGTCAGTAGAATGAAGTGCATAATGGGTTCTTGGCCAGTTAGCTGTTATCCACCTCTTCCACTTTTACTTTTCACTCTTCTTCAAATCATGAAAGAGCCCCTTATAACTGCTGTTGGGGATACAGGGCTTCCCTGCCAAAGCCCAGTGTGTTGTCTTATCTAAGATCATAGGCTTTGAAGTCACATTAGACATGCATTGGGCTATAGCTCTGCCAGTTACCAGTTATGTCACTTCAGGGAAGTCTCTCCTCCTTTTCTTGAGTCTCAATTTCATCTGTTGGAAAATAGGGATAATCATATTTACCTGCAGGTTCTGAGACAGAAATAAATAATACATTCATATACAGATCTTTATATGCTAATCTACAATGTATATAATAACTGCATATTTGTAAATAATTCAGTTAGTCCAGTACCCATACATTAGGATGTTCTCAGTAAATGGCTCAAAAAGTAGTTTCTCCTCCTCCACTCATTCTTTCTTGATTTCAGAGAACTGGCAGCCTGCCTAGATTTGACCATCAGCCTTCAACCTTTTCCCAAAAGTCCTCCCTCTGGCCCAGGTCATCAGTTCCAGAGATAACCTTTCACTTGCTTCCATTCACCCAGACGCCACTATCCACCACCCCCCCCCCCACAGGGCGTCTTCCTAATCTGTGTTCTTTCATCCTGCTTTCTTTTTTAAAAAAATTAATTTATTTATTCCCTTCTGCTGCCCTTGTTTTATTGTTGTAGTTATTATTGATGTCATTGTTGGATAGGACAGAAAGAAATCGAGAGAGGAGGGGAAGACAGAGGGGGAGAGAAAGACAGACAACTAAAGACCTGCTTCACCACTTGTGAAGCGACTCCCCTACAGATGGAGAGACTCCCCTGCAGATGGAGAGCGGAGACCTAGAACCAGGAAACTTACACCAGTCCTTGTGCTTTGTGCCACCTGCAATTAACCCTTTGCTCCACCGCCTGACTCCCTCCCCCTGCTTTTTACCCAATAGCACTAAAGCTCTTCTCCCTGCTGCCTCTCTTCCCAGTTTTTTATTTTAAAGTGTCTCAAACCTAATGAAACATTGAGAGAATAATATGGTGAATATCCAAAAATACTTCAACAGTTGTTGATATTTTGCACATTCGTTTTATTTTTCCTTTCCTTCAACATGCACACACACACACACACACATACACACACACATTTTTCCTGACTCATTTAAGAGTTGCTTCAAAATATTTTAGTACATATTTCCTAATAACAATAACATCCTCATTTATAGCTACCAAAGAATGATCACATTTGATGAACTTAACATTTATGCAATAATATACAGCCTACTGGCAGATTCCATAAATGTTCCCCAAGTGTCCTTTTATCTTTTTATTAAAAATCCAGGATTCAATTAAGAAAACATGAATTGCATTTGTTTGCCCTGACTCTTTCATCACGTTAATCAAGAACAGCTTCCCTTTCTTTTTTAATATAGATTTTTTTATAAAGTTAAAAAAAAAATTTTATTATATTTATTTATTTTCCCTTTTGTTGCCCTTGTAGTAGTTATTATTGTTGTTATTGATGTCGCTGTTGGATAGGACAGAGAGAAATGGAAAGAGGACAGAGAAGGGGAGAGAAAAATAGACACCTTCAGACCTGCTTCACTGCCTGTGAAACGACTCCCCATCAGGTGGGGAGCTGGGGGCTCACACCAGGATCCTTAGGCCGGTTCTTATGCTTTGCGCCATGTGCACTTAACCCACTGAGCTACCACCTGATTCTTGACTTTTTTTTTTTTTTTAACAGTTCATGCCAGTTGTCTTTTTAAATATTGAAACAGTCTAGATTTTCTGGTCATTTTCTCATGATGAGATCAGGCCCAGCAGAAAGAAAACTGAAAGATGCACTGGCAAAATAATTCACCTGGACAGTATACCTGTTTGCCATGTTCATCCAGGTTCACACTTGCTCCTCACAGCATTAAAGGAAGCTTCAATGCTATAGTATTTCTCTGTGTCTCTCACCTTGTATCTGAAAAAGTCATAGAAACCTCAGTGACATAAACAAACAAATAATACTGCAGGATGACACTGTACACTCCCCTTCACATCATCACACTGGGAGTCATCTCCTGTCAGTTTTTCCTGTTATCAGTGGTGCTCAATTTGTTCACTTGGTTAAAGTGATGGCCCCAGATGTCTCCATTATAAAGACAGTTTAAAATATTTATTATTAATATGTAGCCTGCAGATGATGTTTGAGACTGGAGCAATCTCTTCCCCACTTTCAGTATTCACTGATGGTCTTGCCTGAATCTGTTTTTATTTTATTTTTAATTTTTTATTATCATCTTTATGTATTGGATAGAGACAGCCAGAAATTGAGAGGGAAGGGGAGGTAGAGAAGGAGAGAGAGATCTGCAGCCCTGCTTCACCATTCACAAAGCTTTCTCCCTGTAAGTGGGGACTGGGAGCTCGAACCCTGGTCCTTGCACATTGTAATATGTGTGCTCAACCAGGCGCGCCACCATCCAGCCCCTCCTGAACCTGTTTTTATATCATTTTTTACAAAATGATGATTTCGGGAGTCGGGCGGTGGCTCAGTGGGTTAAGCGCACGTGGCGCAAATCGCCAGGACCTGCGTAAGGATCCCGGTTCGAGCCCCCGGCTCCCCACCTGCAGGGGAGTCGCTTCCCAGGCGGTGAAGCAGGTCTGCAGGTGTCTGTCTTTCTCTCCCCCTCTGTCTACCTCTCCTCTCTCCATTTCTCTCTGTCCTATCCAACCACGACGACGACATCAATAGCTAACAATAATAAATACAACAATAAAAACAAGGGCAACAAAAGGGAATAAATAAATATTTAAAAAAAAAAAATGATGATTTCTTTTTGCCTCCAGGGTTATTGCCGGGGCTCGGTGCCTGCACCATGAATCCACTGCTCTTATAGGCTGTTTTTTTTCCCCCTCCTTTTGTTGCCCTTGTTTTATCATTGTTGTGGTTATTGTTTTTGTTACTGATGTCACTGTTGGATAGGACAGAGAGAAATAGAGAGAGGAGGGGAAGACAGAGAGGGGGAGAGAAAGACAGACAGACACCTGCAGACCTGCTTCATTGCTTGTGAGGCAACGCCCCCTGCAGGTGGGAAGTCGGGGACTCAAACCTGGATCCTTGTACCGGTCCTTGTGCTTTGCGCCATGTGTGCTTAACCCACTGTGCTACCACCCGATCCCCGATTTTTAAAAAAATCATTCTTTTTTTTTTGCCTCCAGGATTATTGCTGGGGCTGGGTGCCTGCACCACGAATCCACTGCTCCTGGAGGCCTTTTTTTTTTTTTCTCCCCTTTTATTGCCCTTGTTGTTGTAGCCTTGCTGTGGTTACTATTGTTGTTGATGTCGTTCGCTGTTGCATAAGACAGAGAGAAATGGGAAGAGGAGGGGAAGACAGAGAGGAGGAGAGAAAGACAGACACCTGCAGACCTGCTTCACCGCCTGTGAAGAGACTCCTCTGCAGGTGGGGAGCCCGGGGGCTTGAACTGGGATGCTTAACGCGGTTCTTGTGTTTTGCGCCATGCGCGCGCTCAACCCACTGCACCACCGCCCAACCCCCTAAATCATTCCTTCTACATGTAGTTTAGCTGCTGTTTGCCTACAGATCACCTGGAAAATTTATTTAAATTTAAATCCCCAGGATTAGTCAAATAGTTCACCTGGATAGTGTGCTGCCTTTGCATTGCACAACCCAGGTTTGAGCTCAGCCCCCAGGACAGTTAGGGAAGTGTCAGTGCTATGATCTCTTTTACTCTTTCTCTCTGCCTTTCTACCTCTGTATCACATACATATGATATGATCATAGATGTGTGCCTATATATATATATGTATATATATATATGTATACACACACACACACACACACACACACACACACACACACGTGCACACACTTTTCCTCAGGGAAGCCCGCTGACTGAATTCCCTCACCTGAACTAGTGAGAACTCACCCATAACCTCCACTCTGCCTCCATGGCATTTGTCCCAGTTGCAGTTAAATAACTACAATTATTTAGTACCAGGCTCTCAATATCAATAGAGTTTGACCATTATCAAGACCGTTTTAGTTATGTTTACACTTCTAACCCCAGCACCTGGGTATCAGATACTAGGCAATTACTGGGTATCAGATACTAGGCACAACCTAGCCCAGTATCTGATACCCAGTAATTGCTGAATAGATTTTGGTGAATAAATGAACATGTAAGTTTAGCTCTTCTCACTCTAGAGAAGGAGAAATGAGATTTAACCTTTCCTTCTAAGACTCAAACTTTCAAATTTTACTATATTTATTTATTTGGTGGAATTTTCTATGCAATTCCACTACTCTGAGTCACACTGTTTATTTATACAGATAGTGGAGGGGGCACCACAGCACTGAAGCTTCCTCCATTGCCATAGCACCTCCCATGTGGTGCCAGGGTTGGAATCTGGGTCAGTCACATGCATAGCACTAAAAAACATGTTTAAAAGATTTATATACTTATTTATTTGTAAGACAAACCAGAGCATCTGCTCGCACATGCACAGTGCCAGTGATTGAACTCAGCACCCTACCTACTGAGCTACTCCCCCGGCTACCCTAACTCTGCTTGCTGTGCTCATGCTGTAAGCATACACAGCAACTGTGTTCTCTGATTTGACCCTGGAACTGAGTCTATCTAAGGATGGGGAACCCCACATCTGGAGAGGCTGTAAACAGGAACAGACCTTGGGGAAATTGTAAAGCAGTTCTTGGCTGTGCTCAGCCACCATAACAACACATACACCCACACAGACACACACACACACTTTCTTGCCTTCAAGGCCTGTAACCCATGCCCTGTGCTAAATCCTTCTTCCCTCACAGTGACCTCTCTCCACGGGCCTTTTCCCATTCACTCAGGAATAAATATTTATTCAGGAACTTCAATATGCCAGACAGTGCCAACTGTCACCTCTGCATATGTGTGTCAAGGTACTTCCTTTTCCCTAAGAAATGGAAAGCATTTACTTCATCCTTGAAAAATTACTGAAAAAGAAAACAAAAAAAAACCATTAAAGTGGGAAAGTCTACATTGGGTTGGGACTCCTTAGGGTTCTGTTTACATATTAGCATCTTTAAAAAAAGATTTATTAATTTAATAATGATAGAGTGAAAGAGATGAGAGCATCACTCTGGCACATGCAGTGTTGGTGACAGAACTTGAGAGTCCAGCATTGTAGCCACTGTGCTGAATCCTGGGCTGCAGGTTAGTAACTTTTAAGATTTTGAATAAGTTTATACTTCTTCTTCTTCTTTTTTATTGCCATCAGGGACTCAGCACTATAAATCCTCTGCTTCCGTTGGCTATTTTTCCTTTTTTTTTCCCTTTTCTTTCTATTTTATTGGATGGGATGGAAATAAATTGAGAGGGATGAAGATATAGAGAGGAAGAAAGATAGGTAGATACCTGCAGACCTGCTTTACAGCTTTTGAAGCTTCCCCCCTGATGGTGGGAACTGAGGAGCTTGAACTCTGGTCCTTGCACATGGTGATGTGTTTGCTTAACCAGTCGCACCACTACCTGGACTGGAGTTTATACTTTTCTCAATGGTTAGAGAGTTAAACAATATCATCATTACCATCCTCATTGTCATTATCATCATTAATGAGGTGCCAGGGGAAGAGTGAGTGCCAAAGTATCACTCTGGCATATGCAGTTTTGGGGACCAAACCTAGAACCTCATGCTTGCAGTTTTGGCGATCTCCCAGTCTGAATCTCCAGAGCTGCTGAAAAGCCTTAATTGGGTGCTTTGGTAGGAAACAGGCTGACACAGTGTAGCCACACAGGGCTCAAACTGGTGGCAAAGCAGACAGGTACTAGAGCAGGGCAGCAAGTTGGGATGAAGGCACAGTGGAAGCACCTGACCCAGCTTGTGTGGCCTTAGATTCCCTCAGGCAAATTTACTCATATTACCTAAGGCAAAGGTTGGGAAATAGCAATCTACTTAGAATTTGCTGAAAGAGAAGCTTGAGGAATAGGGAGGTGCCTCACAAAATGTTTGATGGGTGACATAACTCAGAGTATATGCTTTACATTTATGAGACTCTGAGTTCCATCCAGCACCAAAAAGAAGAAAAGAAAAAAGACAGAGTTGGCTGATGTTATGTTTAGAATGGGAGCTGGGGATGTCCTCGGAAATAGATGGGACCTGGGAGCCTCAGGCATAAGAGTCTGTTTGTATAACCCTTCTGCTATCTCCTCCCTATCCCCTGAAGGACACATGGAAACTCTGAGGGCTAAATAAGTCATTGAAATGAAAAGATTTGAGTTTTAGAAATCTGTCCCTGATTCAGAGCCTTTGGGAACCCCATAATACCACCACCAACAACCCCACCCCCAGGTTTTTACCCCTTTCTCTAGTTTTAGCACATTCTCTCCTATTTTCTACCTTCATTGTTCTTGGAAAACAATCCTACCCCCCTTGCTGACAGTAGTCACTGCCCTTTCCTGAGGGTCCGGTTGCAGTTTGTGACTGTTTTGTCCTCCTATGGGTCATGAGACATATATTTACACTTATAGCTGCTTTAAGGGACTGAGTAGATGGGGAAGTCCTGACTGCTCAGGGCTGAATAAGCTACCTCCTACTTTGCTGAAAAGGAGCCGGTCTTGGGTGTGGGTTGGGGATAGAAAGCTAGATCTAGGGAGCCGGGCGGCAGCGCAGCGGGTTAAGTGCACATAGTAGGAAGCACAAGCTTAAGGATCCCCCACCTACAGGGGGCCACTTCACAACCAGTGAAACGGGTCTGCAAGTCTATTTTTATCTCCCCCTCTCTATCTTTCCCTCCTCTCTCAATTTTTCTGTGTCCTATCTGGAGGAAAAAAAAAAGGGAAAAGGAAAAAAATGACCTCCAGGAGCAATGGATTCATAGTGCCAGCACCGAGCCCCAGTAATAACCCTGGAGGGGAAAAAAAAAAAAAAAGCTAGATCTAGATATTCATGTTCATGGATGGGACAGGGGAGCCATGAGGTGAGCTGCTCTGGAGACTGTGCTCACTATATCATTCTCTCCTCAGCTCCCAAAATGGCGATGAAACTGGCACCTGGCCCAACAATCAGTTTGACACAGAGATGCTGCAAGCCATGATTTTGGCCTCCGCCAGCGGTAAGTTGTGCCAGTGTATGTTGGGATGAGTGAGAGGCTTGGGTTTCTGGAAGCATCCTAGAGACACCATGACCTGAGACTATCTGTCACCCCACATGGTTTCAAGGTCTCTCAACTGCTGACAGGAAGCCAAAACAGAGGGATTAGGGGTCTGAGTGCCTAGGTGATAAGTAGTGAACAAGGCAAGATAGTGGAGGAAATGGGTTTGGGGGAGAGAGGAGGTAGAGGTTGAGTCTTGTCCCAGCAAAGATCAGCCATCAGTCAGATCCTCAACCTGTCACTATTACTATGACAGATCAAACCCCAGTTTGCTCAGCCAAGAAACTAGGGACAGAGGCCTCAAAAGGTTATTGTGAGGATTAAATAAAATGACATCAAGGGCATGGGCAGTAGTATGATTATAGGAAGAGATTCTCATGCTTGAGGCTCTGAGGTTCCAGGTTCAATCCCCTGCACCACCATAAGCCAGAACTGAGCAGTGCTCTGGTTAAATAATAATAATAATAGTAGTAGTAGTAGTAGTAGTAACAGTAGTGGAAAATAAATGAAATATCATATAGCACAGTGCACTGGGCCTGACACATACATGCCCTCAACCCATGGAGCCCGTGTGGATGCTCCCCTCAGAGAGAACACACTCCAGCTGTGTGACCTCTTCTCTCTCTTCATGTTGCTTCAACCTCCAAATCAGGATCTTGTTTCTTCCACAAGACTAACAAAGAATTTCATATACAGCAGAAATGTTTTCATAGCTGCAGTTATAAGAGTCATAAGTAAGAGAAAGAGCAGTATCACTAGGACTTAAGGGCACATGACTTGGAAATAGGCTCACCTGGAATTGGCACCAACATTTAGCTGTGGATCAGTGCTGGCCTCAGTTGTAGTTGCTACAAAATGGGTATAAAAACATCACGATGTGGGTCTTGTGAGGGCCAAAATTAGGCCTCAGAATTGGCAGAGAGCAAAGGCATGGTACATTATAGCCAAAGTTGATTAATTAATGTCTTTATTGATCAAGTGGAGTGACTTGGAGGCAAAGTCAGAATAATACCCATTAATTAGTGTTAACTTCAGATGCAGCAAATCTTAGGCTTCTGTGGTGCTTGGCAGAGGATAAAGGCACCAAAGCTCTTTTAAAAAAATTTTTTTATTAATGCTTTAATATTGATTCACAAAATTACACATCTTCAGGGGCATACTTCCACACTGTCCCCACCACCAGAGTTCGGAATCCTCAATCCCCTCACTGCAAGCCACCGCAGTTCTCCCAAGTTTGCAGACGTCATCTCTTAAGGTTGCCAGCCTCAGCCATCCTAAGGTTGCCAGCCATCATCTCTACAACTACAGTTCTACATTTGTACATAATTGCCCCCTTTCTCCTCCAGGTCTAGTCTTCTCCAAACCACTCATGACACCATTACTACATCCAAATGGCCCTCTCCTTTTCCTCCTCTCTCTAGGGCATGAGCTGTCCATAGTGAACTGAGAGCCTGGGTAGAGAACTAGATAAAATCAGAACAGTAATCAAGCCCATGTAAACAGGCCTCCTGTTAATTAATTCATTTTAATATTCTCTGTAAGGTAGGAATGACTCTTTACATTTGATAAAATGGTAGAACTGAGAAGTGTCTTGCTCCAAGGTCCCCATTTCTGAGCTGCAGACTGGTGACTCTTAACCCACCCAACTTCCAAATTCATTCATGCTCTTCCCTTTACAGTGACTGTATCTGCCTGTAGAGCCACTGCAGCTTCCCTTTTAGGCTGACAGGCGTCTCTTTATGCCTTCCATCATTCTCCCAGATTAGGGTTACCAGGTAAAACACAGTACCCAGATAAACTTTAGCTTCAAAAAGAAAACATAATATTTCAACATAAGTAGGTCCCAAATATTAATATTTGGAATATGCTATTCCAAAAAAACAATTGCTTGATTTCCTGAAGTTCACATGTAACTAGGTTCCCTGGTTCTTTGTTTTGTTTTTTCCTAAATCTGGTAAGCCTCCTCCAGATGTCTGTGAGGCTGAGTTGTGTAAGGACAGAGGAAAGAAGTGGCAGAGGTGGCTAGCCTTCTGGGACAGAGCTGGCCTGGCCTGATTGTGCTATAAATTCTAGAGGCCAGATGCTGAGTATGAAAGACGGAGAGAGGGTGCAGGGACTGGAGAGAAGCCAAACTGTGCTCTAGAGAGAAGTGAAAAGTCAGGTATATTTAGCTGTTGTGGTTTTGAGACCTAAGACCAGGAAACAGGCTTTTCACCCTAAATCCAGATTTTAAAAACAAAGTGAATCATTATTTATGGTCTCAACCCTCCCAAATGGCCCCCCCTGACCTCCCTGCTGGCTGACTCCCTTGTCAGGGCTCCACCCCTGAGGCCCACACAGGGCCTGACCCCAGTCTAAGCCTAGACCTTGGGGAATGGTCCCTGAGGGTTGAGATGGCAGGGTCAGGCCCAACTCTCACTTTTACACGCTCTTCCTGGCCTTAGAGTCAGAGAGATTCTTGGAGTTTAGCCCAGCATGGCTGTGGAGATGCTGAAGAGGCTGTGAGTAAGGGAGAGTAAGTATACTTGGGAGGTTTTAAAATAAACAGTTCAGAGGGAGGTGTGCTTTCAATGAGGCTGCGGTTTTCAACTAGCTTTGGTCTGGCTGGACCAGGTCTCCCTGAGTTGCTCTGGAGGGGCTTCCTCAGGGCTGCAGGTGGTGGGAGAGGGCTGGTGGTGCTGCCGGTGGGTGGGTTATGGTAGTGGCACATAAATATCCCTGAGGAGAGGCTGACACAGGAAGAAAGCACAGTTCCAACCTCCTCCAAGTCAGAGGATGCCCAGCAACGGATGGGTGCCCTTTTTTCTGCTCTTCGGAGTGTGC
The DNA here is from genome assembly GCF_950295315.1 of Erinaceus europaeus. Taxonomy (NCBI): domain Eukaryota; kingdom Metazoa; phylum Chordata; class Mammalia; order Eulipotyphla; family Erinaceidae; genus Erinaceus; species Erinaceus europaeus. Next base: position 46,640,538 of record NC_080163.1, read on the forward strand.
TTCTTGAATAAAAGGAAGATTTTGGTCCCTGCCTAATGTGCACTCAGAGGAGGGGCCATTGGAGAACTGATGTTATAGGAGGTCAGAATCTGCAATTCCACCTGCCCCCGACTCCCCCTCAGACTTGTAGATAGGGTAACAGGCCTGAGGCCTGCTGGGTATCAGACAAGGTCACAGAGTCTGGCAGAGTTGACCAGACTGAACTTAAGTGTCTGCCACATTCTGTTCCATTCTAGATTTCCATACCTTCTCCCCTCCTGATCCAAGTAGGCACTGCTCTGAGGATGTGTCTGGACTGACTGGCCATTCTCCTCTAATGTGTGCTCCTCAGTGATCTTGGTTGCATGTTGGCCTGGCATCTAGTTTCCCAGTCAAGTCCTTCTCATCTTTAATTCTTTGTGTGTTTACCTCTCTTCCCCTAGTTTCTCTACATTTCCTGAGAGAGACAGAGACAGGGAGAGGGAGAGGGAGAGGGGAAAAGAGAAAGAAGAAATACAGCCTTTGAGGTCTTCCCTCTCAGAGGCCGGATCTGGGACCCCTCCCCCAGCTCCTCCAGGTCCAGGCTGGGGGCTGGGTGGAGGCGGGGCTAGTGAAGACCCAGCTTCCGCCTGGAGTTAATTAGGGAAAACAGAAATTTCAGTGGAATGAAGGGTTGGGTTGGGGCTAGTCTGCGGAAGGAGAGATGGATGTGAGCAGCTGCTCCCCTTTCTTCCTTCCCCCGAAGGCCCTGGGATCCAGCGCTTTTTAATTTGAGATGGAAGCAGTAGAAACCTGAGCGCTGGTTTGATGAGGCGGAAACTCTCCAGCTCATCCCTCCTTTCCCTTTGCGCCTCCCTTCTCCGTGCTGTTCTTTAAAAATATTTCCTATTTCTCAATCCCTGGTTGTTGCCCCAGGATTACTCAACCTCTCCAGCTTTAGTAAGTCCCCGGGTCTGGGACAGAGGAAAGAGGGTGGCCAGGAGGAAAGCTTTTTCCTGCATGGTTGGGGGCTGGGCAGAGCCGTCTCTGGGCTTTAACCTTCACACTGCCAGAGACATCTAGCAGGAGCCCTGGCAAATCCAGCCTGCTCTCCCAGCTCCTGGCTCCCCTACGCTACAGCCTAGGACAGTATGAGGTAGGAGTAGTGACACACTCCTTTTTTAAAAAAATCTTTTATTATTATTATTATTATTATTATTATTATTATCTTTATTTATGGGTTAGAGACAGCCAGAAATCGAGAGGGAAGGGGTAGATAGGGTGGGAGGGAGGCAGAGATACCAGCAGCCCCGCTTCACCTCTCATGAAGCGTTCGCTGTGCAGGTGGGGACCAAGGGCTTGAACTGCAGTCCTTGCGCAGTGTAACGTGTGTGCTCAACCAGGTGCGCCACCGCCTGCCTGAATGCCCCCCCCCCATCTCCTGTAATTATGACGAATATCATTATAACAGTTTGCATTTCCAGAGCACTCATCCAGAGCCAGTGCACTGATGAAGCACCGTGTCACCTAATCTTCAGAACTCAGTGCGGTGGCTCTTTACTTTTTCTGTGTATACACTCATCATGAGAGCTTGTTAAAATGCAGATTGATAGTCCATTTCTACCAGCTGGACTAGGATCAGGATGTCAACTTCTCTGGACCTTTCTTGTGTGTTGTGAAAACTCTGATAACATCTCCGTCATCTTTTTTGCCACCAGGGTTATTGCTGGAGCTTGGTGCCAGTACTATGAATCCATCACTCCCAGCAACCATTTTTTCCTTTCTAATTTGTATTCCATAGGACAGAGAGACATTAAAAACGGTGGGGGGGGGCAGAAAGACACCTGCAGACCTGCTTCATAGTTAGCGAAGCGGACCCCCACTCCGGTGAGCGGTGGCTTGAACCTGGTTCCTTGCGCTTGGATGCACCATTACTTGCCCCCCTTTCTTTTTAATATTATTTATTTTGGATAGAAGCAGAGAAAAATTGGGAGGGGAGAGGGAGAAAAGAGTGAGAGAGAGAGAGAGAGCTGTGAGAGATATTTGCAGTACTGTTTCAGCATTTGGGAAGAAGCTTCCCCCTACAGGTAGGGACCAGGGGCTTGAACCTGCAGCCTTTCAAACTGTAATTAATGTGTTTGTTCAACCAGGTATGCCACCACCTGGTCCTGGTCATCATTTTCTTGGTCTTGTAAAACTTGTCTCTGTCTCACTGTCTTCTCTCCTGCTCCCTTAGCCTCAGAGTAGCAATGAGGGTCAAGCAGGTGCTGGTGGTGACAGTGGCCCACAGCATCCCATTAGGCTCACTTACCCTAGACTCCTGCTCTGATCTGTGTGGACTGGTATGACTTCCAGTAGCCTGGCTTTATTTCATTATTATTATTTTTAATCAGTAAATAAGGTAATGCCATATTACGTCACCTAGTTTGTGGAAGTTAAAGCCCTCACACAAGTACAACATCCTGCAGTCAAGTTCAGTGGTGAAATGAAGGAAGAGCATCCCTCCTAAAAACAGAAATATCAGTTGCTTGTCCTGTGCTGGCACAGGTTGGAGAAAGACATGCAACATGGTTCTGGCTCTCCAAGAGTCCGTGACCCACTATGGACATGAGAGGCTCCTTTAGAAAGGGCTAGGGAGGGAGTCAGGCGGTAGCACAAGAAGTGCAGCACCATTGTAAGGATCGCCCCCCTTCCCCCCACCTGCAGAAGAGTCACTTCACAGGCGGTGAAGCAGGTGAGGCAGGTCTGCAAGTGTCTGTCTCTCTCTCTCTTGTCTTCCCTTCCTCTCTCCATTTCTCTCTGTCCTATCAACAACGATGACATCATCAACAACAATAATAACTACAACAACAACAAAAAAACATGGTCAGCAAAAGGGAAAATAAAAATATAAAAAAAATAAAGATGCTTTTTAATGCTTTTTCATTAACAAGTTCGTGACTGTTGGGGACCCATGGTTAAGCTCCTGACTTTCCTTTGTCTCCACAGAAGCTGCTGATGGAAGCTCCACCCTGGGAGGGGGTGCTGGCACCATGGGCCTGAGTGCCCGCTATGGGCCCCAGTTCACCCTGCAGCATGTACCTGACTACCGCCAGAATGTCTATATCCCTGGCAGCAATGCTACACTGACCAACGCAGCTGGCAAGCGGGATGGCAAGGCAGCGGCAGGTGGCAATGGCAACAAGAAGAAGTCCGGCAAGAAGGAGAAGAAGTAATGTGGAGGCCAGGCCCGGAGCCAGAGGGCAGCCTCCCTCCCTAAGCAGCCCAGTCTCTCCCTACCTGTACCCAGGCCTCGAATTTTCAGGGCTCCCCCTTCCAGGACACTGGTAGGGGCCAAGGCCATTCTCCCCTTGGGAAACAGAAACAAGTGCCCAGTCAACACACCCTTCTCAGCCCCCAAGGGATTGAATATGCAAAGGGAGTTCTGCTGTGAACCCCCATCTAATCAATTGCTGTGCCCAAGGGGGTGTTGGGGTTAGTGTAGACACCAAGAACCATTTATCACACCCCCTTTATTTACGGCTGAACTCCTCCATCTTCTAAATTCAATCAGGCCCATCCATCCCTTGATTCCCACCTCCCCCCAGCCCCCTACCCCCACTTCTTCAACAGCTCCTTTCTTGAGTAATGTGGTTGAGGTACCAGGTGGCCTAAAGGGGCTCAAAGTGCTGAAGTTAGGTGGGCACCATGGCTTCCCCATTCAATTCTCGAACTTCTTCAAAGCATGGTTTGCTGCCCATCCTTTTGCCTCCTTCCAGAGCCTGAGACCAAGCTCATGGTCACCATTCCTGTGGTACTGATGCTTGCTGGATTTAGGGAAGGCATTATGCTACCATGCCTCTTCCCAATGCCCTGGGGACCAGTCTTTTCTTTTGTTTTTCATTGTTTGATGTTCCCACTGCATGCTGTGACTTGCCCCTCCCCAAGCAAGAAGACTTCATTGCATGTTCCAAGACAGTATGGGGTGGAAAGGTAAAGAAGGAAGGAGTGTGTGGATGGATGGGGGGCATGGATGAAGTTTAACCCGTCAGTTGACAGGCTCTTGCAGGAAGCTCTGTATACCTGCCCCAGGGCAGGTTCCCAAATTCCAGCCATAAAACAAGGACCAGGCTGGACCCTCATCCACCACTCACAGGGCTTAGCTCAGGCATCCAGTTGGGCACTGAGCTACCAGCACTAATGAATTTAAACTGGCATTAAGTCCAAGGAAGCTCTGAGCAGATTTGGGACCTTAACCCCAGAGAGGTTAAGAGGGGCCTCTGTGGGTGCTGGGTGCTCCAGAGGTGTCACTGATGGAAGGAACAGGTGGGACCCCAGCAGGAAGAGGGCCAGTTATGCCATACTTGGCCCCAGGGTTGGGGAAAGCAAGGAGCTAGAGCAGGGATCGAGTGGACAGAAAGTCTCAGCCCACATCAGGGCTTCTCCACTGGGCCCCTGACTCCTCAAGCCCTTCTTGCCAGGTGCCATTTCCCCCTCTGTGAAGGCCACTGCCCAGGCACCCAGTCCGCCTCCTAGTGGCCAGAGACTGGTTAACCTCCCCAGTGCCTCCTTTGTGCATAGCCCTTCCTCTGCCCACTCCTTTCTACCTTCGGGGTCTCACCCCTTCAGCAGGACCTCGAGAGAACCCCACCCCAGCCCTCACAATATAGTAGAGCCCCCCTCCCTCTTTCGGCTGGTGTAGAATAGCCAATAGTGTAGTGCGGTGTGCTTTTCCGTGATGGCGAGTGGGCAGCGGGCGGCGGGCTCCGCGCAGCCGTCTGTCCCTGATCTGCCTGCGGCAGCCCGTGCTGTGTCTTGTGCTGTGTCCACGCGCTGCGGCGACCCCGTTCCCGGTACTGACTCGATAAGTGCTTCTCTTTGCATAGTCACGTAGCTCCCCATGCCCCTCCTTGTGTCTCACGCAAGTTTTATACTCTAATATTTATATGGCTTTTTTTCTTTGAAATAAATAATAAAAAGGTTTCTTCTGAAAGACTGGGCATTACTTTGTAAGTGGTGGAGGCTCTTGGCAGGTATGCATGAAGTGGCAAGCTGGGAAATGCTGGAAGATGGATGGAGGAGAGTGATCCGTGTTTGCGTCCCTGACCCTGGTTTGCTGTGTGGTGGGCGGTGCAGACTTGCGACATGCTTGTGTAGTCTGTGATGGCGTGCAATTGACTGACTGTGCTTTGAGTCTGAACATGGTTGTGCGCAATCGGGTGAGGCTGTTGTGGGGGAGGGGGTTTGAGCCGAGTGTGCGCGCGCACGCGCATTTTTGCGCTTTGTAGCAGTCTCCGGGCAGAAGAGACCCAGGCTCCTGTGGTGGGGGGCTGGGAGGTGGGGACGGAAAGGGGCTGGTTGGCGCCAAGCTACGGAGGAACAAGGGACCTTGGACGTTCCCTTAGTTCCCGCCCCTTCCTGGCTAGAATTACCACCGCTGAGCACCCTAGTGGGATTCTGGGGGAAGTGAGTGGGCGTTTCTTTGCACCTTCAGCCATACCCAAGCCCCAGGGGTAGGGGGTTGGGAAACTATGAGGTGGCGGGAAGGAATCCACCGAAAACCCCGTCTGTAGTTTACATCTCGGCTTCCCCAAATAAATTCACCTTCCCCCTCGCCTCTGAGCAACAAAGCCAGGGAAATCGGTGGACGCATGGCTGTCTTGTGGGGGGTCAAGAGAACGGACAGGATTTTTAAAGGACTGGACTGCCCGCAAACCTAGCTCGTCCTACTTTCTCCCCTACCCTGGCTTTTCCATTCACTCATCCCGTGGTTAATCTCCCCTCCTCCTCCACCTCCTCAAAGCACAGCGGGATTGAGTTTGCTGCAGCTAGAGAGGATACAGGAAACAGCCAGAGGGGTAGGACAGAAACACCGACCTATTGGGATTATCGGGAGGGCCTGGATGGGTATGCCCAGCCATAGACTGGAGGTCTCCCGTTTCCTCTGTGCGGATTCTCCCTGAGCCTGGTTACATGCTCTTCCAGCTCCCGAAGTCTGTTGTCGTGGAAACCAAGCCTTCCTACTAAGCGAAGGTGGGAGGAAGGGTGTTGTGCTGGTTGCTGAAGGTGGAAGCTGGGTATTTCTGAGAGCCAGGCTGCAGAGGGCGGGGTGCCCTGGGTTCACTCTCCTGGGTTTTATTCCAGGCACGACAGGAGACTGGCAGAGCTCGTGAGCAGCTGTGGTTGGTCCCCTAATTGGTATGTCTGTCTATAAAACTGAGCCAGGAATGCATAACCTGGGGCTTAGCAGTGGGGCTGGGTCAGGCAGCCCACCCCCACACTCTCCTGTCATACTGGGGAAGCAGCTGCCCGGGCTCCAGAGTTATTTAAAAGCCTTTTATTTCCAATTCCAGTGCCTGTCCAAAAGGGTTTGTGGTCATCTCCAGGCCCCTCCCTGTCTATTCCAGGACTGCACATAGCTTGGAAGAAAGATTTCTTTGTGCCAGTGGCAACAGGCACAAACAAGTATGTCTCCCAGCAGCAAATCACCTAGAGCAATGACCTCTGGCTTCTGATCTCTGCTGGACAAGCTCAGGTCTCCACCGCAGTGTAAGCCCCTCAAGTCTGGAATGTGGTCTGTGGCCACCATAAGAAAGAGTGAATGAATCAAGATGCTTCCTGCAGCAATAAAGTCATAGGTACAGTCAGGAAGCCTTTGGAACATCTGGAGGCATGGAGGCAAAACCCACTTAAAAAATGGCTCCTTGGGGGCCCGGTGGTGGCGCATGTTACAATGCAAAAGAACCTGAGTTTGAGCCCAAGTTTCCCAAGCAACGAGGCAGTGCTGCAGGTATCTGTGTCTCTCTCCATGTTCTCCCATCCCTCTCAATTTTTGTCTCTGTGCAATAATAATCATAGTTCCAAAACATGGGGTGTAGGTCATTGGTGCAGCACATGCCCTGCATGTGAGGCCCTGAGTAACACCCTCCCAAAAACCAAAACCAAAAAGCAAAACAAAACAAAACATGATAGGGTGGACGGTGTTTTCAAGCCAAGAAACAATGTGGAGCTGACCCTACTCCTTTGTGGAGGGTAAATGGCCAAGCTGAAGCCACCATGTGCAAAACACCTCTAGTCCTGTATCCTGACAGTGGCTGGTACATGATGGACCCAACTTTTTGACAAGGATTTGTCAACCAGGGACTGCAGGTAGAACAAGATTGGAGAGTCTGAACTATAATGAAAAGAAAACATCAGAAATTCACAAAGGAACCTGTAGTGCAGTACTGTTTCAATGCTTTATTAACAGTTGGAAATAAACCCAATAAACTGGAGGTGATGACATCCCAGAAGCCAAAGAGGCGAGGGAAATAGGTGTGCATTTTGTCTCCCCTTTTTATTATTAAATGCATTTTTAGCAAAAGTAGATTAAAAAAAAAAGTGTCAAAGTCCCAAGATGTCAGCAGAGAAGAGGAGGGAGCCAGGGCAGCAGAGGTCCCCTGCACCACAGCCCTCCAGGGACTGGCTCACAGGAGCTGCTCTTGCCCCTGTACACACAAGCTCTAGCAACAAGAGCCCTCCCTTCTGGTCTCAGGGCCCACTGGAGTCCATCTCTTCTGCTCTAACAAGCCTAAGTCTGGGCCCAGTCCTAACAGTGCCATTCTCTGTCCCTAACTAGGTGCGGGGAGCTGAGAGGTGCCAACGAGGGCTCAAGTGTCACCTTGAGCCAGAGAAACTAAGCTTCTTGTGGCTGGGGCCATGAGGAATTTGGCCTGTCCACTGTTTAGAAGGGGGGGTACGAGTGGGACATATGTCCTGTGCCCACTTCCTCAGGGCCCAGTTAGCATTTGCACATTTGGCTCGATAAATATATTAAATTCATAAAAATCTCAAGAGTTCCCACTATTCTCAGGCCTAGTCAAGGTCAAGAGGTTCCTCTAGTCCCCAAGCTGGGTGCTGGGAGACAGAAAAATCTATATTGGCTTCAAGGGGCCAGAAGGCTTGGGAGCTGAGGTGAAGGTCCAGGACTTGTTCAGGATTGAGGTCTGGGCTGGGGGTGGGGAGAGAAATCTCAGGGGCTCTGAACTCTGCATTAAGCCTCTTTCATTATGGAAAGGGAAGAAGGATGATTTTCTTTTAAAAAAAAAAAATTCATACAAAAATAGATCCATTTGCAAAACAATTTCTCAGCCAAGAGGCTCCACCTCCCATTTCCTTGGAAACAGAGGGTGAGGTGCTAGGATGGTCACAATGCAGCCTGTACTCCAGATGAGATGCACCAAAGCTCTGGAGAGGGCGTGAAGATGACCACTTGTGGCTCGGTAGCCTGGGGGCTGGTGGTGAGTCCAGGGAGGCAAGGGCATAAAGCATGGCAGCAGGCTGGGGGTGGGCCCCACAATGCCTACCCATGGGTTCTGGCCTAGGCCACCACAGAACAAGTGCCCAAATCCTTTGTGTTTTGGGAGGTCTTTCTCAGGAAAGTGGGGATCATGGGGTAAGGGTGGGATTTGCTCCCCACTTTCTTAGAAGCAGCTCCCAATACCATCCACTAGTAATAAATAACCAGGAAGGGGGAGAGCAGAGCAGAGATGATAGCAATGAAAAGAGAGTGCCCGAAGGTCCACAGCCCCATGCTGTTCTCAGGGCCAGAGAAACCACAAAAGAAAAGCACAAACCCCGTAAGATTGACCTAGGGGCAAGCCCACTGGAAAGTCAGGAGCTAAAAAAGCAGGCAGGCCTTGACAAGGCCTCAGAGTAACAGAGGAGACACTTGAGGTTAAGGCAGCAAACACTGAGCCTGCTTTGGTAATACAACAGCCAGGGCTGGCTGGGGTGGGCTCAGGCCTTCCCCATACTGCCCCATTCCTTTTGGCCTCCGGGCAGCTGAAGCTGTATATGATGTTGACAGAATAGCAGGCCAGAGAGAAAGACAGGATCAGGGTGATGGGAGCAACCACCCAGAGAATTCTCTGTGACCCTTTAGGCACATGCTGCAGGGCAGGGGAGGGCAGGGCAGGGCAGGGCAGGGCAGGGCAGGGCAGTCTATGGCTCCAGAGGAGCCTCCAAGGACCCAGCTTAGCTTGCACGGCCAATCAACTCCTTGGTTTCCTCAAGGATTGTGGGGACAGCTTCAGAGTTTCTGGACACCTTGGCAGGAATAGCAGTCATTGCATCATCCTTGGTCAGTTCAGAGGCCAGCAGAGATGTGACAGCACACCCGGCCTTCCTGTTGCCTATAAGAGAAAATACGAGAGAGCTTATCCACTGAAGGTCCAGTTTCTAATTCCTTTCAAACTACAGCAGATATTCAGTCAGAAGCCATGCAGATGTGGCTGCCTTGTCTGGTTCATTGAAGACTTTACTTTAAAGAAGTCAGGAATATGTGAAATATACCTTTGAGAGGGGAGAACGGTGACTGTAAGTTGAGTATGGTGCAGCAAATTTAAGCAAGCATTGTTCTTATTTTCCTGTATAATACAGAGGTTTGGGGCCTGATGGTGGTGCACCTGGTTGAGCACACATGTTACAATGCACAAGTACCTGGGTTCGAGCCCCAAGTCCCCATCTACAGGGAGAAAGCTTTGCGAGTTGTAAAGCAGAGCAGCAGTGTCTGTCTCTCTCTGTATCACTCCCTTCTCTATCAAATTCTGGCTGTCGCTAACCAATAATAAATAAAGATAATTAAAAAAAAAGAATTAGGTAAATTTTCTTTTAAAGTCTTGACTACAGCAATACAGACCTTGGTCAAGAATTAGCTATGTAACTGAGAGAGAGAAAATATTCCATACTGCCTCATTATTAAGTTGTTCAAATTAGACTGGATGTAGCTTAATAAGCAGTATTATTTTTGTTTTCTTGACAAATCCCAAGAAATTCCTAGGCCTAAAACACTTTCATCCAGCTTTGTGAGGAGCTATTCTATGCAGCAGAAACTTTCAGCAGGCCATGTACTGACATCACATGCACGTCACACCCGACTGTTCACAAACCCTTTCTCTCCCCAAATGTCTAAACACCAGGGAAGGCAGAGCAGGATGTCCACAAGTAGCCCTTACTATGAAATCTCAGTCCACTGGGCTAAGGGTTTGTGAGGTTCCCCTTATCACCCTAATTTGGGAGGGAAGAACCAACCAATCATCAATCTTTTAAATACTGACACTAGAAACCATCCCGAGACTCATTCATTTGTGGAATCCAGATTTATAGCTCCAATATTCTTGACAAGAAGGCAGTTCCCTGGGACCAGGCTCATCTCATGCTACCTTCCTTTTCTATGTCCTAGAAGTAGTGTGTGTGGGAGGGAGTGGGGGTGGGGTGGGCAGAGCCAGAAAAAAGCTGCACAGACTAATTTCTTTTCTATGAAATGTCTAAAGTAGGGGTTGGGCGGTAGCGCAGTGGGTTAAGCGCATGTGGTGCAAAGCGCAAGGACCGGCGTAAGGATCCTGGTTCGAGGCCCCGGCTTCCCACCTGCAGGGGAGTCGCTTTACAGGCGGTGGAGCAGGTCTGCAGGTATCTATCTTTCTCTCTCCCTCTCTCTATTTCTCTCTGTCCTATCCAACAATGAACAACATCAACAATCAACAATGGTAATAATAACCACTATGAGGCTACAACAAGGGCAACAAAAGGGGGAAAAATGGCCTCCAGGAGCACTGGATTCATGGTGCAGGCACTAAGCCTAGTAATAACCCTGGAGGAAAAAAAAAGTCTAAAGTGGGCAAATCCACAGAGACAGAAAATGGATCGGTGGCTGCCAGAGGGAAGGGAAGGGGAAGACGGGGAGTGACTGCTAATGGATACGATGATCGCAATGTTCTGAGATAGTGGTGATAAACTGCAATTAGTATATTGTGACTACACCAAGAATACTGGATTGCACACTTTAAAAGAATGAGTTTCAGGCATGTGGGTTTTATCTCCATTAAAGGGAAAACAAAGTTTGCAGGCGACTAGGAAGAGCTCTGTGGAGAAAGTCGTGCCTAAGCCCCAGGGAAGTGCTCCTGCATGGAGACTTGTGGAGCCAGGGCCTGCAGGAAGGAAGAGCTCCAGGGCAAACAGGGAGTAAAGTACCCAGAGCGCTGCTTTGTCTTCTTCAGAGCAGCAGAAGGCTCTGCAGATCTCAAACAGGGTCAGAGGACCTCAGTCTTGACCAGGACCGTCCCTTTGTAGGACCATGCCCCAGTGGCCCAGTGTTCACACAGCAGAGGCGACCCACAGGTAAGCAGGAAACACACAGCACACACACAGGCTACCAGTGTACAGTTCTCATCCTCATCTTCCTCCTCCCAAGGGCACAAGGGATTGTCAAATAAGAGGAAAAAAAATAGTGAAGGGTCTTCTGACTAATGGGAAAAAGAGAAGGGCTCATCTGGTTATAGGTGGAAAATGTGTCGCCTAGATTCTGTGTTCTACACAAACTACTCCTTGGATCATAAGTAACTACTGCTTCAGTGAATGGCAGGAGGAAACGATGCCCACTGGAACACGACCTGTGTGTATGCCCTTCCCCTACTTTTCTTCTTAGTCCATCCAGCGAACACTTCATTAGACCCATGTAGTTTCTCTTGTTTTCTGAAATAGTCTCTCCTGAAGGACCCTGCTTCTCAGCTGGAATGGCATGTTATTACTGTAATGCTCCGCCTGAGAATTCAGCCTCTAGTATCTAAGAAAATAGTGCAACACTCTCTCCATATATATGCGTGTGTACAAACACACTCATGCGTGCGCACACACGCACATGCACACACACACACACGCATGCATGTATGAGAGAGATAAAGAGAGAGACAGAGATAGTAAAACACCTAACCCTGGGCGTTAGAGAGTCTTGTCCTGGGCAATGTGAAAGCAAAGTCAGAGTTTAAGCCTGTCATGGTTTAAGCTGCTTCTCTCTCTCTCTGGTTTCTTTCTCTAAACTAAGGAGTTAACAGTTGTGCTTAATAGAGAGTTTTTCTAAAATTTTCGAGATTTTTTTCAAAGTCAGTGAAGTATTTACAGACTTAATTTAAAAAATGAGTGGAAGGGGCCAGGCAGTGGCACATCTAGTTAAGCACTCACATTATAGTGCACAAGACCAGGTTCAAGCCCCTGGTCCCCACCTGCAGGGGGAAAGCTTCATGAATGGTAAAGCAGGGCTGCAGGTATTTCTTTCTCCCTCTCCCCTCTCAATTATCTGTCTCTATCCAAAAATAAACTAAAAAATGTATTTTAAAAAAATGAGGTGTGGTCCAGGAGGTGGTTCAGTGATAAGGCTTTGGACTCTCAAGCATGAGGTCCTGAGTTTGATCCCCAGCAGCACATGTGCCAGAGTGATGTCTGGTTCTTTCTCTCTCCTCCTATCTTTCTCATGAATAAATAAATAAAATCTTTTTTTTAAAAAAAAAAAAGAGTGGAGGGAGTCGGGTGGTAGTGCAGTGGGTTAAGCGCAGGTGGCACAAAGCGCAAGCACCCTGGTTTGAGTCCCCGGCTACCCATCTGCAGGGGAATCACTTTACAAGCAGTGAAGCAGGCCTGCAGGTGTCTGTCTTTCTCTCCCCCTTTCTGTCTTCCCCTCCTCTCTCCATTTCTCTCTGTCCTATCCAACAACAACATCAACAACAACAACTACTAAAACAATAAAATAAGGACAACAAAAGGGAATAAATAAATATTTTAAAAAATGAGTACAAAGTAGTTGGAAAGAAAACCAAAAACTCCTTTTTAAGCCCTAAAAGTAGGTATATTAAGTGTGGATTGTATTAGTCTAAGGTAAGACTCAGAAATAACAGAGTGGGGCCACGTTGAGCGCACAATGCACAAGGACCTGGGTTCAAGACCCTAGTCCCCAAATGCAAGAGGAAAGGTTTGCAAGTGGTGAAGCAGTACTGCAAGTGTGTCACTTCCCACACCCTTTAATTTTTTAAAAAAATTATCTTTATTGGACAGAGACAAAGAGAAATTGAGAGGGTAAGGGGAGGGAGAGAAAGACAGAGAGAGAGGGAGGGAGAGACGGGGAGAGAGAGAGAGAGAGAGAGAGAGAGAGAGAGAGATATGCCTGCAGCACTGCTTCACCACTCACAAAGCTTTCCCCCTGCAAGTGGGGACCAGGGGCTTGGACTGGAGGTTTGAACCTGGGTCCTTACGCACTGTAACATGTGGGCTCAACTAGGTGTGCCATCACCTGGCCACTCTCTCTTTCTCTCTATCTCCCCTTTCCCTCTCAATTTCTGACTGTCTCTACCCAATAAATAAATAAATAATAAACAGAGAGAGAATGAAGGAAAGAAAAAAAGAAAGAGAGTCTGTTGGATCTGGCAACAATATCAACAGAAATGAGAAAACCTGGCTTCTACTTTGTCCTCAGGACTGCGATTACAATGACAAGTTGGAACAGTTCAGAAAATCTGACTCTTCCTTCTTTCCCCTAAGTTGCATTTGTTTTGACTATTGGAAAGAAGTCACAGAAGCAGAGTACATGGAGTCAGGGATGGTTAGGAGCTCAGAACAATCTGTCTCCCAGACTGTGGGGGGAAAGGGAACAATCTTGAGACAGTGGGGAAAGCTCTGAGACAATATTCCTAGAAATTAGGAGTGAACTAGGATGAAAGCACTAGTAAAATCAACCACAGAATACTAGTCCAGATGAATGATAAAAGGCTTAATGATTTGGAAAAGACAATTATAAACCACAGGCTAGGAATTACTACTCAAGAGGAAGTGCTCTTGTTAATAAGTTTCCTTAGGGAAGAGGAAACTAGGACAGATGAGGTAGGTGATCATTACCATCCTAAAAACTTATTATTGTCTAAAACTTCCCTAATTAGAATTCCTGTCCTATTTATACTAAAGTAGGAAAGTAAGTGGTGGAGAAAAGTAGGAGAATATGTATAGGAAATATTCTTGAAAAAAAAAAAAAAAAGATTGATTGATTACATAAGACTGACCAGAACATTTCATAGTCATGTGTGCTGTCAGGGACTGAACTCAAGGTCCTAAAGCACTTTATCTACTCAGCCACCTCTGTGGCCACATAATAAATATTCTTAACATTCTCTATTCAAATGGTCATACAAAAACCTCCCTGGAGCCATTTTACTATATCCAAAGCTGCTGTGCGAAGGTATAAAAGAATACTTCTGGTCTACACAGAGAGGGTTCACTATTGTCTCCTGTCCATTCATGTAGGTTTAGCAAAAATCAGTCCTTGACCTGGATACACAAAAGTGAGCTACAGGGGCCAAGGAGATAGCATAGTGGTCTATGCAGCAGACTTTAATTCCTGAGGCACCAGAGGCCCCAGGTTCGATCCCTGGCACAACCATAAACCAGAACCAAACAATAATCTGAAAGGATGAGGAAAGAGAGAGGGTGTGGGAGAGGAAGAGAGGAGGAGAGAGAGAAGTGAGCTACAGTTTGGGCTCTATTGTTAGCTAGTAGTGTAGATTTGGGCAAGACCGTCCTTGGTGGGGTCCTTCTATCTATGAGAAGATCAGCGATAACCAGTAGATGGCTTTCAAGTCTCAATTATATATTCTGTTAGTGTAGGTGGAACTTACAGGGAAGTTGGGAAGTAAAAGGAGATGGATTTCTTTCTATCTTTGACTTATCCCAGTGAGCAGATGGGTCTGTATATAAGATGCCACAAATCAGACATGGAAATTGAGTTGAGTCATTAAAACCACAAGCTGACTCAATTATCAGCCTGAAAATAGTAGCTGGAATACAATTATGTGGATTCTTCCCCTTGACACTCAAACCATTGTTCTCCCACACACGCAGTGGATCACAGAAGTTTACATGTCACTCTGAATGGACTAACCCTGATAGTAACTCCTTTTCCCACTCCTCAATGGGTCTTTGTATACTAGTCACTCCCTCAAGTCTCCAGAGACTGAAAGATTAAAAAATTCCTTTAAACTCTAGGGAAAAGGCTAGCTAGTTATAGTTAGTGCCTTTCAATAGAGACAGTTGCCTCTCTGAGACTGGGAAGAGCTCTGAGGAAGAGCTTATTTGATTGAGCTTCTCTTTCCTAACTCAAACCAACTGGTCATAAGAAACAGAAACAATAAAGTAATGTGTAGTCAGCTCAGCTAAGGCCTGTAGCCACTAAACAAAACCTAGACACTAAGCAGTCCTTTTGGTTTAAGAATGGATTTGTGGATTCAGCCTCTTTCTTCTTAATTTTACTGGACCCAAAAGGACCCGAGACACAAACCTAGTCCAACTCCTTATATATAATAAATAACTTGTCTAACACAGCATCAAAAGACTTGATTTACTGTCACTGAGTTGATTTTGCACTTTAATATTTAACCTTGTTCTTTCTTTTAATATGATCCATTATATGTATATACTTAATATGAAACAATTGTATAACTGCTCAATTAATTATATACTTAATATGAAACAATTATATACTTAATATGAAACAAACATGAAACATATTATATGTATATACTTAATATGAAACAATTATATAACAATAATATGAACCATTATATGTATATACTTAATATGAAACAATTTATAAATATATAAACAATTATATTTTAATATAATGACTTTAGATGTTGTTCATGTACCAAAATCTGAAGAGTTTACCAAGGACTAGAAATTCTTCCCCAAGAGATTCTCCTAGATATGATCAGGTATGTTAGTGTAACTCACAGGACAGAAAGACAAGGTTACAGGGTGGAGCCTACTTTAAAATTATGTAGTTCTGTCATTGTAAGCCCTTTCAATTAATTAATTCTCCCTTTTGTTGCCCTTGTTTTCTGTATTGTTGTGGTTATTGTTGCTGTTATTGATGTCATCGTTGTTAGATAGGACAGAGAAATGGAGAGAGGAGGGGAAGACAGAGAAGGGGAGAGAAAGATAGACACCTGCAGACCTGCTTCACCACTTGTGAAGCAACTCCCTTGCAGGTGGGGAGCCGGGGGCTCGAAGTAGGATCCTTACACCTGTCCTGGTGCTTTGCACCATGTGTGTCTATACTCCCAGAGAGCTCTGAACTTTAATTCAATCAGGACCTAGATGTGACTTAGAAAGGAAGAGGAAGCGGGACCACGGGGGTGGGGGGGTGGGGGGGGACCCAACAAATATATAGTTGCAGAAATAATAGTCAACCCACACCTGTGACTTTGGGAGAGCGAATGCATTTTTCCAATGGAGGGGATGGGGATAAGCTCTGGTGGTGGGAATGGGGTGAAATTATACTCTAATTTTCACCTTCTTCTAACCTCAATATCTCCTAGTATGAGTCTCCTAATCCTTCTTGCACTAGGAAACAGTACTTTGACTAATTCAGGTCTCCAGCTGAAAGGCTAGGACCCACCAGAATGCCTGCTTTCTTTATCCAGGAGTCTTGGCTTCTCATTAGGGAAGAAGTAAAGAATGGGGCTTCCCCAGCAAAGGCAGCCATTCATATCTGACTGTGTACAGGAAACATCTGGGATTGTAGTATAGTCCCACAGGAAGATGCTTCAAAGGGAATTCCCCGCCAAAAGTCTAACACAGGTAGATACTCAGCTGTAACAATAAAGGAAAACAGTGAAATGCAATGTACTTTTGTTTGGCAAAAAAATTGTTAATCTCAAAGTAGCATCACCTTATATAGTTAGTAGGAAACAGTGATGTTTACTTTCTAGAGAATAAACACAAGAGATTCTAAGCTGAGCTCTCTATCCAAACACATTCAAACTGAACATCCTATGAAACCCTGGCATGACCATAAGCCAGAACTGAGGAGTGCTCTGTTACAAAACAAAATAAACATTCAACTTGGGAATTTCAAAACCCATCATACTCATATCTCTCCTCTCCTCTCCTTTAGAGGGGTAAGAGTTCTAACTAGGGGCTCTTCTATTTAGGGAAGGTTTTGAAGAAGAGTCCTTAGAAGGGACTTTCCCTCTGAAGATTTAGAATACAGCTAGAAATAGGGAGCTGGCCGTTACAGATGAAAGTCAAAGTGATCTACATTGGGGCCAGGACACTGAATATATGAGGCCAGCATGTACTATACTCTTGATCCTAAGGTCTCAATTCTAAGATGTACAAGATGCTATAATAAGGCCTATAGACACTACTAAACACTGTTAATAGCTAGGCACTGCTGAATTAAGCCTCATAACCTCTCTTTACAATAATCTTAAAAGAAGTTCATATCGAAGAAGAACGCACCAGTCATAGGATAGGGAACATAGCTTTAAGTCCCTCAGAGGTAGAAATCCTCATGATGCCTTTTCTTTTCCCGCCCTTGAACCCAGGAAAGAAGCCATCACTCCTAAGTATAAAAATTTTCATCAAACAGATACAATGATGAGGGTTATCCCACATGAGAGGCAGCCTTGGCTACCTACTTTTGAATTAATCTTTCGGTCACTATGTGTGTCCCTCAAAGGAAACTTATCTAATGATCCTCCCCCATAATAATGCCTAGATTACCTGACCTATCCTCATAATTCTGCTTAAAGGCTCTGGCTTAATGTAATCCATCTAAATCTTTAAAGGCCAGGAGAGGAGGCCTCTGAGGAGTAAGTGAGGGAAGGGAAAGGCAGTGGAACCAAGTATACCCGTGGAAAAGGTAGCTCTGAGAACTAGCACTCTCTTCCTGTGATGTTCTTCTATACTCTAGCATCCCTAGTGATGCCTGATCTTTTCTCTGTAAGATTTTATATGCTCTGTGGTTCTCTACTTCTACTTGTGAAGTTAAAAGAAAGAACTCACTCCGGGGGCAGGTGGTAGCACAGTGGATTAAGTGCACATGGCGCAAAGCACAAGGACCCGCGGAAGGATCCCCGTTCGAGCCCCCAGCTCCCCACCTGCAGGGAGGTAGCTTCACAAGCAGTGAAGCAGGTCTGCAGGTGTCTCTCTTTCTCTCCCCCTCTGTCTTCCCCATCTCTCTTGATTTCTCTCTGTCCTATCCAATAATAATGACAGCAATAGCAACAATAATAACAACAACAACAATAGTGGTCCAGGAGGTGGTGCAGTGATAAAGCTTTGGACACTCAAGCATGAGGTCCGAAGATTGATCCCCAGCAGCACATGTGCCAGAGTGATGTCTGGTTCTTTCTCTCTCCTCCTGTCTTTCTCATAAATAAACAAACAAAAATATTTTAAAAAAGTAACAACAATAAACAAACAAAAAAGAGGGGGGGAATAGCCTCCAGGAGCAGTGGATTTGTGGTACAGGCACTGAGCCCCAGCAATAACCCTGGAGGTAAAACAAACAAACAAAAAACTCCTGAACTTTCCCTCTGTATTTCCTATATCTAACAATGTCATATTTAAGTCATATTCTGTTACATACTTAAATGCCCACCCAAACCTGTGGCGTACCACATGGTTTGGCTGTTCCCAATTTCTGCTTCAAAAATGGAAGAAATATAACAGTAATTAGATTTAGGAGAACTGTTGACAATCCCACAAGCCCTGGTTTTCCAAGTTAGAACTTGCTACTACGGGAGGTAGGAAACTATAGAATCATTGTATTATCTAACGCTGGGACCACACTGGAAGTCTCTTAATCCTTAGATGTTCATTCCCTAGTCTTAAACCCAAGGACCAGGAGCAGAGAAGCTTCACGTAGGATAGGTTCCATTTGCTTACTCACCCTGTCGAGGTCCTCTCTTCCGTCGGAATGCTGCACCTGATTGCAGGGCTTCTAGAAGACTGTCCATCACACCTGTCTCATCGCCCTCTGTCAAGAACAAAGATGGATATGTAAGCTCCTTTAACCCAAACAGCATCCCTGTGCTGAAACTTCTATAGAATGTACAGCTACCGTGTAACTTCTCTGTGTCCATGGTGGGTGGGAGTCAGAGGGCTCAATCTCAAGCCTTACAACCCATTTATTTATGTCTATTTAAAAATGGCTAAAACAGAAGGCTTTTATTTTACTTTATTATTTTTATTGCCACCAGGGTTATCGGTAGAGCTTGGTGCCAGCACTACATATCCACCATTCCCAGCAGCCGTTCCCCACCCCCTTTTTTTCCTTCTATTTTGATAGGACAGAGAGATATTGAGAGGGGATGGGTAGATAGATAGGGAGAGAGAAAGACAGACACCTATAGACTTGCTTCAACCTGTAGTGAGGAGTGGGGGAGGGGTGGAGAGCTCGTACTCAGACCCTTGTGCATGGTAACAGGTGCTCTCAACCAGGTGTGCCACTGCTTGGTCCCCAAAACAAAAGGGCTCATTGCTTAATATTCATGCAAACTGCAGGATACTTTCCCCCCTGCAGTGCTCTCTCCCAGCCCCTTACCCCAACCAAAATTAGCACATAGAATTGTTCACCTTCAATTTTCAAGGAAAAGTATGGAGATTGAAATTTTGAAATAAATTAACTGTTATCATTCTCTCTTTATCCTAAACTGTTTTATTCCAATTTACCTAAACATCTCCAGGAAAGTTTGGTTCAAATTTCAGAATAGGGCTGAGGTAAGATGTGAGAACACTGACATAGAGTGTATTTTATTTATATACTGCCTCCAGTGGCTGTATCTTTCTAAAGGCAGCTTTGCATGTAAGTGGCACATTCCAGCTGGAATATCAAGAGTTAATATGGAATCTTTGCTCTAGCCAGGCTCTGTTTCCATGGCAACAACTGGGGTGGTGAAATCTGAAACTGTGAAATCCCAAGGAGGCCTCAGGGCTGCCAGCTACAAGGCTGGGCTCACTGCTCCCAGCGCCACCTGCTGGCTGTACATCAGTAGTACAGCTGACCTATATTCCAACCTCATTTGTTTGCCCAGGAGAGTTCAACAGCAGCAGGTCTCCTGGGTCACCTGGTGACTAGGTAAAGCCCTTTTCACACATGTCCCTATTACATCCAAGGCAATATCTGGAAACAAAGCCTAGAGCCCTGGGGAAAATGTGGGAACATGACAGATACTTAGTGTGGGCTTTAATAACATTATTCGAACAAAGTTTGTGGCATATATACAATTGGGGCAAGGGCAAAGGATTTGTTTCCTAGACAAGTATAAAGAAAAAATAGAAATGTAGGCTGCTCCTGACTGCAGGTCCCTAATTTTACCTCAACAGAGATTGCCAAAGAAAAGCTCCTGGGAGCAAGAGATGTTAGAACAGTCCTTGCCTCCTGTACTCAACAAAGCATTCCAATTCTTGCCATTCAGGACAATCTTGAGAGGCCTTTTTAAGATGGCTCATAGCCCTGCAAACTCAAGAAGGATGGCATCAGCTCAGTGGTGTGAGCAGCGTATGCTGTATTTCCGCTGCCCACATACGGGGGGGGGGGGGGGGGCAGGGAATCCAGCAGGAAAGCAGGAGAGACAGGAAACAGGGCCAGTAATTGAGGCCATATGTTTCAACAAAGACATGCTTCTGGTGGTGAAATATTCTGCTAAAGAAAGGAGAGAGTGGCCATCCTCCTGGCCCCATTTCCAGAAGTTCAATCCTTTTACAATCTGATAGGCATTTAACTGTGTGACTGAGTTGAGGAACTAGGGACACAGTCCTTAGTGAAGTAAGTTGAATGGGAGGGCAGCTATCATTAAAGACATAAGGCCAGGAAAATATTTTGGGGAGAAGAATGAAAGATTTTGTAGAGGGTATGAATAATCCAGAGGAACTTTTGGACAGACAGAAGGAAAGAGTATGTGTCACAGCAATACTAACATCACAGGGGAGATGAGACATAATGCAAGAACCAGCAAAGGAGAGAAAAAGACGTAAGCATGGAGAACTGGAAAGGCCACGTAACTAACTGAGTTAGGCGTAAAGTCCAGCATCAGGCTCTTGAGGCAAAAGACTGCCAATAATCATTTGCCAGGAGTTGAGCTCAGACATGAGCTATTCTCTCTGGACTCCAGACAGAGAAAGCTTCCCAATGTTTCTATTTTAGCCCATTAGCCCTTCTCTTTCACTTCTTACCTGCATTCATGTCTATGAGCTGCTCTCTCTTCTGCTGCTTCTCTAGCCGTTCCTTCTCTGCCTTCTCCTTGGCGAGTTTTGCTCTGCGCATCTTTTCTTCCGTCTCCCGCCTCTTCTGATTCTCCTTGACTGCTTGCTGAGGGGCGGGGGGGGGGGGGAGCTAATGAATGTGTGGGCACATTCACTCACACATAAGCACTTATCATCAACCAACATGAACCTTAGTGAAAGGTGAGAACTGTCTACAAAAGATTCTGTCAGGGTCAAAGAGTTCATTCACAGGATAAGGCACATGCCTCATAATTCAAGTGGCCCTAGGTTCAAGCCCCTGTACTACAAAGCACCAAAAGAAGCGCCTCTTTCATCACTTTCTGATAAAGCAGCTTGACAGCAACAGAGAGGCGGCTCCTCCCCTAGGAGCAGGCCTGCCCATATTTCCTGCTCTTTCTCTCGATGGAGATGTTTCTCCTACTGGAGTTCACCTAACTCTATTTCTGTGCCTGCCTGCCTTTCTTTTCTTTCCTTTTTAAAAAGAATTTATTTATTTATGAGAAAGACAGGTAGAGAGAGAAAGAACCAGACATCATTCTGGTACATGTGCTGCCAGGGACTGAACTCAGGACTTCCTGCTTGAGAGTCCTATGCTTTATCCATTGTACCACCTCCTGGACCACCCTTCCTTCCTTTCTTGCTTGCTTTTCTTTCTTCCTTTCTTTCTTTGCTCTTCTTTCTTTCTTTCTTTCTTCCTTTCTCTCTCTCTCTCTGGGTTACTGCTGGGACTCAATGTCTGCACAATGAATTCATGCTCCTGGCAACCATTTTGTACTTTTTGCTCTTCTTTGACAGAGACACTGAGAGAAGAAGGAGATAGATGGAGACAAAGAGAGAAACCTGCAGCACTGCTTCACTGCTCATGAAGCCCATAGGTAGGGACTGGGGGCTTGAACCCAGGACCTTGTGCATGGTAATGTGAGTGGTCAACTGGGTATACTACTATAATCTCCCTTTAAAAAATTTTATTTTATTTATTTGCCCTTTTGTTGCCATTGTTGCCTTTTTATTACTGTTGTAGCTATTATTATTGCTGTTATTGATGTCATCATTGTTGAATAGGACAGAGAGAAATGGAGAGAGGAGGGGAAGACAGAGAGGTGGATAGAAAGATAGACATCTACAGACCTACTTCACCACCTGTGAAGCAACTCCCCTGCAGATGGGAAGCCGGGGGCTTGAACTGGGATCCTTAGGCTGGTCCTTGCACTTTGCACCACTTGCGCTTAACCCGCTGCACTACTGCCCGACTCCCCTTTTTTTAAATTTTTAAAAATATTTATTTATTTCCTTTTATTGCCCTGGCTGTTTTATTGTTATAGTTATTATTATTGTTGTTATTGATGTTCTTTTTAAATTATTGTAGTTACTGATGTCGTCATTGTTGGACAGGACAGAGAGAAATGGAGAGAGGGGGGAAGACAGAGAGGGAGAGAAAGATAGACACCTGCAGACCTGCTTCACCACTTGTGAAGTGACTCCCCTGCAGATGGGAGCTGGGGGCTTGAACCAGGATCCTTTCAATGGTCCTTGTGCTTTGCACCACGTGCACTTAACCCACTGTGCTACCGCCCAACCCCCCCCTTTAAAAAAAATTATCTTATTTCCTAATGAGAGAAATAGGAGAGGAGAACCAGACATCATTCTGGTACATATGCTGCTGGAAATCAAACTCAGGACCTCATGCTTAGGAGTTCAATATTTCAACACACCACCTCCAAGACCACTTTCTTAAATATTTGGACAGAGATAAATTAAGAAGGGAAGAGGGAGAAAGACACATACCTACAACACTGCTTCACCACTAGTGAAGCTACACACACACACACACACACACACACACACACACACACACACCTGAGCCCTTGCATATAGTAAAGTGTGTACTCAACTGGGTGTGCCATTACCCAGTACCTTCCTTCTTTATATTAATAAATGTGTATCTGTCTGTCTAGCTGCTCTTCCCTTTTAATGTATTTTTCTGCTTGCAAGGAAAAAAAAAAAAAGGAAAAAGAAAAAATTTAGTCACAAGGTATCTCTCTCT
This sequence comes from Erinaceus europaeus, assembly GCF_950295315.1. Lineage (NCBI taxonomy): Eukaryota > Metazoa > Chordata > Mammalia > Eulipotyphla > Erinaceidae > Erinaceus > Erinaceus europaeus. Next base: position 46,663,387 of record NC_080163.1, read on the forward strand.
TTCTCCCTCCCTTCCTTTTTCTCTCTCTCTTTATTTCTTTCCTTCTTTCTTTCCTTTCTCCACCAGAGCACTGCTCAGCTCTGGCTTATGGTAGTGTGGGGGACTTTAGAGCCTCGGTCATGAGTCTCTTTGCATAACCATTATGTTATCTACCCTCACCCCCAAAGTATCCTTTTCTCACCACAAACATGTTCTTAAAGTTGTGCAGGTCCATGAAGAATTCTTCTACAGACAACTTCTTAGGGTCAAAGAGGAAGTACTCGCCCAGCTCCTTATAGAGGGCCTCCATGTTGGAGTGCATCATCCGCAGCTTGTTATACTGTTCCTGTGCGTCCTTCACAAAGCTGTGCGGCCAAGGAGTAAAGGAGCAAGACCAAGAAGAGACCCACTTGGCGCAAAGCTAAAGGACCGGCATAAGGATCCCGGTTCAAGCCCTGGCTCCCCACCTGCAGGGGAGTCACTTCACAAGTGGTGAAGCAGGTCTGCAGGTGTCTGTCTTTCTCTCCCCCTCTCTGTCTTCCCCTCCTCTCTCCATTTCTCTCTGTCCTATCCAACAACAACAACAATAATAACTACAACAATAAAAAAAAAAACAGCAAAGGCAACAAAAGGGAATAAAATAAATATTAAAAAAAAAAAGAAGAAGAGACCCACTTCTCCAGAGGAACAGTCTAAGCCACACAGTGGTGTGTGCACAAGAATAATTAACTCAGCACTGCTAGTAACAGCAAAAGCCAGAACAATCTCAATAGTCAAAATAGGGGAATGGTAGATCCCAAGCTATGGCACGCCTACAGGACAGGGGTGACAATGTGAAAAGGTGCATTCTAAATGTGCTGCTGCGAAAACAGTGCAAAAGCATACCCTGCATGAGAGAACTATAATACAATTCATGTTTCAGGCAATTCATGGGGTAAAAATTCGGTGGCAGTGGTTACCTCTGGGAAGGTGGGTGCAGAGAGTTCATGTTATGTGTGTGCACACATGCTCCAAGAGCACGGGGCAGGGGGTGGCGCAAGGGCAAGATGGGGTCAAGGGGGCATTAAGTTTACCTACATAATTTATGGCCCCTGCCATAGCAATGAAAATACTTTCAAGAATTTGTAGTCAATGAAAAAATGTATATATTTTTAAATAGGGGAAAGCTGCATATTGCCAGATTAATTCCTCTTGCCCTGGTCATGGAAAGTCTTTGTTATCTTCCCAGGGGTTACTCTCAAGAAAGGATATAGTCATTTTTTCAACAAACTTGTCTTTCTCATCTGTGGCAGCTGGGAACTTCTGAACATCACGTTCCACGTCACAAATCTGCTTCTTCATTTGATCTAGATTCTTTTGCAAGTTTTCAGCAGAAACTAAAGGAAACACAAAAAACAAACAGCAAGAGTTTACTACAAAGACAGTCTCAAGACAGTTCTGCCCTTCAGAATACAGTTTCACACATGCACCTAGTATTTCCTTACTTTCGGTCTTTTACGTATTCTATAGCAGTTTGACATATATCTCTAATGAAACTCTAAATTACTTGATGATTGAACCTCCAGTCTCCAAAAGCTGTACAGAAGTACTACCAAGGGAAAAGAAGATGCAATAAGAAGAAAAATAGAAATTTCATTTTAATTTAAAAAGAATCCATGAGATTCTATGGGATGTTTGCTGCATTTATTTTAGAGAATAGGGTTCAGAAGGAAGGCAACAAACACAAAAATGTAGAGGTAGGGCAAAATGTGTTCCCATTTCTACTGAATGCTACCTTTCTCTATATAGTTCAGTTAGAAAGACAGAGGGGAGACCACAGCACTGTGATCTTCTCCATGCATCGTGCTCCCCATATGGAGTGTGTAATCTACTCTGCAAGCCCCTCCTCTCACCAAATGCTGCTTTTTCTTTGCTTAGTTCCAGAATAGCAAGGCATGAGTTTTTGTTTTTTAATTCAGTCTACTCTTTATGAATGAGAAAAATTGCTGACCTAGGCCAGAAACACCTGTTTTTTTTCCCAGTTTTTTTTTTTTTGGGGGGGGTTCCCTAGAACAGGAAGAATGCATCCCACTTTTTTTTTATATGAGATCCCCTTTTTTTTAAGTTTTTAATTTGATTTTATTATTATTTTATAGAGACAGAAAAATTGAGAGGGGAGGCAGAGGTAGAGAAGAATGAGAGAGAGACACTGATAGCACTGCTTCATTCTTTGTGAAGCTTCCTCCCATAAGTGGGGACTAGGGGCTTGAGTCAGGGTCCTTGCTCATAGTAATATGTGCCCTCTACTGGGTGCACCACTACCCAGCCCTGAGACCCCCTATTCCCTCATGGCTTAGACACCATGCCTACACCTCTCCCAATTCCACTGGAAATACTGTGAAGTGAAAATTATCTAAAATCAAGACTGTATCTTATTTGCTTCCCTATGCAGAGATTTTGGGGGTTAGGACCACAGGCCAGCTTTCCCCCAACCTGTCCCACCTCGGCTGGCTTTTTCCACGTGGGCAAGTTCATCTGGAAACTTGAGGACATCAGGATAGTCAGATTCACATAACTCGGCCAAGAAGTGCAACAATGTCATTTTCTGATCTGTGGACTTGGTGTCTCGAAGCTTGGAGGCAAAGGAGAAACTGTTAGTCTACTATGTATACCCAAGATCATCGAGGTCAGGAGCAGCTAGTCACCTAGGGCTCCTAGAAGCCAGCAACTTCCCCTTCCCTCTATCATCCTGCTCCCAGCCTCACTTACCTTACAGAGGAAGCTGATGTTGAAGCCAAAAGCACCAGCATTTCTGGAGCCAGCATTCATATAGTTGCCGACCAGCAAGGTAATTTCTAGGAGGCTAGAGAAGCTCTCGCTCTTCCGCAGCTCCTCACATGCAGCAGTCACAGAAACTATCTCTGGCTTGATATTCTCCACCTGCTCACTGAACTGGAGCTTGAAGAGGATGGCGCTGAGGCGAGGCCGCAGCTGAGGCACAGTGCCCATCTAGTGGGGGAGACAAGCATCCTACAGCATCCAGCAGGGAGAGGGACAAGTTGGAAAAAGACTCATGCTTGATCTTTATATAGTAGGACGAGTTTCAGAGTAGGGAAAAAAAAAAGATAAAGGTTCGAAACAGATGAAGAATCCAGGAGGTAGTGCCCCAGCAGTTCTGAGAGAAGAATGAGTTAAGAGGGTCAGAGAAAGGGCCAGGCGGTGGCGCACTTGGTTAAGCACACACATTACAGTGCTCAAGGACCCAGGTTCAAGCCCCTGGTCCCCACCTGCAGGAGAAAAGCTTCACAAGTGGTAAAGCAGGGCTGCAGGTGTCTCACTGTCTCTCTCTCACTCTATTTCTCCCTCCCTTCTCCATTTCTCTCTGTCTCTACGCAATAATAAATAAAATATTAAGAAAAAAAAAAAAGAGGGTCAGAGAAGAAGAGCCTATTGTACAGGACTTACCACTACACCGAACTGCTCCGACTCAGCCAGGTCATCATACTCATCCTTCAGTTCTGAAAGCATTTTTAACTGCTCTGGCTCTGGCATCTGTTTAATGAGATTCTGAAAGACAGAAGGGACCATCTCAATTTAAGGAAATAAAGTGAAACTTGAGCCAAATATCTCCTTTGCTCTCCTGTTGGCCCCTCAAGCTGCCCAAGGACCTCTAAGAAGGAAACAGGAGCAGGGGAGGAGGGATGACTGGTGCAGAAAGAGGGAGAGGGAGAGGCAGCTGGTGAGAGCAGAAGTGAGAAACATAACAAATAGCTTGTTCCACCAGAAATCTAGCCTTCTGTCAGCCCACAAGCTAAGGAAGAGCTGGGATGAAGCTAGTGTACAGTGCAGAGCCGGCTCCAGAGTGAGCCTGCTCCCTACCTGGACCATAGATTCAGTCAGGACAGCCTCATTCACTTCCAGGACAACATTCTTAATCTCTTGGTAGGGCATGCGGAAGGAACCCAGGAAGATTGCTGTCAGAAAATAAGATATAAAGACCTGTTATCAGCCTCTTTCACTTCCAGACAATCCTATATACCTATGCTGGACAATTTTTCTCAGACTGCTCTTTTTGTTTCTGTGAGGCCAGAGGCCTCATGCATAAATGACTTCACTGTTTCCAGGCACATTTTCATTATTATTTTTTTAACTTATTTTACTTTATTATTTATTTATTTATTTTTTGCCTCCAGGGTTATCGCTGGGGCTCTGTGACTGCACTAAGAATCCACTGCTCCTGGCACCCATTTTTCCCATTTTGTTGCCCTTGTTGTTACTGTTGCCATTGCTGTTATTGTTGGATAAGAAAGAAATCAAGAAAAGAGGGGGAGGGGAAGACAGGGGGAGAAAAAGACACCTGCAGACCTGCTTTATGGCCTGTGAAGTGACCCCCCGCAGGGTGGGGAGCCGGAGGCTGAACTGGGGTCCTTAGGCCAGTCCTTTGTGCTTCACGCCATGTGTGCTTAATCTGCTACACTACCGCCCAGCCCTCTTATTTTTTACGAGAGCACTGTTTAGCTCTGGTTTATGGTGGTGTGGGAGATTGAATCTGGGACTTTGGAGCCTCAAGGACGACAGACTCTATGCTATTTACCCTTACCCATCATTCTTATAGATAGAGCACTGGAACTGCCCACCCCCCCTGCTGCCAGTACATCTCCCATGTGGTATAGGGGCTTGATCTGAGTTGCGCATATGGCAAGACAAGTGCCCTACCCACTGACAATACCTATCACAGCACTCTTTGAAAGTCACTATCAGAAACCTCCACTAGTTACTAATTCCCTATATAGTTTTTTTTTAAATTTATTTATTCCCTTTTGCTGCCCTTGTTTTATTGTTATAGTTGTTGTTGATGCCGTCGTTGTTGGATAGGACAAGAGATAAATGGAGAGAGGAGGGGAAGACAGAAGGGGAGAGAAAGATAAGACACCTGCAGAGCTGCTTCACCACCTGTGAAGAGACTCCCCTGCAGGTGGGGAGCCGGGGGCTCAAACTGGGATCCTTATGCCGGTCCTTGCACTTTGTGCCATGTGCACTTAAACTGCTGCACTACCACCGACTCCCCCCATACAGTTTTTAATATACAGTGTTTAATATTCCCAGCTCCCAGAATGCTCTTATTAACCCCACAATCATGCCATGTACGAGTCACATTATTCCAAGCACTACATTCTGTCAACACCGATTCCCTGCCTTTGCATACACAGCAAGTCTTTCATCTTCTCGTCTATATATACATCAAAGACATTCACCCCACTCTATTTCCCACTCCCATGACTCCTTGCTCAAAACTGCCATTGCCTTGAAATGCTGATTCCTAAACTGCCATATCCCACTCCCTAATCTTCCAGTTTCCACACTAATCTCTGTAAGTTCACACTTCAACCTCACCATGTCTCTCTCTCACCTTTCCCTTTCCCAAAGTAGAGCAAGTCAACTCTGCCTTCTTTTACCTAGACCCTATAGTCTATCTATCACTCCACTCATTCTCCACTACTACCACCATTTCTATTACTACTATTCCATGTCTCTTGTTTTTTTCCTCTAACAGTTCTTGGCTAATTCTTAATAAATTCTGCCTTCTACACATCCTCACTACTTGAGCTTCAGGCCCTGTCACCTCTTACTTAGTTTAAAACAATAACCTAAGTCACCCCTCTGCCTACAGTCTTACCCTTCTCTAACAATCAATTTACCTTTGGGAAAGTATTCCTCCCAAAATTCACAAAGGATGTGAATTTTCCTAATTAAAATAATTTCAAGATAAAATATACACTTCTTAGCCTAAGTCTATAGAATTCCTTACTATCTACCCTTCATTTCCTTTTTTTTTTTAAAAAAATTATTATTATTATTATTTATCAGATAGAGACAGCCAGAAATTGAGAGGAAAGGGGAAGAGAGAGAGGGAGAGAGACAGAGAGACGCCTGCAACCCTACTTTACCACTCGTGAGGCTTTCCTCCTGCAGGAGGGGACGAAGGGCTTGAACCTAGGCCTTCGTGCACTGTAATGTTTGCGCTTAACCAGGTGTGTTTAACCTGGTCCCTACCCTTCATTTCTTGAAAGCTTTTTCCCTATCACTCTCTCATGTGAGACCTTTACTCAGTTATACTTTATTTGCTGTTACTAAATTGTGTAATGCCATCCTATGTTTCTGTACCTTCAAACTGCTGACTTGGCCTACTGCTGTTTTTTCATGAAAGTTTAAACAGTGCCTCCTGTGGAGTGACCTCTAGATGTGTTCTTTTGCTTGCTTTTGTTGCCTCTTCTCCTACGCACCCTATCTTACCTCCGTCACGGTGCTTATGCCCCAAAGTCCTTTGCTGTCTTCATTAAACATGACTCATGGGGACAGGTACTGTCTTACTCAGCTTTGTATCCCCCAGCATATGAGGCACATCATAACTGATGCACTGCTACAAAGCATCTCCTAAATTAATCTCAGTTCTCTTCCTCAACTGTTACCATCAGAATTACTCAAGTGAAAATAACATCATATAATTCCCACAGCCTTGAATTTTTTTTTTTTTTAAACCAGAGACAGATTGCTTAGAACTGGTTTATGGTGGTGCAGGGAAGTGAGCCTGGGACTCTGGAGCCTCAGGCATGAGAATGTCTTTGCATAACCATTATGCTATCTACCCCTACCTTATCTTGAGTCATTTTCTAAAATAAGAATTACTGGTGTTTTTAGAGACCATCCTGAAAGGAACTTCAAATTATTTTAGCTGCCTTTGTATAAAAGGACTTGGCTTTTATGAACTTATAGATACTTTACATATAAATGTATATATGTGTGTGTGTGTATTTTTAATGGTTCATTGGATAGACAGAAATTGAGAGGGAAGTGGGGGGGGGGGGGAGATGGGGACCAGGACTTGAACTCAGATCCTTGAACACTGTAAGATATATGTTCTATCAGGCACACCACTACCCGACCCTGAATAGACACTATTAAGTTGTATGTGTTGTCAATGATCTAAGATTAACAGTCAAGTATAATGTAAAGAATTACTGTTTTCATTGTATCACTACTTATTGGTATATATACTCATCGTTACTTGTGCGACTGGGCCCAGTCACAACATCTGAACTTTAATTTTCTCATTTGAGAACAGTCACTAGATTATGAGTGCGTTTTATGGAATATATATCCTTTTGTCTCGAATATATGCCTAGTATATGCTTAGCAGAGCTACAATACACCAGGCCCTCAGTCATCTGTGGAAAACATATTTGAATCTGTATTACACGGCATAAAATAGAGAGGTCAGCTGTTGAAAGGAACAACAACAACAAAAAAAAGCATCTTGATCACCAAGTTCTATACAAACTTTGCACAGGAGTCTGACCCTGCTTGTACATATACTGGATTTACATTACTCTAAACTACAATGTTATTTTACATTTCTGTCAAACCAGTGACTACATTTAAAGGAAATACATAATAGAAAATGATAAAGAAGAAAATACACAGTGGGTAGAACATTTGTGGTAGATTTTCTGTACTGTAGTAGAAATAATAAGAGATATGAAATAAGAAAATCCAAAGTCCCTATTTCCAGACTTATCTTTTACTAGGCAAATTTGTAAAGTCTCTGCCTCAGTTTTTTTCCTCATAAAACTAAATACTAAACTATTGCGAGGCTATTGATAAAATTAGAGAAAATATCAGAAATACTGAAGAGATAATTATTTAAAAAATAACAGAAAGGGCGGTGGGTAGATAGCATAATGGTTATGCAAAGAGACTCTCATGCCTAAGGCTCTGAAGTTTCAGGTTCAATCCCCCGAACCATCATTAGCCAGAGCTGAGCAGTGCTCTAGTAAAATTTTAAAAATAATTAATTAATTAATTAATTAAAAATATCAGAAATGAATTATTCAGGCACTGGGTGGTGGTACACCCAGTTGAGGACACAAACTACAATGTACAAGGACCAGGTTCAAACCTCTCCTACCTGCCTGCAAGGAGAGTGCTTCAAGAAGGAAAGTAGCGATACAAATGTCTCTTTCTCTCTCTCTCCTTCCCTCCCTCTCATTTTCTCCCCATCACCCCACCTCTCTCTATTTCTCTGTCTCTACCCAATAAATACATTTTTTTTAAAAGAAAGAAATTATTGGTCTACAACAGGAAATCACCAAATGGTAGCTTTATATCCACAGATCCTGGGAGAGGCTGGGCAGTACTGCACTAAGTTGAGTGCATGAGCTACCCTGCACAAAGACCCAGGTTTAAGCACCTAGTCCCCACCTGCAGGGGGAACTTCATAAGCAGTGAAGCAGTATTGCAAGTGTCTTTCTTTCTTTCCATCTCTTCCTCCTCTCAATTTCTGACTCTATCAAATAAATAAATATGAAGACACACACACACGCCTTGGGTTCAACAGAATTAAGCTCTCACAAAATTCCTTTACATTTCCAATAGTTGAGATCACAGTTACTCACAGAGATTCTGGGATGTCTTGGAATCCAACACCTTTAGCTCTTTTACTTTTTTCTTTTGTACAGATTTCTTTTCTTCTCCACCTTCCTGATCCTTCTTGGCTGGCAAAGGAAAGATTTTAAAAACACAAAGAACTTAATAAGGACCAGGCACATTTATCTCCTGAATTATTATCCCAACCCCAACTCAGAATCTGCCCCTCCCCCATTACTTTTCTAAGTTTCCTTTAAGGCTAACCGCCTCTTTAGCCACCACCTTTTTATTTTAAACTCCCTACTCCAAGGATAATAAATATCTCATTATCATTTATTTTATGTTTATCAATAATGTTTTCCTACTTATATCGTATCTACCTGCAAACATTCTGTAAAGTTTCTAGAATATGCAGCCAAATGATCTGTCTCTCTCAATAGCTCAGAAGCAGTCATACACAATATAAAAACAAATCAACAGGGTTGTGTTCAAGTAAGATTTTATTCATAAAAACAGGTCAATCTTAGGGCTATAATTTATCAGCCCCTATATTATGACTTCCCACTAGATTATCCTTTTGTGACTATTAAAAATGTAGTTTATCACTCAGGTTTAAGCCACCAGTCCCCCAACTGCAGGGCTAAAACTTTGCGAGTGGTGAAGCAGTGCTATAGGCATATCTCTCCCTTTCTCCATCTCCCACTTCCTCTCAATTTCTGGCTATCTCTATCCAATAAATAAAAATAATAAAAAATTAATTAGGGGCGGGGTGACGGCGTACCTGGTTGGGCGCACATGTTACAGTGCTCAAGGACCCAGATTTGAACCCCTGGTCCCCACCTGCAGGGGGTAAGCTTTGCAAGTGGTGAGGCAGTGCTGCAGGTGTCTGTCTCTCTCCCTCTCTATCACCCAATTCCCCCTTGATTTCTGGCTGTCTCTATCCAATAAATGAATAAATAAAGATAATCAAAAAATTTTAATTAAATAGTAGTTTATCTTCTACATTTTTATCTGGGACATAAGTTCCCCATAATTTTTTCATGATTTATTTCAATGCCTATAATTTCTAACCCCCTATCTGAAACTTGTTTCTATCACCACAGAGCTGAGTGGTAGAGCACACAGTTGTGTGTGCACACATGACCAAGGAACTGGGTTCAGGTCCCCAGCTGCAAAAGGGAAGCTTCAAAAGGAGTGAAGCAGGGCTCCCCTCCCAAATCTCTATCTTATCACATAAAGTGAAAGAGAGAGATAGAAGAGAAAAATGGCTACTGGGAGTGGTGGATTCTGTGCAAGAACAGACCCCAGCAATAATCCTGTTGGAAAAAATGAAACAAAATAAAAAAAAACCCTATTGTTAACTTTGCGATAATTATACTCTCTTCTCTCTCCTACAAGATATGAACTTTTCAGGACTTCTGGGGAGCATGTTAATGGAGTAGCAGTGACCAAAAGATCACACCTAAAAACAACCAGATAAAGCAATGGGGGGGGGGGGAAATCCAGAATTTTACAACATTGAAAATGCAACATTTGATGAAATTCACTAAACAACAGGTGTGCTTGGGCATGTGGTATGGGGTGTGGGAAAAACTTTTAAGACAGCTTGATCCAAGAGTCAGCAGTGGATAGGCTGTGCTATTTTGATAATCACACAGTGGAACACACAGGCTTGGCCCCGAAGAAGGCAGGGGAAAACTGGCGGGAAACCGTGCAACCTGCTCAGACTGTGGCTGTAGGCAGCCAGAGGCAAGAATATAATCTGAAACAAGGAAGCAAGAACCTATCCTGTCTAAACCTAACCACAGTAATACAGAAATGGAAGGAATTCAACATCACCAATCCTGCTTTGCAAGAATAACTGAAAGGAGTCTTTATATGAAAAGCAGCAAAGGAACTTCAACTCTTAAGTGAGGGGATCACTGGTATAAAAGAACTGGGAACACAAACAGCAGCAACAAAAGAAGCAAATATACTGGAAAAGGAAGGGCAGATGAGCAATATGAACAATGTTGGTAAACCAAAGCCAACTAGCAAAGACCTAGATATTAGACCAGAATCTCTAAAATCCCAATCTTTGCCTCAATGATCAGAACCTTAATGAAAACTATTGGGAGGGATGAGTCAGGAAGAAAAGGATGAACATTGGGTGACCTCACAGTAGGTGGAACTCAGGAGACAGACACAGAAAGGGCGAACACAGGGTGAAACCTGGACTGGGGGTGGTGTACTGCAACAAAGAAAGGGGTTCTGGGGAAAGAATGGAAAGAGGGGGTGAGGGGGCTGGGGCCCTAGGTTGGGGGTGAGAGTATTTTAAAGACACCTGTGAGGCAGAACTGGGGGATTGTGCCCATGTGCAGACAACTGTGCTAGAAATCATTAACCTACTCCCAGTAAAATATAAAAATTAATAAATCACACACCATAAAGATTGTTGGCCCAGGATGGTGGTAGATAGCATAATGGCTATGCAAAAAGACATTTATGTCTGAGGGCCCAAAGTCCTACATTCAATCTGCCACATCACCATAAACCAGAGCTGAGTAGTAGCATTCTGGTAAAAAAGAATTTTGGTCCATACTCCCAGAAGGGTAACTGCTAGGGGAAGGCGACCAAGGGGGCCCTGAACTCTAATTCCATCAGGATCTGGAGAGAGAAGAGAGAAAAAAGAAAAGAAGGGGGGGAGAGGCCACTCAGAAGCAGTAGGTGTAACTTAGAAAGGAAGAGAAGGCAGGTTCATAGAAAAAAAAAAAAGGCAAATATATATAAATATAGATAGTTATAGAAATAATAGTCAACCCACATCTATGATCTTAGGAAAATTACTGCAATTTCCAATGGAGGAAATGGGGACACAACTCTGGTGGTGAGAAAGATACGGAATTAAAACCTGTTATAATTTTTAAATCACCAATAAAAATAATAAATAACGATTTTAAATAAGTAAATAAAATAACTTCTTTCTCTGCGGTAAGATTTTATATACACATTTGTTTTTTGTGGTTCCAGGGTTTCATGTATGACTCCCTACTTCTCCTAAGTCAACTTTAAAAAAAAAAATTCTTTACATTTTAGAGAAGAAAAGAGATAGGAAAGAAGAGGCATCTACAGAGCTGCCCTTGGTGCAGTGGTGCTCCTCCACAGTGCTAGGACTCAAACCTGGGCCACACACGTGGCTGAGTACATAACCTAGCTAATCAGTTATCTCTCTGGCTTACTCATTTATATATCTAGAAGTTACTAATGGGTCACACCCTTTGAAATGATGGGTATTTCACCAGCAGATTTCAATAAAAGCAGAACCTTCTTTAATCTGTTCATACATGATCTGTTATGTGACCCCAAATGGGACAAAATTTGTAAGTAATAACCCTATTTTATCAAAGTTCCCTGATGGTTGTTGCTTAGATGAGTTGTTCAATCATAGTAAGAGTTGCAAGGGTTAGTCCAGTCAAAAATTGGCTTTGGTATGCAAGGTCTCCCAAAGTAACTTGAGCCCAGGTGAGTGCCTCCAGGAATTACTAGTCTATTATTATCAGTAAATTGAGAGGAAACGATCCAAAACACTAGAGGAGTATATTTATTATGCAAAGAGACTCTCAGGCCTAAGGCTCCAAAGTTGCAGGTTCAATTCCCAGCCCCACCATAAGCCAGAGTGAGCAGTGCTCTGGTAGGAAAAAGAAAAAAAGAGAAACAAACACCAACAATAGTACTTAAAATTTTTTTCTTCAGGGAGTCGGGCGGTAGCGCAGTGGGTTAAAGGCACACGGTGCAGTGTGCAAGGACCAGAGTAAGGGTCCCGGTTCAAGCCCCGGCTCCCCACCTGCAGGGGAGTCGCTTCACAGGTGGTGAAGCAGGTCTGCAGGTGTCTATCTTTCTCTCCCCCTGTCTTCCCCTTCTCTCTCCATTTTTCTCTGTCCTATCTAACAACGACATCAACAACAACAATGAAAAACAACAAGGGCAACAAAAGGGAAAACAAAAATTAAAAAAATTATTTTCTTCAAATACAATGACATAGGTTGGTTCAAAGTGACTGAAAAAGGCATGCTGTGTGCCAACACTAATTTCTTAATAAACTGAGTGGCAAGACTAGGAAAAAATTCACTCAGTAGTGTGTATGCTGTCATGAGTGAGTCCTGATATCATATGGGAACACCATGCATGGCATTAGGAGGAAGCTCCATGAATGATGGAGCAGCACTATGGTATCTCTCTACCTTTCTCCCGCTCTCTATCTGCAATTGAAAAGAGGGAGGAAACGTCTGCTGGGAGCAGTAGAACTATGGACATTATGCCATAGAAGGCACTAAATACTACTACTAATAGTCATCATAATAAATTAATAACAGTAACAGCAGAGTTTGGCTTTCTATCAAGCAAGCAGATTCTAGAGCATAATAGTAAGAGATAAGAGAGACATTACAAAATGATCAATCCACTTCAGGAAAATATAACAATTATAAATGTGTATGCACCAACAGAGTTTCAAATTGTTCAGCATGATTAAAGACTAGTTAAGGACTGGGGAAGACAGTATAATGGTTATGCAAAAAGACTTTCATGCTTGATGCGACAAGGTTCCAGGTACAACTCCCAGAATCACCATAAACCAAAGCCAAAAAGTGCTCTGGTATATATATAATTTTTTTTTTTTGCCTCCAGGGTTATTGCTGGGGCTCAGTGCCTGCACTATGAATCTACTGCTCCTGGAGGCTATTTTTTTCCCTTTTGTTGCCCTTGTTATTTATTGTTGTTATTGCTGTTGTCATTGTTGGATAGGACAGAGAGATACCGAAAGAGAACAGGAAGACAGAGAAGGGGAGAGAAAGATAGACACCTACAGACCTGCTTCACTGCTTGTGAAGCAGACCCCCCCCACACTGCAGGTGGGGAGCCAAGGACTTGAACCGGGATCCTTAAGCCGGTCCATGAGCTTTGCGCCATGAGCACTTAACCCACTGCACTACAGCCCAGCCCCATAAATATATTTTTTATAAAAAGCTAGTTAAGTCTGAACATGGGTTACATATTAGATAACAGTATCATATCAATGATAAAATTCATTGTGATTGTTTACTGGGGTTATGGAAAGAGTGTCCCTGGATAAATGAGCTTGTCAATAAATGAGGAGCTGTCCCTTCCTGAATGGTAATTCTGGCAGAGTGTACTGTACTAGTAGTGGGCTTGTCTACCATCTTTAGATATTTTAAGAATTATTTTATTTTGTTTTGACAGGGCAGAGAAATTGAGAGGGAAGGGAGTAGAGAACAGAGACACAGCTGCAGCACTGCTCTACCACCTGTGAAGCCCCCTCCTGCAGGTGGGGACTGGAGGTTTGAATCCATCTTTGTGTATGGTAATGTGTGTGCTCTACCAGGTGCACCACTGCCTGGGCCCCTATATTTAGCTATCTGAATGTCTCCTTTACATCCCTTACAACATTTTAAACTTATTGTAAAATGCTTACTGAATAGTGTACTGCATGTTGTAGTATGGGGTTTATTATGTATATTATGGGGTATATGTATATTATGTATATTTATGCATGTATATAATGGGGTGCACAATAAAGCAGACATGGGGGGCTGCACCTGGTTAAGTGCAAGGTGCTACCATGTTCAAGGACCTGGGTTTGAGCCCCCACTCCCCACCTGCAGCGGGTGAGGGGACATTTCTGGAGTGGTGAAGCAGGTCTGCTTGCATCTACCTTTCTCTCTTCATGTCTACCTCTCCCACCTCTCTGTCCTATCCAGTAAGTAAAATAAAATAACATAAGCCAAAGCACACACATACAGATGAGAAATGCTAGTATACTGTACACTGGCCAGCTTTGGAAACGAGACTGAAACTGACAGCTGATGTGGGATGCGATGCCTGAGACTGAGTCACGGTGCTGCCGCTTTCTATAACGACACAGTGTGTTGCCATAATACAGATTAACCAGAGAACTGGTTGTAACTCTGAGCAGGCAATAAACAAGCAGGTCATTAAGTGAGAACTGGCTGTTCTAAATATATATAATTAATATATTAAGAATACCTCAATAATGCTCAAGGAGTTTGGGGAAGGAAGATTTGATTTAGAGCCTTAGAGAAGTTCTAAGATTTCATTTTAAAGGGAAGTCATGAGGGCAGAGAAAATAAGTGCAGAGTGTAAAATAGTAAAAATAGCAAAACCAAACAAATATGACCCCAATACATCAAGTGCTGAATGTAATACCCACTGGCACCGAGCCTGAAAGCCCTCTATACCTAAAGACATCTAATTTTTGACAAGTAGGCCAAAATTATTAAATGGAGAAGGGAGTCTCTCTTCAACAAATGGTGTTAGGAAAATTGGGTTGAAACATACAGGAGAATTAAACTGAACCAGTACATTTCATCCATTCCAAATGGATGAAGAACTTGGGATATCAGACCAGTAACTATCAAATACGTAGAGGAAAATATTGCCAGGCTCTTTTCCAGCTAAGTTTTATAAGTATCTTCACTGACACAAGTCCAACTGCAAGTAAAACAAAAATGAAAACAAACCAATGGGATTAGGGAGACAGCATAATGGTTATGCTAAAGACTGTCAGAACTGAGGCTCTGAGGTCCCAGGTTCAATCCCCAGCATCATCATAAGCCAGTGCTGAGCAGTGCTCTGGTAAGAAAAAATAAATCCAACTAGAATGCTAATGGCAACGTTATTATTATAGTTAAACAAGATACAATATGCATTAACCATAAAGAATATAGTTGACATGTCCAAGCACTTTATATAAAACTTGTGTTCAGGGGGCAGGTGGTAGCACAGTGGGTTAAGTGCACATGGTGCAAAGCACAAAGACCTGCGTAAGGATCCCAGTTTGAGTCCCCGGCTCCCCATCTGCAGGGGAGTTGCTTCACAAGCGGTGAAGCAGGTCTGCAGATGTCTATCTTGCTCTTCCCCTCTCTGTCTTCCTCATCTCTCTCAATTTCTCTCTGTCCTATCCAACAACATCAATAATAATAATAACCACAGAAATGATAAAACAACAAGGGCAACAACAAAAGGGAAGAAAATAAGCTCCAGGAGCAGTGTATTCCTAGTGCAGGTACTGAGCCCCAGAGATAACCCTGGAGGCAAAAAAAAAAGAAAAGAAAAGAAAAAAAAACCTTATGTTCAGGGCATACTGGTTATGTAAAAGACTTTAATGCCTGAGGCTCCAAGCTCTCAGGTTCAATCTCCAGCAACACCATAAGCTAGAGCTGGAGCAATGTTCTGGTGTTTTCCTCTCTCAGTGAAATAAAATAAATAAATTAAAAAAGCAAGAAAAAAAAATAACCCTGTTCATCAAAGAACTATAAAAAGGCAAAGAAGTAGAAGAAAAAAACCCCATAGAAGTAGTTATGGAATACCTAAGTGTCAGAGTATTAAAATCCATAAGAGGTTCCCTTTGCTGGAAAGCCCTGTGTACTCACAGGGATATGTACTGAGAAATACAGACTGCTAACATCACAAAAAGAACTATTTTGTGGCATTCACAAAGTTTCAGCCAAAAACAAATGAGAGCAAGAGATAGCTCACTCCACAGAATGCATGTCTTACCAAGCACAAGGCATTGGGTTCAAGCCTGTACCTGCATGGGAGAACCATGAGCAACACAAGGGAGGGGGTAGGTAGTCTCTGTGGTAAAACAGAGCTGTGGTATCTCTCTATATATATAAAAGAAAAATTGTGGCCCAACAGGTGGTGCAGCAGATGACATGTTGGACCCTCAAGTATGAGGTCCTAAATTCAAGCCCCCGTATTGTGTAAGCCAGTGATGCTCTGGTTCTCCTTCTGTCCGCCAACCCGAACCCCACCCTCCTCAAAAACAAACAAATCTTTTCTAAAATGAGAAAAGTCAGTTGGGACTGGAGCACTTTGCAGTGATAATGGCACACACATGTGAGGCCCTGGCTTCACTTCCAGGTGGTGCAAAAAAAAACAAAAAAAAACAGAAACAACCTATATCATGGAGGTTCCATTACAAAATCTGTAACATGGGACACTCCACAGGACAAACACTAAGAGATTTTATAACTAATAAATTTCAAGGAAGAATCAGAAACATCTACAGGTTAAGGGAGATATTTTAAAAAATACAGACAAAACTATAGTGTTCAGGAAAGCAAATCTGAGTGACAAAACTTAAAGTTATTGGGTACTCAGAGTAAAGGTTTCTCTTAGATGGAAAGAGTCACACAGAAGCCACACAGGAACTTCCTGGAGTTTATTACTGAGGTATGATATTTATCTTATAATAACTCACTAAGTCATACATCTACTTTATATAGTTTCTTATATTTTCATCATGTTTATACAAATGTGAAAAGACCTAAAATGAGATCATGGCAATTTGGATATGGGAAGGATGATAATATGACTATGAAACAATATGTATGTATAAATAATAATATGAATATTTTCACCTTCACTTTCATAAGTATGGAGGCAACAGATAAAAATCTTAAATTTGGGGATTGGGCAGTGGCGCAGTAGGTTAAGCGCATGTGGCGCAAAGCGCAGGGACCGGCGCAAGGATCCCGGTTCGAGCCCCTGGCTCCCCACCTGCAGGGGAGTCGCTTCACAGGCGGTGAAGCAGGTCTGCAGGTGTCTGTCTTTCTCTCCCCCTGTCTTCCCCTACTCTCTCCATTTCTCTCTGTCCTGTCCAACAACGAACAACATCAACAATGGCAATAATAATAACCACAATGAGGCTACAACAACAAGGTCAACAAAAGGGGGAAAAATGGCCTCCAGGAGCAGTGGATTCATGGTGCAGGCACCGAGCCCAGCAATAACCCTGGAGGAAAAAAAAAAATCTTAAGTTTATAAAAGTTTGTTAACAGCATGTTAGAATGGATGTCAAAAGAGAATGATAATTTTTTTCCAGTATCAGGACCCTGTGCATATGCAATTTCACTGCTCTAGTCCTCATCCATCCATCCATCCATCCATCCATCCATCCATCCATCCATCCATCCATCCATCCAAAGAGTAAGTGAGTGAGTCAGACCAAAAGAGAGGCAGCACAGCACTAGTGCTTCCTCCAGTGCCATAGCATCTCCCAGGTGGTGCTGAAGCTCAAACCTGGGGCCTGCATGATCCCCTATCTAGTGAGTTATGTCTCTGGCCCAAATTTTTTCAAGAAGATTTTGTACTCCAGAATAAGAGACTAAAGCATGGCTTCTGATCAAGGTAGAATTAGAGATAGATAGAAATAGTGAGAGATAGCTAATTAAAAATAATTAAACAGGTTTGATATGATCAAATCCTAGTTAATACATGTTTCAAAGTGTTATGTGAGTAATTATAAAGGCATCTGATGTGTCTTACAGGAGTGAACAAATAAATACATTGTGGATGGGCTGGGCAGTGGCGTAGTGACTTGAGTGTGCATATTACAACACACAAGGACTTGGGTTTAAGGCCCCAATCCCCATCTGTAGGGGGGATGCTTCAAGAGCAGTGAAACAGTGCTGCAGGTGTCTCTTTCTCTCCCCTCACCCCAATATCCCCTTTCCCTCTCAAATTCTCTATGTCAAATAAATGAATACAATATTTTGCTTTAAAAAAAAGTGTGGGGAGTTGGGCAGTAGAGCAGCAGGTCAAGTGCACGTGGCGCAAAGAGCAAGGACCGGTGTTAAAGATCCCGGTTCAAGCCCCCGACTCCCCACCTGCAGGGGAGTCGCTTCAGAGGCGGTGAAGCAGGTCTGTAGATGTCTATCTTTGTCTCACCTTCTCTGTCTTCCCCTCCTCTCTCCATTTCTCTCTGTCCTATCCAACAACAAAGACATCAATAACAACTACAACAACAATAAAAAGACAACAAGGGCAACAAAAGGGAAAATAAATAAGTAAAATTAAAAAAAAAAAGAACTTATCATCTAAAAAAAAAGTGTGGAAAAAAGGAGCCAGGTGAATACTATCTACAGTGTTCGAAGAACACTGAGAGTGACCCAGTCAGGGTGGGCAGAATAAAAGATTAGAGTTTGACTAGAAGTCAGTGTAAGGCGTATCCTGGTCTTACTAATGTGCTACTTCTTGATCTGAGTGTTCATTACATGTATGTAAATTTCAGTTTTAGTTCTGTGTTGTTCCATGACCCATATATGACTTGGATGCTTTAATTCACAACATGAAAGAGAGGCCAGGAGCCAGTTTACTTGACAAAAGGCACAATTTATCATCATGCACAAGGGGCTCTCTCCCTGTCTCTTACTCTTGTTACTGAGAGTGAAAGGGAAAACAATTTTAAAAGTCTGTCAGGAGAAGTTGAACTGCACAGATGTGATGCCCTGGGGAGGAGGGGGAGTGTGGCAAAACAGCTCATTTGAATACTGCTTTGCTATGTGCTTGACCAAGGCTCAAGTCTAGTCTCAAATGCTAGGCTTGAAGGAAGCTTTGGTGCTGTGGTTTCTTTCCCTGTCTCACTCTCTGCCCATCTGTCTCATTCTATGTAAAAAAAAAAAGGGGGGGGGGATGACTAGGGAAATAGTGCAGTCCATAAAACACCAAATTTTCATGCCTGAGATTCAGAGGTGCCAGATTCAATATTTGGCATCACACAAATCAGAGTTGAGCAGTGCTCTAGGTCTCCCTCCCCCCTTTAAATTATATAGGTCTCCCTCCCCCCTTTAAATTATATTTATTTATTGGATAGAGACAGAAATTGAGAGAGTAGGGGAGATAGAGAGGGAGAGAGACAGAAAGACACCTGCAACACTGCTTCACCACTTGGCAAAGCTTCCCCCTGCAGGTGGGGACAGAAGCTTGAACAGGGGTCCTTGCACTGTAACATGTGCACTCTACCAGGTGCGCCACCACCTGGTCCTGGTGTCTGTCTCTGTCTCTCTCTCCCCCAGTCCCTCTTCCTCATTGAATCTTTTTTTTTTTTTAATTGCCACCGGGGTTATCACTGGGGCTAAGTACTAGCACTATGAAGCCACTACTCCCAGAAGCTATTTCTTTTTCTTTTTCTTTTTCCTTTCTTCCTTTCTCTCTTTCTTTCTTCCCCCCCCCCCCCTTTTTTTTTAAATAGGACAGGTAGAAATTTGAGGGTGGTAGAGGATATATAGAGAAAGATAAAAAGATACTTGCAGATCTGCTTCACCACTCATGAAGCTTCTCCCCTGCAGGTGGGGGTGGGAGCTCAAACCCCTCTCATATTTTTTAAAAAATAAATTCTTTAAAAAAAAAAAGAAGAAGAAGAAGAGGGAGGAAAAGAAAGGTCAGGTGGTGGTGTATCTGGTAAAATGTACATGTTATAAAACAAAAGGACTCAGATTCAAGCCCCTGGTCCCATGTGCAAGGGGAAGCTTCTTGAATGGTAAAGCAGTATTGCTGATGTCTGTCTTCCTATCTCCCCTTCCTTCTCAGTTTCTGTCTCTATCCATAGTAAATAAAGAAAATAAAAAATATTTTAAAAGTAATGACAAAAGAAAAAAGTACACATATGCTCACACCTTTGACCACAGTGATATAAATCAATATAAAAAAGCTAAAATATACAACATACAGAAACTATAAGGGGACACAGACAAACTATAATAGTTTAATTTGTTAGTGTGACATAATATAAATGTGTAAAGTTTAAAAACTATTACCCGGGAGTCGGGCGGTGGCGCAGCAGGTTAAGTGCACGTGGGGCAAATCGCCAGGACCTGCGTAAGGATCCCAGTTCGAGCCCCCAGCTCCCCACCTGCAGCGGAGTCGCTTCACAAGCGGTGAAGCAGGTCTGCAGGTGTCTGTCTTTCTCTCCTCCTCTCTGTCTTCCCCTCCTCTCTCCATTTCTCTCTGTCCTATCCAACAACAACGACATTAATAACCACAACAATGTTAAACAAGGGCAACAAAAAGGAAAATAAATAAATAAAAACTTAATTTAAAAAATTAATAAAAAAATAAAATAAAAACTATTACCCCCCAATAAAATGATAAAGGAAAAAAAAAAAAGCTGTCATCCATCAGGAAACAGGGGAAAAAAACAAGACAGGTAAAGGTCTAAACATCACTGTGTTAGGGAAGGGAGGTGAAAACCTCACTGACAACCAGAAGTAAAGATAAACAATCAAAATACAGAACCCATAGGAAACTGCCACTAGCAGTTTTCCAAATCATGTTTAAGAATGATCCATTAATACCCAAACATTATAGCATTTAACATGTAACCTTATCAATTCTCATTTTTGCCAGAGTAAGGACAGGAAACCCAGAGCAGAGGTTTTATATCATACCTCACACTTAAAATGGCACCAAAGACTGAATAGTTTGAAAGTATGAAGCTTCATGAGACAAAAATAGATGTAGGTTACAGATAAGTACTTTAGCACAGAGGGAAGAATAATTCGCTTTTGTTATGAATTACCTTATGCCTTTTGTAAAAAAAACAAAACAATGGTTTATAATTATTTTAAAGTATTAGATGCATAATTCCACACTTATGTGCTATACAACTCATGTATGTATTACCAAAGTTTCTGTGCCATCACAACAAATAGAACTCCTATGTTATTCCCCCATGGAGGATTGTGACTTGCTGCTGACAAGAGTAGAAAAGAGAGCTCACCGGGAGACAGGCAGCAGCGCAGCGGGTTAAGCGCACATGGCGCAAAGTGCAAGGACCGGTGTGAGGAACCTGGTTGAGCCTGTGGCTCCCCACATGCAGGGGAGTCGCTTCACAGGTGGTGAAGCAGGTCTGCAGGTATCTATCTCTCTCTCCCCTTTTTTTATCTTCCCCTCCTCTCTCCATTTCTGTCCTATATGACAACATCAACAACAACAATAACTACAACAATAAAACAAGGGCAACAAAAGGGAATAAATAAAATAAAAAATATTTTAAAAATAAAAAAATAAAGAAAAGAGAGCTCACAACTCAGTTAACTCTGGTAAGTACCAGGGCTTATATTCCCAGCTTCTGCAACAATGACCTCTTCAGAAGATTCTAAGCACTTCTGCTAATGGGAACTACAGCTTTCAAACTAGGCACACAGCTAACTCATCTCCAAGGACTAGACTTTGACTACCATGCCAATCTTGCCAAGAGGGCCAACCCTGTAGCTTCCCTTCTATGATCTGTGATCTCCCCCAGAGCAAAGGAATAACTGCTTGCTATAGCTACTGAAAGTCAGTCACTGACCCATTTCAAAAAGGGCAGAGAAAGCATCAAGCAAAATCTTTAATCTCATCATCTGTATCTAAGTCAGTTACAGAGATGATCTCCATAAAGATCAAGATATAATAATGTCACAGAATATTTTTCATATGTGTAGGGCCCCAACACAATTCATTTAACACCACTAACTCATTAGGTCTTATCTGAGAGAAAGGCTCCCACTCAGTAAAAAGCACAATTGGGAGATAAAAGTAAGAATTATCCTTAGGATGCACTTATTAAACAGTAGGTAAATCTTTTTTTTTTTTTTTTTTTAAATATATGTGGTCCGGGAGGTGGTGCAGTGGATAAAGTGCTGGACTCTCAAGTGTGAGGTCCTGAGTTCAAGCCCCGGCAGCACATGTACCAGAGTGATGTCTGGTTCTTTCTCTACTATCTTTCTCATCAATAAAAAAAAAAAAAAAAATATATATATATATATACACACACATATATATTAAATCTGTTAAGTCAAAGATTAAGTCACACTCTAATCCTAAGGAAAAACAGTCCTTTGTTTTGTTTCCAGAATAGTTTATCTCTATAGTCATGTTCTCTGTTAAGAGCAGACTACAAACTTTTTAAAAAAATATATTTATTTACTTATTTATTCTCTTTTGTTGCCCTTGTTTTATTGTTGTAGTTGGATAGGACAGAGAGAAATGGAGAGAGGAAGGGAAGATGGAGATGGGGAAAGAAAGATAGACACCTGCAGACCTATTTCACCGCTTGTGAAGTGACTCCCCTGCAGGCGGGGAGCCGGGGGCTTGAACCGGGATCCTTATGCCTGTCCTTGTGCTTCGCGCCACATGCACTTAACCCATTGCACTGCCGCCCGACTTCCAAACTTTTTTTTTAAAACCTGGAAGAATAAATAGTTCATAGTAAATACAGTTGTCAGTATATGTATTTCTGCAAAACACTCTCAGCCCCAGCCTAGGTCCTCTTTTACCAGGACCTGAAACCCCACCATCTTCCCCCAGTCATTTACTTTTGTGAAATACACAAAACCCATGCACTACAAACCGTCTAAAGACTAGGTTACAAGTTATCAAGCCAAGTAAATCACTCTCCTAGTCAGAGAAACCAGTCCTTTCTCCTTCTGAACACTGCAAAGCATTGCTGTTCACTTCCTCTCTCATCTCTAGTAGAATGCCTACATGCAGGAGGCTCTGCTCTGTGAAAAAATGGAACTCTTCTCAGTTGTGATCTGACAGGACCCTCCCCCGACACTCTCCTTTGGTCTATAAACAAAAGACAAGAAAAATGAGAGTGGGAGGGAGGAAGGGAGGGGGAGAACGTGCACACACAAGCTGAACAGAAAACCTATAAAGCCATCTGCTATGTTAAGAATTCATTTGGCTTTGATTCAGATGATCTATAATACAATTTGAGAAACTGAAGTGTGACTATCTGATTTTAAGGAACTGTTTAGATGTCACAATGAAACCCATTTTGTTGGGAGTCAGGCAGTAGCACAGTGGGTTAAGCACACATGGTGTGAAGCACAAGGACCAGAGTAAGGGTCCCGGTTCAAGCCCCTGGCTCTCCACCTGCAGGGAGTCGCTTCACAGGTGGTGAAACAGGTCTGCAGGTATCTCTCTTTCTCTCCCCATCTCTGTCTTCCCCTCCTCTCTCCATTTCTCTTCATCTTATCCAATGACGACAACAATAATAACTACAACAATAAAACAAGGGCAACAAAAGGGAATAAATTAAAAAAAAAAAAAAGAAATCCATTTTGTCATTATCAGGGATTTACTCTTCTGAGTCCATTTTTCCTGACAGAAAGAGAGAGACAAAGAGAAAGATAGTACAGCACTGAAACTTCCCCTAATGTATGTGTGTGTGGGGTGGGGGTGGGGAGACAGGCCTGAACCTGGGTAGTGCACATGGCAAAGAATGTGGTGATCAGGTGATCAGTTTGCCAGTCCTTTAAATTCCTCTTTAATGTTCTGATTTTTTTTTTTGACACACATTCTGAACTACTTTTAAAATTAAATAACAAGACTAAGTAGGACAGACTTGAAAATAACTGGCATGGCAAGGAGGAGGTTAATACAGGTAGGTGATACATGGATACATAAGTAATCATCAGAGTGCATAAGATAGGGACATAAATAATTATTCTACTCTTTTCCTGTGTGTGTTTAAAGTTTTTCAAAAATAAGAACCTTTTAATTTTATTTATTTTATTATTTATTTATTTTTTAATATTTATTTTATTTATTTATTCCCTTTTGTTGCCCTTGTTGTTTTATTGTTGTAGTTATTATTGTTGTTGTCGTTGTTGGATAGGACAGAGAGAAATGGAGAGAGGAGGGGAAGACAGAGAGGAGGAGAGAAAGATAGACACCTGCAGACCTGCTTCACGGCCTGTGAAGCGACTCCCCTGCAGGTGGGGAGCCAGGGTTCGAACCGGGATCCTTATGCCGGTCCTTGTGCTTTGCGCCACCTGCGCTTAACCTGCTGCGCTACAGCCCATCTCCCTAACCTTTTAATTTTAAATCTGATTGTTTTCCTGGAGTCGTCAGGGCATCTGATTCTTCTCAGATAACTGAACAAAGAGATGAGGATAGCTTTTCCTCTGTAACTCTAACACCATCCTCTACATCCCTGTAACAAAAGCCACATAAGCCCAGACTTAGATTCTAGATGAGGCAGAGAGGATGCTCTGACTGCTGCCTCTGTCACTGCTGACAGGTAACCAGAAGTCAGCACTTTATTCTTTTTGGTTGGCAGGCACTTGCTGCAGCTATTACTCAGGATGCAGGCACCCTGTAGCAAGGTAAGTCCCTGGTGAACAGGCGCTGAGTAAGAAGTCTGCCTGTGCCTGTCTGTCTTGCTCCCAAGTCAGGCTCCTCCTTCTCTTGCTGAACTCCCCCCTCTCCAAGGGCCCCCTTCCTTTGTCACAAACACAAAATGGAGTTAGCTGGGAGCAGAAACAATCTGTCTAAAATGGCTGAATGCAGTAGGGAGTGCCAGGCCATAAAGCAAAGGGAAAGGGCACCCCCTGCTGTCCAACACAGGGACCCTATTTTTTTCTTAACTATTTTTTGCATATGTCAAAAGAACAAACTCAAGCTGGTTGCCATCAATTTTGATACCTATGCTGAATTCTAAAACGCAGAAAACTGAGGGCCAGGGAGATACCGTCGTGGTAGTACACCAGACCTGAGTACTTGAGTTCCCAAAAATGCCAGATTCAATCCCACCTGAGCTAGAGCTAACCAGTGCCTTTGGTCTCTTATGAAAATAATACTTTTCTTTTTTTTTAATTCAGAGAATAAAAATTGAGATACAAGGAAAATAGCTCTAAACACAGAGAGAATCAAAGCACAGACAGTACCAAATACTACTTTGTTATGATTAGTACCGGTTTCTAAGGGGACAGAGAACGGAAGGGAGGTCCATCTTCGCAAAGTATTCCCCAATTTCAGTAAAGAGCTCATGGCCCCCAAAGCCCCATAGCTGCAGGCCATCACTTCCCCAGGAAGTCTTGCTGCAGACTTCACTCATTGAAGACCACAAACAGGAAACAGCAGAGGGGGGGGGGGGCCTGACTGACATCCTGGAAATTAGTTCTTAACAAGTACAGGTGAGAGTGAGTAAGTATGTTAGGAAAAGGACGGTGGGAAAGTATACAAGCCCTACATCTGCAGGGCTGAAAGATTTACATTGAGCTCTAATACAATTCCACCTAATTGTCATA
Organism: Erinaceus europaeus; assembly: GCF_950295315.1. Lineage (NCBI taxonomy): Eukaryota > Metazoa > Chordata > Mammalia > Eulipotyphla > Erinaceidae > Erinaceus > Erinaceus europaeus. Next base: position 46,688,649 of record NC_080163.1, read on the forward strand.
ATTGTTACTCCAAACTACACTTGCTCTGCCCAAGATGAGGCCTGTGGCATTTGTCTCTATTGTACTGGGAGCAGCCTTTTTATTTATTTGATGTTTTAAAAATTTCTTTATTGTTTTACATTCGGCAGTAAAAAAAAAAAAAAGTTTGTACATTTCCCAGTTTTCCATATAACAACACAACCTCCACTAGGTCCTCTGTCATCCTTTTTTTTAGACCTGTATTCTCCCACCCACCCACCCACCCCAGAGTCTTTTGCTTTGGTGCAAATGCCAGTTCTAGTTCAAGTTCTACTTGGGGAACAGCCTCTTTAATCTTATGCTACATACCTCTTGTGATTAAGTAACTTATAAAGAAAAGACAGCATTTGAGAAAGATGGAAAAAGTAAAAACAGGCTGAAGAAAAACTCTGGATCCAAGTCATCAGTGGTTCCCACTATTTAAATGAGGCAGCACAAATATACAAGTTTTTGCAATATCCATAAAGTGAGGTAACAGCAGCACATACTGTACCTGAGCACAGAATCACAATGGCATTTTTTAAAAGCCAATGTTAGTACATTTGTTTTTCCTGACAAATATGGATTTTTTTGTGGATGAGCTAAAGGCTCCCTAGTATACTCACAAGATTAGGCTGGGGATATGGAACCACCAGGTAAGTAGCAGAGTTTCCTCAGAGATTTGGAGGTTCCAGGTTCAATCCCCAGAACCACCATAAATCTGAGCTGAGCAGTGATATGATAAAAAACAAGTGATGTGGTCTGGGAGGTGGCACAGTGGATAAAGCACTGGACTCTCAAGCATGAGGTTCCCAGTTCAATCCCCGGCAGCACATATACCAGAGTGATGTCTGGTTCTTTCTCTCCTATTTTTCTCATGAATAAATAAATAAAATCTTTAAAAATAAAAGGTGAATACATAAAGAGAAGTTCAGAACATCTGCTAAGATTCCCTAGGAAACAACAAACTTTTTGTGTGTTACCAAGTCCACCCAATATAATATGCTATAAATATTAAGTTTAACAGGAGCTCTGATTATAGAGAACAGAGGAAGAGGGCCCTACCACATTCTTTTTTTTTTTTTTTTTTTTTGCCTTCCGGGTTATTGCTGCGGCTCGGTGCCTGCACCACGAATCCACTGCTCCTAGAGCCCTTTTTTTAAAAAAAATTTTTTTATGGATGTTGTGGTTATTATTGTTGTTATTAATGAATGTCATTACTGTTGGACAGGACAGAGACATGGAGAGAAGAGGGGAAGACAGAGAGGGGGAAAAAAAAATAGACACCTGCAGACCTGCCTCACCACTCATGAAGTGACTCCCTACAGGTGGGGAGCCGGGGGCTCAAACCGGGATCCTTATGCTAGTCCTTGCGCCTTGCGCCATATGCGCTTAACCTACTGTGCTACCGCCTGATCCCCCCATTCTTTTTTAAAAAAATATTTATTTATTCCGTTTTGTTGCCCTTGTTTTTTATTGTTGTAGTTATTGTTGTTGTTACTGATGTTACCGTTGTTACACAGGACAGAGAGAAATGGAGAGAGGAGGGGAAGGCAGATGGGGAGAGAAAGACAGACACCTGCAGACCTGCTTCACTGCTTGTGAAGCAACTCCCCTGCAGGTGGGGATCCTTACCAGTCCTTGCGCTTGCACCACCTGCGCATAACCCGCTGCGCTACTGCCTGAGTTCGGTCCTACCACATTCTAACATAAGAAAATTCCCATGTGGAGAAGAATTCCACATTATATTCCTTGTAACTAACATACAAAAGGGGGGTAAATAGCATGTTATACCAGAAGAAACAAAAACAAGACACATACCAACTGAACAGCTGTGATTCCTGCCCAGAGGCAACCAGATTCCCATCACTGACCTCTTGGTCAAAACAAAGATCCATCTGCTACATCGCACGGCACTACATTATCCTGGATGTGCAATCTACAAGAAGTCATGGAGCAAACAGGCAGAAAGATAAACCTGGAGGACTAGATCAAAGACAGACAGAAAACCAAAATATATTCAGAACCAAATGCCAAGAATTAGGAAGGAGGAGGCAAGTGAAGGTCTCAACGGATTGCAGAAAAGCATTATTAGAAATCTGGGCATTTAGCAAAGCATTTGATGATGCAGCAGACAGTCACTGTGTTTCTCACAGACATTCCCAGCACACCCAGGATGGTGACTCGGTAAGGGAGTGCTGCTGAAGAGATCAGTGGCAGAGGTGTGGGTGCATAGGGACTGGAAGGACAGGCACTGCCTCAAGTCAGCAAAAGGTCAGAACAGGTTTATACAAAGGGAACAATAGGGCCACAGGGCAGAACAGGCACAATCATGTACTGGGAATAAAGTTTTAACTTTCATTTAAAAAAAAAAAAAAATCAGAATCTAAATAAGGTCCACACATTGTAAATGACTGAATTTTAAAATTATTTAAAGTCTAAACCCATTTCATTTTTCCCTTTGGATTTATTTGCTGAGTAACTCAAGATAATGGACACTGGTGAAAAGCAAAGGGCACTAGCACAGTGCAGAAGCAGACACCCCAGATCTCAGAACATGTCTGCCTTCTTGTCACCCTCTTTCACTAAATGTTGTATTTTGAACTCAACAGATTTGGAGTCAAATTCTGATTTAATTTGCTGTGAACTATTCATAAGCAAAGACATATTAACTCTGCATTTTGCATTTCTCATTTATAAATTGAATACCAATCAGGTACCACTGCCTTAATAATTAGAAATAACAGATGACAGCTTCTCATCACCCTGCCTGACATTAAATAGGCATTACTGAATACGGAAGAATGAGAAGGCAAAATACCTTCATCTTTTTCTAGATGCTCAGAGCAGTTTTAATCTCTGCTGTCTCACCCACGCCCATCCAAATGCTGAATAAAGTGCAGATTAATTTTAAGCCTTCTCTGTTATCAAAGGCTCCAATAAAATCCTTCATTTTATTTAGGGTGATGGAGGGGCGGGGGACAGGGTAAGAGCATAACAAAGACAACAGACGGAAGGAACACCCAACCCCCAGTCTGTCTGCAGATGCAGCTGCTGGTCTTCGTCATACTGCTGTTTTTTTCCCTTCTTTGTTCCTAAGGTGGAAGCCAGGAAAGGGTGGGGAAGGAGGAGAGAGGAGGGGTGGGGATGAGGGCAGGACCGTCATCATGTTACTGAAAGTCACCTGATATTCTCCTCCAATCTCTACATTCTGACATCACAATCAGGAATTTGAGCCAAAATAGCTCAACTGCGCACACCCCGTGGTTAAAAAAGAGAAATGCAAGCAGAATGGGAAGGCAGGCAAAGTGAAAAAAGGGAGCATCCTTTTGGGAAGAATTTTAATGTTTTGTTGGTTTTTTTTGTAGAAATTTATACTTATACAAACAAGAGTGTCCTGTTTTTTATCATAATAGACCAAAGAGAAGAAATCATTAGAGCAGCAAGTTAGGAAATTACTGCAGCATCAGGAGGGAAGGAAGAATTATTTCATTCCATCTTGCAGAAATGGAGTTCTTTCTGTTCTATTACTGGGAACTGGGGTTCCCTTGCTTAAGGGAGCTGAGGAAGAACAAAGAACTTTTAAAATTTGAATCTAATTTTTCAAGAGAGAGAAGCAGATAAAAGCCATTACTAGGTTAAGTAAATATGTTTTCTCTGCAAAGCTAGATACCACCACTCTGCTTTGAAGACATATTGGTTTAAATACTGCTAAGAAATCTCTTTTCGGGGGCCAGGTAGTGGCGCACCTGGTTGAGTGCATGTTACAATGTGCAAGGACTCAGGTTCGAGCCCCTAGTCCCCACCTGCAGGGGGAATGCTTTGCAAGTGGTGAAGCGGTGTTGCAGGTGTCTCTCTCTCTCTCCCTCTCTATCACCCTCTCCCCTCTTGATTTCTGGCTGTCTCTATCCAGTAAGTAAAATAAAATAAAGATTATTAAAAAAAAAATCCCTTTTCAAGAACCCTAAATACTGGCAAATTCCCTTTATAGCTTCCTTGTCTTTCCTGTGATTAAAATGTAACCTTGCAGGAAATTAAAAGAAAAAACTCTAGCACCCTAAGAAAATGCTACAGTATTATGGTATAGTCCCCCCTCCCAATATCTTACTTTTCTATCCCCACCCACACACACTCAACACCACTGCAGTAAGAGTTATACACAGGGAGTCGGGCGGTAGCGCAGTGGGTTAAGTGCACATGATACAAAGTGCAAAGACCAATGTAAGGATCCCGGTTTGAGCCCTTGGATCCCTACCTACAGGGGAGTCGCTTCACAGGAGGTGAAGCAGGTCTGCAGGTGTCTTTCTCCCCGTCTCCCCTTCCTCTCTCCATTTCTCTCTGTCCTATCCAACAATGACATCACAACAATGGTAAAACAAACAGGGTAACAAAGGGGGAAAAAATGGCCTCCAGGAGCAGTGGATTCATGGTACAGGCACGGAGCCCCAGCAATAACCTGGAAGGCAAAAAAAAAAAAAATAAAAATAAAAGTTATACATAAGTGTTTCCTAATTTTACCACCTAACACTATGTCATAAAGCACTTTTCCATGATGCTCCAGAGGCAATGAGCCAGAGTTATAAATGGGACAATTTCAGGGCACTAAGGACTAATTAATCTCCAGAACAAAAATGACCAAGTAAGAAAAACTAGATAGGTTACCTCCTTTCCCCTGGAGGTCATACCCCCCCTTTTAAAAAATATATTTTAAAAAGTTTTTTAATGAGAGAGAGAACACCAGAGCACTACTCAGCTCTGGCTTATGGTGGTGCTGGGGATTGAGTCTGGCCATACTCCTTTCTAGAGTAGTGTCCCTATTCTGGTGATATAAAAAAACTACGCTCTTTCTTGTGAGTATAATGTTACAGTGAAATAGCTTGAGAATATCCTTTAAGAGGTCTTTGCATCTCTCTTTTCCACAGCACAGTGACTGGTTAGGCTCTAGTGTGCATTGCTATATATTTATATTTATAGAGTTGGTGTGGGCAACTAACTTTAGTCATTATGTAAGAGCCTGCAGGAAAAACAACAGAAAGACATCTATGTGCTAAAATGCAGTGAGATAAAAAGGGCTTTGCTGTTACTGTACCAAAAAAGGACAGCTCGACTTCCTTTTGACTATGAGTACATGCTAATAATTTGGATTTTTTTTTAATGGGGAGATTTCCAGAATACAGAAGTCAGACATAATTGCTTATAATTACATACTTGTTTATGCAAAAGACTTTTTTCTTTTATTTATTTTCCCTTTTGTTGCCCTTGTTGTTTAACATTGTTGTGGTTACTGATGTCATTGTTGTTGGATAGGACAGAGCGAAATGGAGAGAGGAGGGGAAGACAGAGAGGGGGAGAGAAAGACAGACACCTGCAGACCTGTTTCACTGCCTGTGGAACGACTCCCCTGCAGGTGGAGAGCCGGGGGCTCGAACAGGGATCCTTACACCGGTCCTTGTGCTTTGCGCCACATGCACTTAACCTGCTGCAGCACAGCCCAACTCCCGCAAAAGACTTTTATACCTGAGGCTTCAAAGTCCAAGGCTCAATCCCTGGCACCATGATAAGCCAACGCTGAGCAGTGTTCAGGTCTTTCTCTACCTTTGTCTGTATATCTCTGTTGTTAAAATAAAAAAAAATATATATATATATGTATATATATATATATGAGAAAAGTACTGAAAGAATAACTAAGAAAGTAGTAAGAATGGGGGGCCAGGCGGTAGTGCAGTGGGTTAAGCACACATGGTGCAAAGTGCAAGGACTGGTGCAAAAATCCTATTTCGAGCCCCTCACTACCCACTTGCAGGGGTTCGCTTCACAAGTGGTGAAGCAGGTCTGCAGGTGTCTTTCTCTCCCCCTCTTTTGATTTCCCTCTGTCCTATCCAATAAAAATAGCAATAATAACAAATAGGGCAACAAAAATGGGGGAAATGGCTTCCAAGAGCAGTGGATTTGTAGTGCAGGCACTGAGCCCCAGCAATAACTCTGGAGGCAAAAAAAAAAAAAAAAAAAAAACGTAACCTCTAAGCAGTAACCTCTTAGAGTGGGAAAATGGGACAGGCAGTATAGGGTAAGAATAAAACTTAAAATATATATTTTTTCTTGGCTTCTGATTTTTTTTTTTTTCTTCTTATCTGCACAGAAAAATAGAAAAGACCCAGAAGAGACGCCTGTGGCTGAGACACTGGTAAGACTCCTTGACTACCTATAAACGCAGTTTTGGAAGAAGAGCTGTCCTATACTAGGAGAAACATTTAGCTCCAACGATTCCTGAAGTGAACAGAAACCTCAGAATAGTACTTAGTCCTTGAAGTAGCAGTCTGGAGCTCCACTACAGCACCAGAGAACACTGGACTACTCTCCTGCTTATCCCAAAACCTAGTTCTGGTGATACTTTCCAGAAGTCTCAGTCTTCCTAAATTATCTCTGAGCCCAGCAAGAGACAAAAGTTGAACAAGAGTCATTATCTGTATAGAGTCAATACTTTTTGTTTGTTTCTTAACTATATTACTGCTCAACTCTGGCTTATGGCAGTGTGGGGGATTGAACCTGGGACTTTGGAGCCTCAGCCTCAGGCATGAAAGTCTTTTTGCATAACCATTATGCTATCTAACCCCCAAGAGTCAATACTTTTATTCATGATTTGACTTCCTAGTTTTTCACAAGCTCCTTGCAACAGACATCTAATCTGCTTCCATTGATCCTCTCAGTCTAGTCTCTAAGTGCCTTTCATGGATTTCACTGACTCTGGAGAACTTTAAAACATCCTCCTAAGATTCTATTATACCAAGACTGTCTGGGAAGATGGCAAGAAAAACTCTGATTTGTGTTGGTGCAGGGGGATTGATGCTGGAACTTTGGAGTCTCAGGCATGAGCCTCTTTGCATAACCATTGTGCTATCTTGAAAAGAATTTTGTAAAAACAAATGTTCTGGGGCGGGTGGTGGCACACCTGGCTGAGGGCAGGTTACATGCACAAGGACCCGGGTTCAAGCCCCTGGTCCCCACCTGCAGGGGAAAGCTTCACAAGTGGTGAAGCAGGGCTGCAGGTATCTCTCTGTCTCTCTCCATCTCCATATCCCCCCATTCCTTCTCAATTTCTGGCTGTTTCTATCCAATAAACAAATAAAGATAATAAAAAGTTTAAAAAAACAGATGTCCCTGAAGTAGACAGCAAAAATGTTAGCAGTCAATAGAAAATCTCAAAGTGCTTTGTATAACTGCCATAAAAATAAGAGTAATATTTATACAATTTCTGTTCTGACAGGGAAATCAAAATGTTATAAGAAAAAGTAAAGGTCAAGGAGAAGACAATGAACAGAAAGAAGATGAGGCATAGATAAAGTCAGACTGGTACATCTCTAATAGTCACACAGAATGCTTGATAAAAACATTAACTTTCTATAATCCTTGTAACTTGGTCTCCTGGAGGAAGAACCCAGGAATTTACACCTTTAATTAGCTCCTCACATAAACCTTAGCACAGTCAGTATCTGTAAACTGCTGGTAAAAAAACACATTTAAGTAGGGAGCCGGGCGGTAGTGCAGTGGGTTAAGGGCAGATGGCGCAAAGCGCAAGGACTAGAATATGGATCCTAGTTCGAGCCCCCAGCTCCCCACCTGCAGGAGAGTCACTTCACAAGTGATGAAGCAGGTCTGCAGGTGTCTCTCTTTCTCTCCCTTTGTCTTCCCCTCCTCTCTCCATTTCTCTCTGTCCTATCCAACAATGATGACATCAAAAACAACAACAATAATAACTATAGCAATAAAACAAGGGCAACAAAAAGGAATATAAATATTTAAAAAAGAAAAAAAAAACACATTAAATATAGGAACTGAATGTACCCAGATGACAGATACGTAAGCTATACTGATCCCCTACTAGATGAGTAAGTCTCAGGCAATGCCATTTTAAAAAAAATTTTCTTTCTTTTTTCTTTTTTAATACTTATTTAATTTATTTATTCCCTTTTATTGCCCTTGTTGTTTTATTGTTGTAGTTATTATTGTTGTTGTCATTGTTGGATAGGACAGAGAGAAATGGAGAGAGGAGGGGAAGACAGAGAGGAGGAGAGAAAGATAGACACCTGCAGACCTGCTTCACCGCCTGTGAAGCGACTCCCCTGCAGGGAGTCCAGGATCCTTGTGCTTTGCGCCACCTGCGCTTAACCCGCTGTGCTACAGCCTGACTCCCTCAGGCAATGTCATTTAAAATAACATTTTGTCAGACGTCAAATCTGAAACTGCAGATAATGGTAAAAAGTACTTTAGGTTTAAAAGATAGTTCCATGCATGCCTATCTTTAGGTATATGTGCGAGTGAGCCACAGAGAATGGAAGCAGGGGGTCGGCAGTGGTACGCTGGGGTAAACACACACAGTATGAAACACCAGGACTGGCACAAGGATTCCAATTCAAGGCCCTGGTTCCTCACCTGCAGATGTCTCTCTATCTCCCCTCCTCTCTCAATTTCTCTCTGTCCTATCAGAAAGGAAAAAAGAAAAAAAAATGGCCACCAGGATCAGTGGATTTGTAGTGCTGGCACAGAGCCCCAGCAATAATGGTGGAGGGAAACAAGGGGGGGGGGGAGGGAGGGAGAGGTAGAGAGAGAGAGAGAGAGAGAGAACATGCAAAGCATCACTCCACTGTTTGTGGAGCTTTGTCTTGTTGTCTTTCCAGTTCTCAGGTGGTGTTGAGAATAAACGGCAGCTGCTCTACTGCTGAATCACTGTGAGGGGTAGTCATCAATACTGATTTTCAATACTGCATACTTGAAGCCTATACACAACGGAATGTTACGTCAGTAAGAGAAGAGGTATAGTTTCAGTCTACGTATATGGCTGGACTAGTAATACAGGCACATGGAACAGTTTGAGTGCAGCCTGGGAGGAGGTGACGGGGCTAAAACTCTGGATTTATAAGCATGAGATCTTAAATTCAATCCCTGGCATTACATGTGCAGGAGTGTTGGTCTGCTTCCTTCTATTACATAAATTAAAAAAATCTTTTTAAACATTTTCATGCAGCTATCAAGAACAATGAACCCACCTTCTCTGACCCATCTTGGACAGAGCTAGAAGGAATTATGTTAAGTGAGCTAAGTCAGAAAGATAAAGATGAGTATGGGATGATCCCACTCATCAACAGAAGTTGACTAAGAAGATCTGAAAGGGAAACTAAAAGCAGGACCTGATCAAATTGTAAGTAGGGCACCAAAGTAAAAACCCTGTGGTGAGGGTAGACATGTAGCTTCCTGGGCCAGTGGGGGGTGGGAGTGGGTGGGAGGGATGGGTCACAGTCTTTTGGTGGTGGGAATGGTGTTTATGTACACTCCTAGCAAAATGTAGACATATAAATCAGTAGTTAATTAATATGAGAGGGGGAAAATCAATTGTATGTCTCAAAGTTTTTCAAAACACAAACTGAATCTTTTTAATATATAGGCTGTGTATTTGATATGCAGACTCTCTCAAAAGCCTAGACCAAGTAGATTAGAAGCATCCAATAGCACAGCTATATATAAGATACTGGATACTGTACAGCAAACCCTAACAAAAGGACTTTTCAAAGTTAACCCAATTACCAAATAATGTGATGATAACATTAACTATCAATTGTCTTTTTGAACCCTAAGACAGCAGGAACCTCACATCTCCACTATAGAGCGCCTACCTCCCCCAGTCCTGGAACCCTTGGATAGGGCCCACTTTCCCGTGTGCCCCTCCCAAAACATACCAAATAATATTGCATCCGCCCATCACAACCTAACCAACGCAACGATTGCCACCTCGACATGCTTCACCCCAGACTGTGTCCAGAGACTTCACATGTGGAATGACAACCCTTCAGCTTCATTACTCGAGTGAGACCTTTCCTTTTATAGTACACTCTAATTTCATCTCAGGTGGTTCACTTTCTAACAAAGTCCCAAAATCTAGATATACACCAGTTTCTGTGAGGGAGAGCTTATGTTCACATGTATCCATAAACTACTGCAAAATATATACCTGAAAGCAGAAGTACACTAGAGTTTGCAGTGAGTACCTCCCTAACACTTCCTCTCCACTATTCCAAGCTTTGGGTCCATGATTGCTCAACAATTTGTTTGGCTTCGTATGTTAACTCTCTTTTTAGTCACCAAGTTCCAGATGCCATCAGGATGCCGGCCAGGCTTCCCTGGATTGAAGACCCCACCAATGTGTCCTGGAGCTCAGCTTCCCCAGAGACCCACCCTACTAGGGAAAGAGAGAAGCAGACTGGGAGTATGGACCGACCAGTCAACGCCCATGTTCAGCGGGGAAGCAATTACAGAAGCCAGACCTTCTACCTTCTGCAACCCTCAATGACCCTGGGTCCATGCTCCCAGAGGGATAGAGAATGGGAAAGCTATCAGGGGAGGGGGTGGGAAATGGAGATTGGGTGGTGGGAATTGTGTGGAGTTGTACCCCTCCTACCCTATGGTTTTGTTAATTAATCCTTTCTTAAATAAAAAAAAAAATTAAAAAAAATTTTTTTCAATAAATAGAAAGAGGGTCTAAAACTGGGATTACTTTGGGATAAGAAAGAGTTAACAAATGACACAAAATGATGACCCTAAAAAGCTTTTTTGCACCAATGAATTCTAACAAAGGTAGGCCAGATAAATTCCCTGAAGGAAATTAATCCAGTACAGTGTCTCTGGGAAGTTATATAATCAGTAGGTAGTTCTATTATGTGCTGAGACAGAAATAGGATAATGAATGTAAAAACAATGGAATGACAAATATGTGTGTGTGTGTGTTTGTATGTATGTGATTACCAAATTGATAAAATACAAGTCTCTTGTTAAGCCCTCTAAAAGGAAACTATTAGGCAAAAACATTCTCCAGACTCTGAGCCCTCCAAGGAGCACTAATATCCCAATCAAAAATACTAGCTGCAAATGAACCTCCTCACAGATAGAGGGCAGCATACCAAGCAGTTCTCACTTGAAAACAACAGTGGTTGCCCCTCTCTAAGAAGGCTGCATCACTGCAATACGTAACAATGACACATCTAAAACAGAAGTGTTCCATGTGCCATCTGGTGGTGAAAAGGAGAAAAGCATACTGTAGATATAACAAATTTCTCCAGTTTAAAATACTTCAGATATATCAAATTCTTCCAGTTTAGACAGAATTAAAATTTAGTTGTTTTTATCTGGTGACACCTCCTTTCAGTTTCTACCAGTAAAGTCCTCTGTGCAAAGTATATCAGTAGCCTATGTGAGAAGTTTTAAAGTTCTGCACCAGTTTAGTTCTAGACTTCCAAACACTGGCTGTAAGCAAACAGAACTGGAAGTGTAGAACTGAAAAGTTCATCTATTTGTTTTACTGATGAGGGAAGAGTTAAGGTATGAAGGAAAAATTCCAGTGAAATCTCATTAGTGGTCAGATTAAAAAATGTTATCACTTTACCTATCAGGTTATGATAATTATTTTCTTGGTTTTAGTATTACTTGTATAAATTGGCACATCTATATATTTAGCAATATGGGCCAAGAAATTTTACTGGAAATTTACTGAGCAGAAATAAAAATATAATGATGCTTCTTGCAGCACTGTTAATATAAAAACAGATAAATTGCTGGTGAGGGATCATATTTGTAAATGTTATTTAATAGAATTCAACTACGGGTTAGAGGTAGATTAAGGTGGTAGCTCTACATGTAAAAGATGAAGAGATGCTGAAGGCAGAATAGTATATACTTATGGGATCAGAGATTATATTAAAAATGTGAGTATCTCCCCACAGCTCTATTATCTTACATTTTAATTTCTCTTTCTTTCAAATCTCTGAAAAAGGTACACATTTTTTGACCTAAAGGAGAAAAGAATTTTGCCCAAATTTTCATTAGAATAGCAAATGCATGACTAATCAGTCACTCTGAAGAAGGGATTTTATATTTTCAGAATACTCTATATGCATTTGTTGAAATGAGGAGATGATGTTATTCCAGGAAGACCATAGTTAGCAGAAAGGAAGACAGAGAACATGAATAAAAATAATTGTAAAAATCTATCTTTTGATTATTTTTCTCAGTGAAATAAGACATCCTTCTCTGAGAATGAAGATAAGGGAGGTGTTGGGACTTCTGAAAGAAAAGGCGTGAAATAATTTTTTAAGATTAAACTAAACGGGGTTTGGGTGGTGACGCACTTTTTGAGCACACGTTACAGTGCACAAGGATCTGGGTTCAAGCCCCCAGCTCCCACTGTCAGTGAAGGCTTCACAAATAGTGAAACAGTACAGCAGGTGTTTCTCTGTCTCTCTCCCTATCTCCCCCTACCATCTCAGTTTCTCTAGGTCTCTATCCAATTAACTAATAAATTAAAAAATATTTTTTAAAAAGAAATGAAATGGGATTAAAATTGATACCATCTGTTTTTTGTTTGCCACCAGGGTTACCACTGGGGCTCGGTGCCGGCACTACGAATCCATTGCTCCAGATGGCCTTTTTTTCCCCATTTTATTGGATAGGACAGAGAGAGGAGGGGAGACAGAGGGAGAGGGAAAGCTAAACACCTGTAGACCTGCTTCACCACTTGTGAAGCTACCCCCTGCAGATGGGGAGCTGGGGGCTTGAACTGGGATCCTTGCGCAGGTTCTTGCACTTTGCACTATGTGTACTTGAGCCGGTGTGCCAACACTAGGCCCCACCATCTGACCATTTGAAAGTATCCAGGGCCAAGCAACACTGCAAGATGAGCAGGGGAAAGCCAGGAGGAGAAACAGACCATGAGGTACGAGGAAGAAGAACAGGAGCTGTCCTAAAACCCAAATGAAGACAGTCCATCAGGGAGGGCCAGTTCTATGTCTTCCTTCAGCCTTGTTCAACTACGCAGCTACAGATGTGGTGTGGGGAGAAAACCGGAATTAACTACGGTGACCATCTTTACAACAAGTGTGATGAAATGAGAAAAAAGTTATGGAAGAAAAAAATGGGAATAACAACTAAACAAGGAACTTTATCTGACATTATCTAGGGCGTTAAGGCCAGTGAGAAGGTGATAGGATGAATGGATTGATGCCCCAGTGCAGCTGGAGGTACTCAAGTCAGGGTCCTAAAGACAATGATATTAAAAAAGACAGAATGGGGGAGTCGGGCGGTAGCATAGCGGGTTAAGCACAGGTGGTACAAAGCGCAAGGACCGGTAAGGATCTCAGTTTGAATTCCCAGCTCTCCACCTGCAGGGGAATAGCTTCACAAGTGGTGAAGCAGGTCTGCAGGTGTGTCTCTTTCTCTCCCTCTCTGTCTTCCCCTCCTCTCTCCAGTTCTCTCTGTCCTATCCAACAACAACATCAATAACAACAACAATAATGACTACAACAATAAAACAAAAAGGAATTAAAAAGTATAAAATAAAATTAAATTAAAAAGACAGAACGTGTATAGAAAGAAGTTGAGAGCGCAGCAAGGCTGCAGTTATTGATGATGATGGAACTGGTGAGGAAGGTAGAGGACAAGAGCAAGAAATTATAAGGTCAGAACATTAGTAGGATCATAAACCTTTTACACTACAAGAACTGAGCAGGAGCTAGGGGCTAAACTACCTAAGAGAGAAGTAATCTAGGTCTTAGGTGATAATACTAAGAGAAACTGGTGATATTACTTGATGTTGTGAGGCGAGATGAAGAATTACAGAATTTTAGAAAAATGTGGGAGTCAGACGGTAGCACAGTGGGTTAAGCACATGTGGTGCGGAGCACAAGGACCTGAGTAAGGATCCTGGTTTGAGCCCCCAGCTCCCCACCTGCAGGGGAGTCACTTCACAGGCAGTGAAGCAGGTCTGCAGACGTCTATCCTTCTCACCCCTTCTGTCTTCCCCTCCTCTCTCCATTTCTCTCTGTCCTATCCAACAACGACATCAATGACAACAACAATAATAACTACAACAACAATAAAAAAGCAACAAGGGCAACAAAAGGGAAAATAGACATATAAAAAATAAAAATTTTTTTTAGAAAAATGGGTGGTGGTGCACTTAGTTGAGCACATGTTAAAAAAATGTCCAAGGACCTGCGTTCGAACTCCCACCCCCCACTTGCAGGTGGAAAGCTTTTGCGAGTGGTGAAGCAGTGTTGCAGGTATCTGTCTTTCTCCCTATCACATCCACTTCCCTCTCAATTTCTGATTGTCTCTATTCAATAAATAAAAAAAGATAAAAGAGAAATGTATGTGTGCATGCATGTACATATGTATGTATGTAGCCTGGGAGATGGTACAGTGGCTAGAGTGCTGGACTTATAAGCATAAAGTCCCAAGTTTGATCCCCAGCATTAAATGTGCCAGAGTGATATTCTGGTTCTCTATATCACAAATAAATATGTACTCATGTAACTAATTTCTTGTGATCTGGAAATGACCATGAAAAACAAATGGAACATGAGGGCCAGTGAAATAGCTCATCTGGACAGTGTGTTGCTTTACTATATGAGACTCAGGTTTGATCCTGACCTTCAACTTTAGTTTGTGGTTTCTTTTACTCTCTCTAAAAACAAAATCAACCAGGCAACCAAAAAAGAAAACATCTATCCCATTTTTGGGTCCTTTGGGGTAAAATGTACAGGAGAAAACAAAACCACATGAGAGCAAGATACAAGCCAGCAAAGCCAGATTTTTTTTGTTAGAGCAGTAAGATGAAGTTGCTAATATATAAGAGATTTTGGTAGTAATAGACCATGGAGTCCAGAAAGCAGAATAGGAGGATACACACAGACCTTTATGGAAATGTGAGTATGACATACGGCTATTCTGAGAGGCTGGGGTACCTTACAGTCAGTGACTAAATATAGGTTAGTGGCATAGCATTAGATTCAATGGCTAACAAGCAAACAGTGGTGGCAAGTTTGAGAGTACAGGCAGGTATGTGAGGAGGGTATTGACATTCTTTTCTATAATACTAATGATGGGCAAGTGACAACCCAGAGGAGGTGTGGTACTTATTCTATATGTAGGACTCTTCATAGGCCAAGGGAATGGAGTAGATTTATGTTTTTTTAATCACAAGGGAGTACTAGCTGATATTATGGAATTATCCTACTACTTTGTGCTAATAACCTAACCCTCACATAACCTAAGAGACATTAGTAAGTAAAAGGGATGCATTGGATCGACCTTCTCATGGTGCATCCCGTGAGTACCCATTCATTGGGGAAACTGATGATCCTTCCTAGCCGACTGAATCCACATGGATCCCAGTCACTTTCCAAGTCAGCAACAAGCAGCTCCTGACAGCTTTCAACCTGACCTGTTGACTGGCTATGGAAGAAGGGCAAACGCTAGAAGAAGTAAGTAAAAGATAGCAACAGCAAATGTTTGCTAGAATGACACCTCTGGTGATAATTGTACAAAGTTACAAAGAGGAGGAGTTAGGAATGGACAGAGCAGATGCCTTTCTGAGAAGAGACTTGCTCAGTAAGGTACAGCATGCTGAGCTCTTATAAACTCCTACTTCTAGAGATATAGTTGCTTCACTAGGAATCTCCCAATAAAGACCCACCTCGGTGAGTGCCACCTAGTGGACAGAACATCACAGGAAAAAAGACCCTCAGATCCTTTCTGGTAAAGAGAGAATTCTTTCTCAGAACAGGCTTATGTAGCCTGAGGTTTGAACCAAGAAAGAAAATACTGAAAGAACATACATCAGACCTTACCCACTGCTGCCAACAGTTCTAACCTGTGGGACAGCAATACACACCTTGGGAACTGAATGAATCCACAGTCAAACCCTAACTACTAGAAAACTGTTACTGGCTGTGAACTTCTCAGCACCTGGTCAAGACCTAACTTTTCAGCTAGTTTTAGGAAGAATTGCTGTCATTATCCACTTGAGAACAGTCCTAAAGCTCAAAGTTCCTGTAATACACCTCAAGCTTTTACAGGGAGAAGGGGTCTGATGCTATCTATACATATTGCCCATTGCACACTCACTAAGGGAGCGTAGCATGGGATCTTCTGATTTCAGGTTTTTGGAAGGGAAAACTAAACATGAAACACCATTTTATTTAGAACATCAGTTATCATTTAACCACAATATGTTTTAGAGGTGTTTTTTTTTAATGTGGAGTAGGGTCTCACACATGCACTCTACCACTGAGCCATTTTTTTCTGAGAGAGAGGAGAGGTGACAAGACAAGAGAATAGAAAATGAAGACCCCATTCCACTATACATAAAGTTCCACTCATTTTGTCTTTGTTACTCTTACATGGTGCCAGGAATCAAACCAAAGGCTTCACACATGCAAGAAAAGTGCTTCAAAAAAACCTTCCTGGCCTCTCAAGAAATAGTATTTTTAATGAGATTACGTTATCAACAAAAGTGTAGAGCTAGAAGGAAGGCAGAGTGAAAAACTACTATCTTACACATACAGATAATGCCCTGAGGTCACAAAAGTGATGAAATGCTCCCTAGGAAAAGATAATACAAACAAAAACCAACAGAAGATTTCATGATGATCACCATAAAGCAATCTAGACACTGAGAAAGGGCTTTAAGTTTTACGGCACTGCCTACCAAATTAAAAATTTCTCTGAATTTTTAAATTTGATTTAAAACTGATTTACATGCAGTTTATAAACAAAAAGCTAAACCTCAAGAGAAAAAAATGTCCAAGAGAACCTGCAAAATAAATTTGAGAACCAGTTCTCTTTTTCTGTACTTTTCTTGGTAAAAAGACCTATATCTCCTTGAATCTTAATAATGCAACGGTAAGAAACTATAGAACACAGGTGAGAAAGACAAAAAGGGGGGGGGCAGGGCAGGCAGCAAAAAAAACAGAAATGAAACAAATAAAACAAGGCATAATAAGTTTTCTATAATGTCTGAAAAAAACAGAAAGCACATGGGAGGTTTTAGTTACTAATAACTTATTAAGGGGAAACAGTCATGTTTAACAAATAGTAGCATTGTGTTTGGCAAATGAGAGGAAATGATGCAGAATTATGAAATTCCAGCGTCCAAATAACTTCCTCATCAAGTATGGCAACTGCTGAGCTGAAATCCTTTGAGTAGAACTTCTTTGAGTAGCATGTCTTATTTCTCCAAGCTGACAAGTTTTACTACAGATGAATATATTGTCATCACAACATGCCTTTTCTTCTTCAACTCTAGATATATGGTGCCTTACTTTTCTCATTCTAATGTTGTCCCTCTCCCTCTCTCTCCTCTATTTTTCTTTTCACCAGAGCATTGTTCAGCTTTGGTTTATGGTGGTACGGGATTCCTTTTCTTGAGAGCTTGCTTGGAGGTTCTAGCAAGGGAGCGCAGCTACCCTCGACTGAAGATGAGTCTCTGTTGGGGGAAGGCTGTCCTCTTCCACCAAGCACAAAGCTTTGGGAGAGACACACATGGAGCAGTGAGGGAGGAAGGGGACACCTGCCTAGCCAGCCAGATCAGCCAAGTCAGTCCTGGTGATCAATGGGGTGACAGATGTCGCAGCCAGATCTCCCTCACAGCCAGGGTTCCTTTTCTTTATACTCCTAAAAGTCACAGCTAATTTACGGACAGTTGAACCTAGAAGAAGTGGTTGTGGAAGTTAGTGTACCACTTTCTTCTAGCTTCTCTCTTGATCTAAGTTTTAATGGAAGCTCTAGGGCAGATATAAAATACTCTAGGAGGCAAAGGACTAGAGCAAGAACTTTAGCGACACAGTCTGGTGTCTAAGTCGTGGTTCTGGCATATCCTGTATGTATAGCTTTGAAAAAGTTACTTATGTCTCTTACATCTTCATTTGAAAGAAACAATACTTAGTGATAGTATTTATCACTTAATTATGTTGCAAATAATTTAAAGGATGTACATAAGCATATGAACGAGAAAAGAGGGGCTGGGGGAGGGACAGCATAATGGTTATGCAAAAAAATCTCAT